>NC_142470.1:11013164-11322164 GCF_049115385.1 Moschus berezovskii
GGCAGTTCTATTTCCAGTTTTTTAAGGAGTCTCCATAGTGGCTGATACATTCCCACCAACAGTGTAGAGGATTCCCTTTTCTCCATACCCTCTCCAGCATTTATTGTCTGTAAACTTTTTCATGGCAGCCATTCTGACCGGCATGAGATGGTACCTCATTGTAGTTTTGATTTTCATTTCTTTGATAGTGAGTGATGTTGAGCATCTTTTCATGTGTTTGTTAGCCATCTGTATGTCTTCTTTGAGAAATGTCTGTTTAGTTCTTTGGCCCATTTTTTGATTGGGTCATTTATTTTTCTGGTATTGAACTGCATGTGCTGCTTGTATATTTTTGAGATTAATTCTTTGTCAGTTGATTTTTCTCCCATTCTGAAGGCTGTCTTTTCACCTTGCTTATAGTTTCCTCCATTGTGCAAAAGTATTTAAGTTTAATTAGGTCCCATTTGTTTATTTTTGCTTTTATTTCCATTACTCTGGGAGGTGGGTCATGGAGGATCCTGCTGTGATTTATGTCAGAGAGTATTTTGCCTATGTTTTCCTCTAGGAGTTTTATAGTTTCTGGTTTTACATTTAGATCTTTAATCCATTTTAAGTTTATTTTTTGTGTATGGTGTTAGAAAATGTTCTAGTTTCAGTTTTTTACAGGTGGTTGAGCAGTTTTCCCAGCACCGCTTGTTAAAGAGATTGTCTTTTCTTCGTTGTATATTCTTGCCTCCTTTGTCAAAGATAAGATGTCCATAGGTGTGTGGATTTATCTCTGTGTTTTCTATTTTGTTCCATTGATCTATATTTCTGTCTTTGTGCCAGTACAATACTGTCTTGATGACTACAGCTTTGTAATATAGTCTGAAGTCAGGCAGGTTGATTCCTCCAGTTCCATTCTTCTTTCTCAATATTGCTTTGGCTATTCAAGGTTTTTTTGTATTTCCATATAAATTGTGAGATTATTTGTTCTAGTTCTGTGAAAAATACCATTGGTAGCTTGATAGGGATTGTATTGAATCTATAGATTGCTTCGGGTAGTATACTCATTTTCACTGTATTGATTCTTCTGATCCATGAACATGGTATATTTCTCCATCTATTAGTGTCATCTTTGATTTCTTTCATCAGTGTTTTATAGTTTTCTATACATAGGTCTTCAACAGTATGTGAACAGTGAACTTCCAGATGTTCAAGCTGGATTTAGAAAAGGCAGAGGAACCAGAGATCAAATTGCCAACATCCATTGGATTATCAAAAAGTCAAGAGAGTTCCAGAAAATCATCTATTTCTGCTATATTGACTATGCCAAAGCCTTTGACTGTATGGATCATAACAAACGAGAAAATTCTTCAAGAGATGGGAACACCAGACCACCTGACCTGCCTCCTGAGAAATCTGTATGCAGGTCAAGAAGCAACAGTTAGAACTGGATATGGAACAACAGACTGGTTCCAAATCGGGAAAGGAGTATGTCAAGGCTGTATATTGTCACCTTGCTTATTTAACTTATATGCAAAGTATATCATTCAAAATACTGGACTGGATGAAGCACAAGCTGGAAATATCAATAACCTCAGATATGCAGATGACACCACCCTTATGACAGAAAATGAAGAAGATCTAAAAAGCCTCTTGATGAAAATAAAAGAGGAGAGTGAAAAAGTTGGTTTAAAACTCAACAGTCAGAAAGCTAAGATCATGGCATCTGGTCCCATTGCTTCATGGCAAATAGATGGGGAAAGAGTGGAAACAGTGACAGACTTTATTTTTGGGGGGTTCCAAAAGCACAGGGGATGGTGACTGCAGCCATGAAATTAAAAGATGCTTGCTCCTTGGAAGAAAAGTTGTGACCAACCAAGACAGCATAATAAAAAGCAGAGATATTGCTTTGCACACAACGGTTCATCTAGTCAAAACTATGGTTTTCCAGTAGTCATGTATGGATGTGAGAGCTGGACTATAAAGAAAGCTGAGTGCCAAAGAATTGATACTTTTAACTGTGGTGTTGGAGAAGACTCTTGAGAGTCCCTTGGACTGCAAAGAGATCCAACCAGTCTATCCTAAAGGAAATCAGTCCTGAATATTCATTGGAAGGACTGATGCTGAAGCTGAAACTCCAATACTTTGGCCACCTGATGCAAAGAACTGACTCATCTGAAAAGACCCTGATGCTGAGAAAGATTGAAGGCAGGAGGAGAAGGGGACAACAGAGGATGAGATGATTGGATGGCATCCCTGACTCAATGGACATGAGTTTGAGTAAACTCCAGGAGTTGGTTATGGACAGGGAGGCCTAATGTGCTGTAGTCCATGGGGTTGCAAAGACTTGGACACAACTGAGCAGCTGAACTGAACTGATATATAGGTCTTTTGTTTTTTTAGGTAGATTTATTCTTAAGTATTTTATTATTTTCATCACAATGGTAAATGGATCTGCATCTATTGTTTCCTTAATTTCTCTTTAGGTATTCTCATTGTTAGTGGACAGGAATGCAAGGGATTTCTGTGTATTAATTTTATATCCTGCAACTTTATTATATTCATTGATTAGCTCTAGTAATTTTCTGGTGGTGTCTTTAGGGTCTTCTATGTAGAGGATCATGTTATCTGCAAACAGTGAGTTTTACTTCTTCTTTTCTAATCTGGATTCCTTTTATTTCTTTTTCTTCTTTGATTGCTGTGGTTAAAACTTCCAAAACTATGTTGAATAGTAGTGGTGAGAGCTGGCACCCTTGTCTTGTTCCTGACTTTAGGGGAAATGCTTTCAACTTTACACCATTGAGGATAATGTTTGCTGTGGGTTTGTCATATATGGCTTTTATTATGTTGAGGTATGTTCCTTCTATGCCTGCTTTCTGGAGGGTTTTTATCATAATGGATGTTGAATTTTGTTAAAGGCTTTCTCTGCATCTATTGAGATAATCATATAGTTTTTATCTTTCAATTTATTAATGTGGTGTATCACCTTGACTGATTTGTGAATATTGAAGAATCCTTGCATCCCTGGGATAAAGCCCACTTGGTCATGATGTATGATCTTTTTAATATGTTGTTGGATTCTGTTTGCTAGAATTTTGTTGAGGATTTTTGCATTTATGTTCATCAGTGATATTGGCCGTGATATTGGCCTGTAGTTTTTTTTTTGTGACATCTTTGTCTGGTTTTGGTATTAGGGTGATGGTGGCCTCATAGAATGAGTTTGGCAGTTTACACTCCTCTGCAATTTTCTGGAAGAGTTTAAGTAGTATAGGTGTTAGCTCTTCTGTAAATTTTTGGTAGAATTCACTCAGGAAGCCATCTGGTTCTGGGCTTTTGCTTGTTGGAAGCTTTATTATTACAGTTTTGATTTCTGTGCTTGTGATGGATCTGTTAAGATTTTCTATTTCTTCCTGGTTCAGTTTTGAAAGGTTATACTTTTCTAAGAATTCATCTATTTCTTCTAAGTTGTCCATTTTATTGTCATATAGTTGCTGATAGTAGTCTCTTATGATCCTTTGTATTTCTTTGTTGTCTGTTGTGATTTCTCCATATTTGTCAATTTTGTTGATTTGATTCTTCTCCCTTTTTTCTTGATGAGTCTGGCTAATGGTTTGTCCATTTATTTCTTCCCTGATTTTTATTATTTCTTTCCTTCTACTAACCCTGGGGTTCTTCATTTCTTGTTTTTCTAGTTGCTTTAGGTATGAAGTTAGGTTATTTATTTGATTTTTCTCTTGTTTCTTGAGGTAAGCTTGCATCGCTATGAAACTTCCCCTTAGCACTGCTTTTACTGAATCCCATAGATTTTGGGTTGTGTTTTCATTTTCATTCGTTTCTATGCATATTTTGATTTCTTTTTTGATTTCTTCTGTGATTTGTTGGTTATTCAGAAATGTGTTGTTTAACCTCCATTTATTTGTATTTTTAATAGTTTTTTTTTTCCTGTAGTTGACATATAATCTTACAGAATTGTGATCAGAAAAGATAAGCAGGGGAGTTTTATTGTCTCTATGTGGTCAAGCTAGGTCCAAAAATTATTGTGTTTTGTGTATATAGAGAGCATGTCCTAACTTACTGAGCTCACTGGGCAGGATGTGAGGCTCATGCCACCATTGTTTTATTGTTTGGGCACATGTCCCATTGTTCTGTTGCATGGTTTGTTGCTAAGCAAGCCTGTTTGGTTTTGTGGTTAAGCAAACTTGCTTTCTTGAGTGATCGTTAACTTTTAGGGGTCTCCCAGACTTTTTCTACTTACAACCTCCTAGTGGGATTAGCTGCTTAATCACCTACTTTGTCCCCTTTACTCTGTCTCTATCATTTTCATTATCTCTATTTAATCGATGAAGAAACTGAGGCATAGTAAGAGTAAAAAGCTTGCTCAAGATTATACAACTGAAAAATGGGTAAGGCAGGACTCAAATGCAGGCAGTCTGGCTGCACATCCTTGCTCTTGCCCATTGCATTCAATGCACTAAGCTGTCCCAGCCTTTGTGCTTTTGCTCAGCTGTTCCTTCTCTCTGGAATACCTTTTCACTCCTCTACCTCACAAACTTCTATGTAATCTTCAAAACATCTCAAATGCCCCTTCCCTTGGATGGTAGTGTCTGCACGACACTGTGCCTACCCGTCATAGAATGCCATAGTTGCAGTGATAGTGGTAAATGTGTCTTCTGTCTCCCTGGGGACAGGCACCAAATCTGATCCATCTCCATATTCCCCACACTCAGGATGGGCCAAGAGCAGAGGAAGGTACCAGTGAACAGATGAGTGGGTGAGCAAATGAATGGATGAACGAATGCTTCATCACATACAAATAACTAACCCGGGTGTTTCTGAGAAAAGATTCTACTTTCTTATCAAAAGAGCCAGATGTCTTGAATCTCCCAAATTCCTGCTTTTGGAGAAAAAGATAAGTAAAACACAAATGGCTGCATAATTTTTTAATGGAAATTTCCCTTTTTGCCTCACTTTTATTCCTGAACCCAGCACAGCCTTTGGGCCTTTGTAACAAACTCATTCCTATCCCCCTGAAGGATAGGAAAGTGAAAGTTGCTCAGTCATGTCCTACTCTTTACGACCCCATGGACTATAGAGTCTATGGAATTCTCCAGGCCAGAATACTAGAGTGGGTAGCCATTCCCTTCTCCAGGGGATCTTCCCAACCCAGGGATCAAACCCAGGTCTCCTGCGCTGCAGGTGGATTCTTTACCGTCTGAGCCACCAGAGAAGCCCAGAGAATAGGAAGAGGTTGCCAAAGAGGGTGCCCCAGGGAAAGGAGGGTGGGAAAACAAAACAAGGGAAGGAGAAGCTCTTAGCACCCCCATGGGTTCCTTCCACATCCAAATAGTTGAAAATGATATTTTCAGGTATTTTTTTTTTTTAATAAAGGCTTTGTTTTTTAAAAAATGACCCAGCCCCTTGTAAGACTGAAAAAGATTTAAATGACCCAGAAAAGGACAGAGAGGAAAATAAAATCACTCCATATCACACCTCCCACTTACTTGTGTGCCTGCGTGTCAAGTTGCTTCCATCGTGTCCAACTCTTTGCAACCCTGTGGACTATAGCCCACCAGGCTCCTCTGTCCATGGGATTCTGCAGGCATGAATACTGGAGTGAGTTGCCCTTTCCTCCTCCAGGGAATCTTCCCGATCCAGGAATCAAACCCATGTCTCTTTTGTCTCCTGCAATGGCAGGCAGATTCTTTACCACTAGTGCCACCTGGGAAGCCCCCCACCTACTTATGTTAGTGTATTCATTTGTACAGTCATCAAGGTATGTCTAAGATGTGAGCACTCTGTTGTGGGTTATATTTTAATAAAAAGTCTCACTATTCAGAAAGCCCTTGATATCGTCTTCCAGACCTCACATCTGCTTCTTGTAGCATACTGATACACATGTCTAGCCAGTAAGCTGCTTATTGAGCACCTGCTCTGTGCCAGGCTTTGACTGTGTCCTGTTTGACTGTTTGGATCACAATAAACTGTGGAAAATTCTGAAAGAGATGGAAATATCAGACCACCTGACCTGCCTCTTGAGAAACCTGTATGCAGATCAGGAAGCAACAGTTAGAACTGGACATGAAACAACAAACTGGTTGTATATTGTCACCCTTATTTAACTTCTATGCAGAGTACATTATGAGAAACGCTGGGCTGGATGAAGCACAAGCTGGAATCAAGATTGCTGGGAGAAATATCCATAACCTCAGATATGCAGATGACACCACCTTTATGGCAGAAAGTGAAGAAGAACTAAAGAGCTTCTTGATGAAAGTGAAAGAGGAGAGTGAAAAAGTTGGCTTAAAGCTCAACATTCAGAAAACTAAGAGCATGGCATCCGGTCCCATCACTTCATGTAGCAAATAGATGGGGAAACAGTGGAAACAGTTGCTGACTTTATTTTTTTGGGCTCCAAAATCACTGCAGGTGGTGATTGCAGCCGTGAAATTAAACGACGCTTACTCCTTGGAAGGAAAGCTATGACCAACCTAGACAGCATATTAAAAAGCAGAGACATTACTTTGTCCACAAAGGTCCGTCTAGTCAAGGCTATAGTTTTCCAGTGGTCATGTATGGATGTGACAGTTGGACTATAAAGAAAGCTGAGCGCAGAAGAATTGATGCTTTTGAACTGTGGTATTGGAGAAGACTCTTGAGAGTCCCTTGGACTGCAAGGAGATCCAACCAGTCCATCCTAAAGGAGATCAGTCCTGAGTGTTCATTGGAAGGACTGATGTTGAAGCTGAAACTCCAATACTTTGGCCACCTGATGCAAAGAGCTGACTCATTTGAATAGACCCTGATGTTGGGAAAGATTGAGGGCAGGAGGAGAAAGGGACGACAGAAGAAGAGATGGTTAGATGGCATCACCGACTCGATGGACATGAGTTTGGGTAAACTCCGGGAGCTGGTGATGGACAGGAAGGCCTGGTGTGCTGCGGTTCATGGGGTTGCAGGCAGTTGGACATGACTGAGCGACTGAACTGAACTGAACTATGGGTAAAGAGTGTGGAGCTGCCTCTGTGGGACAGACTTTATCTGTCAAATAATGACATGTGAAATTGTTTAGTTGCAACCATGGCCAGAGCTACAAGAAGCTGCTGGTTCTTTGACTTGGAGAGATTGAGAAAGGCATGCCAGGCAGAGAACAAGGCCTGTGGGGAAGGAATGCCCACCATGGCTGACTGCCAGTTCCCCCTCTTCCAATGCTGCAGAGATCAGATTTTGTTCTGGTGTCTGCCCCTCTGGTCACTAAGTTACTTTTCTACTCAGGTAAATTCTGATGCGTCTAAGCTAATCTTGGTGGTCCTCAACCCCTTGCCAGGAGTTGGGTAGGGCCAGGGCACATGGTCCAGCTCTGACTATGAGAAGGAAGGAGCCTCCTTCTGAGGAGGACCAAGTCAACCCCTTTCTGCCTCTGGACACTGACGCTGCAGGTGGGATCCAGAATCGCGGCAGCCATCTTGCATCCTTGAGGATGAGACAACATAAGAGGCCATCCGAGCAAAAAGAGCAAGAAGCCAGGTCCTTCATGATGTCACTGAGCCACTGAATGAATAATGCTGCCCAGGACTTGTGCAGGGAAACAAGTCCCCATGTCGCCGAAGTGATTTTGAGTTGGGCTTTGGGGAGTGTCGGTCTGATAGGAAGTAAAGGGTGAAGGGTTTGTTCTGCAGTGATTGTGTAACAAGTTGAGCTCACTATATTTACCTGGACCCTGGGCTTCCTAGGGTTTAAGTGGGAGCTGGTGGAGCTGATGACAGGGGGCTAGAGCTTTATCCTTTGATTCCACTGAAGTCTATTAAAGGGAATAGTCTAGACTCTCAAGAGATTATTGGAGCTTGAACTCAGAGTAATGGAGAGAGAGGCGAGAGAAGCAGGTACACATCTGTGTATGTGGAAGCCACGTGTCAGCCCTGGATGCCCCAAGTTGTCAAGGCGCCCTTCAATGTTCAACTAATTTCAGCTCCTCCTTCCACGCACTGGGGAAATACCCCCTCCCACAGTCCTGTGGATTCCTGGGGGGATAGATTCTCCATGGTGTCACTGGCTTCCCAATCATTGCTTTGGATTTGTCAATTTCTCCCTGAAGTTCTGTCAAAATTTGTTTTACCGAAGCATTATTCACAAGCTATAAAATTCATCCTTTTAAAGTATACAATTCAGCAGTTTTTAGAGTATTCACAGGATTGTGTGACCATCATCAGTTCAGTTCAGTTCAGTCACTCAGTCATGTCCAACTCTTTCTGACCCCATGGACTGCAGCACGCCAGGCTTCCTTGTCCATCACCAACTCCCGTAGCTTGTTCAAACCCATGTCCACTGAGTCGGTGATGTCATCCAACCATCTCATCCTCTGTCGTCCCCTTCTCCTCCCGCCTTCAATCTTTCCCAGCATCAGGGTCTTTTCAAATGAGTCAGCTCTTCACATCAGGTGGCCAAAGGATTGGAGTTTCAGCTTCAGCATCAGTCCTTCCAACATCATCACCACTATCTTATTCCAGAACATTTTTGTCACCCCATAAAGAAATCCCATACCCATTAGCAGTCATTCCCCAGTCCCCCTCCCCTTAGTGTTGGCAAACACTGTTCTTTCTGTCTCTATGGATTTGCCTATTCTGACATTTCATATAAATGGAATCCTACAATATGTGGCCTTTTGTGACTCGCCTTCCTTTCACGCCAAGCATCCCATCAGATAATATTTCAAACAAGTGCAAGAGCTGCTGTAATCACCTCTTGTTAAAAATGGCACTTCCCTCCCTTGCTATATGTACATAAAACTTTATAGAAGTAAAATCATATTATACATGTAGGTTTTACATTTTTAAAATTCAATCCAGTGTCAAGGAAACTCTTTTTATTGTCTGCAGAAAAAATCACATGGTTGAAAAATTATTTCTGGCTCAAGCTTAGTGCTCACATACTCAGGTCCAGGAGGAAGGTTGGTTAGTCCCCTCCAGATGGGTCTTTACTACACTTCAAGCTTTTCATTACTGTAAAGAATGAGATGAACAGCCTCATGTGTACATTTCTTTAAAGTCCTAGACTTGGGACTGTGGGCTAAATGGTATGCATATTTACTTTTTTTTTTTTTAATATTCTGCCAAACTGTTTTCTGGAAAGGTCAGATCAGATGGGCTGGCCACTACAATGAAGCACTGTGGCCTTTGGACTCCTACTGCTTGGGTTTTAGTCCCTTCTCTCCTGCTTGTTAGCAGTAGGACTTTAACATATCTGTGCCTCAGTTTCCTTGTCTGTAGAATGGGATAATGAAAATGCCAATCTCATCAGATTGTTGTGATAATGAAAGTAGTGTAATATTTGTAAGCAGTGGTTCTCAGCTGGGGTGAATTTGTGTGTCCTCCAAAGGGGATATTTGGTAATATCTGGAGAGATGTTTCAGAGAAGGCGATGGCACCCCACTCCAGTACTCTTGCCTGGAAAATCCCATGGGTGGAGGAGCCTGGTAGGCTGCAGTCCATGGGGTCGCAAAGAGTTGGACACGACTGAAGTGACTTAGCAGCAGCAGCAGGAGAGATGTTTAGTTGTCACGATGGGTGGGGTGCTACTAACATCGGGTGGGTAGAGGCCAGGGATGCTGCTGACCGTCCTACAGTGCACAGGACAGTGCTTCCCACCCCAGAAAAGGACGGTCCAGTCCCTACAGTCAACAGTGCTGAGGGTGAAAATCCCAGTGTAAAGGGCCTGGCTCAGAGTAAGTGCTCATTAATGTTGGCTGTCATCATACTTCCAACACCTGGGCCTGAGAATGTTCGTTTCCTCATACTTCGGCCAAATGCTCAAGTCCAAGTTACTTTTGACTGGGAGGACATAATATGATGGTAGATTTCTAAGCCATCAAAGGAGAATGTTCTACCGTTATGGACCCAACTTCCTGAGACTCGTCTTTATTCAGTCTGGGAACTGGCTGGCAGCTGGCTCCAGCTAAGGAATCTTTGACTTTTAAGCAAGAGCTTCAGAGTTCCTTGAATTAGCTGACTGAGTAGGTGTTTGTCTTTGGAAATGCAGAGCCTGGGACTTGTTGTGGCTAAAGTGTAGATTTTGAAGTCAGGTCTGGATTCAGGTCCCAACTCACTGCTTCCTAGTTATAAGAACAAACGACTCTCTAAACCCCCAGTTTTCCCATCTGTAAAATGGGATTATTGGAAGGATTAAATAAGATAATGGAGCACCATACCAAGTTCTTAGTGCTCAATAGCAGGTGCAATTTAATCAGTGATTACCTTATCCAGGCCCTTTGCTAAGACTTTTCATAATTATTCAACTTAATGTTAACTACTGCGATAATCATCGTTATAATCATCATAAGGTCAAGACCCTGGGTCTATCTATCCAGGTACAAGGGGAAGTCACTTGTTAAGCCTCCAGCCAACATTCCACAAATGTCTGTTGAGCATTCTTATGCTCCAGACCAGGTGCCGGGTTCTGGCAGACATGAGGGGCTCCTAACTCTCTCCCATCCATATCAAAGAAATAACAAAAATGTCAGGGAAAATACCGGATAAATTAACTTGCACTACTGTAAAAGGGTTAATTTCCTTTATTAAAATAAAAACAATAAGACAGTCTGAAAAAAAGTGGAGAAAAGAAAATTTAGTTATATTGTTTAAAAGAGAACTGAAACAAGCTATAGAAAGAAAAAATCTCAAATGAAATATCTCTGTATTTATAATTTATTGAATTGTGTTTCAAATGAATAACAAACCACACTGAAGTGGAAAAGGACTAAGTCAAGAAGCATTTTTTTGGTCATCCTTATGCAGGAGACATGCTAATCTCCATGTCATTCTGATTTTGGTATCTGTGCTGCGAAGCAAGCACCCCAAGTAACTTTTGAACACAGGACTTTGATATATACTGTCAGTTTAAAGATAAAAAGAACTGCAAACAAATACTGAACTTTACCTAATGGTCTTGTTTTTCACGGTGACTAATTCTGAAACCAGTCTCTGTGCACTGGCAGACTGAGTAAAAGGTGAAATGTATTAAGCATGTTGAGAGCCACGTTTCTTACTGTCATATAAGACACGCACGAATAGGAAATGATTGGAACTGAGGCATCAGCATGAACTCTTGGATTTATATTTATATATGTATGTGTTTCCTAGTTCTATCCACTGAGAAGATCGAGAAGCAGTGATATCCTGGGAACAGTAAGCCCAGCTGTGCCCAGCTCCTACCTTCTGAGTACCATATTATCATCCTCCACAGGGGAACCAGAGCTCCTAGAAGAAATGGCTTGTTCCTACATGAGACCAGAGAAAATATAGGATGAGTTTAGAGCATCCTCTTGTGCCAGAAAATCAGGAATTGCTCAATGAATATGAGAGACACACCAAAATGACACAGCAACCACCTTGAATGAGTTCTCACTGGCCACATCTGCAGCAATTTGATTATCAAGTGAATAATAATAATGATGAATTATAACCCACTGAATAAGGTAAGAATTTATGCGCTCATCATCCCCTGTATGTTTCTGTAACTGTAGACTCGTCTTTACAGTAGAACGCTGAGTCATAACAATAGAAATTGTCACAATTTTGCAATCATCTGAGAAATTAATATAGATAAAAATAAAGATGCTAAGAGGGTAAAAGCTTGATAAGAAATAAAATATTTATATAGTCTCAAAGTACTCCCCCACAAATTACTTATTAATTATAAAGAGAAAATCGTAATTGTACAGTAGGTAAAGTTGGTAGACACCACCTTAATCAAGTGATTAAGGCAACCATCAACAGTCATAGGACAAATTGACGTGAGGTGCTTCTTAATATGGGGCTTCCTAGGTGGCTTCCTAGGTCTCAAGAATCCACTCGCCAATACAGGAGATGAAGGAGACGTGGGTTCGATCCCTGGGTGGGGAAGGTCCCATGGAGGAGGGCACAGCAACCCACTCCAGGATGCTTCCCCGCAGAATTCCATGGACAGAGGAGCCTGGCCGACTACAGTCCATAGGGTTGCAAAGAGTGACTGAGCACTCATGATTCTTAATACAATGTACTGAGAAAGATATAGTTATCAATCCTGTGATATCTCTGCCCCAAATGGATAGCCTGAAACTAATCATGAGGAAATATTTGACAAATGAAAGTCCAGGAATATTTTACAAAATAAATGATGTGTACTCTTCAAAAATAGTAATGTCATGGAAAACAAAAAAGGCTGGAGACCCATTCCAGAATTAAGGGAGATTTACATGTGATGTGTTATTCTGGATTGGATCTTGAACTGCAGAACAATTGCTCTAAGCTTCACCAAATTTGTATAAGACCTGTAGATTAGGTATGAAAAAGTGAAAGAAAAGTGAGGGTGAAGTCGCTCTGTCATGTCCAACTCTTTGCGACCCCATGGACTGTAGCCTACCAGGGTCCCATCCTCCGTCCATAGGATTTTCCAGGCAAGAGTACTGGAGTGGGTTGCCATTTCCTTCTCCAGGGGATCTTCCTGACCCAGGGATTGAACCCAGGCCTCCCGCATTGTAGGCAGACGTTTTACTGTCTGAGCCACCAAGGAAGTTCTAGATTAGGTATAATATTGTATAATGCTAAAATTCCTGATTTTTCTAATTGTGCTGTGATTATGTGAATGTTCATATTTAGGGGAAAAGGGGCATCATATCTCACCTTCAAATGTCCAAAAATAAGCTCTCTATAGAGAGAATGAGAAAGCAAATGTCACAAAATATGAACAAATGGTGAATCCAGGGGAAAAGTATTTAGGAGTTATTTGTGCTCTTCTTGTAGTTTTCCCATAACTTTGCTATTATTTCAAAGTTAAAAAGTTCAAGAGAAAAAAGAAAAAAAGAAAAAACAAACCTATTTGGATTCTTTTCTTTAAAGAAGCTATTTTCCCTCAAGGAACTCATTCATATACTTGCCTGTTGAGCAAGTCTAGACTCTTCCCTAGTATTTCAGTGAACATCCCAATCTTTTAGGAACAAATGGAGATTTGCTTTTGAGTTCCTCATTCCTCAGCCATGTGGTGTGGGTTATGCTTCCTGACCACCAACCCTTCCTGTCCAGCTCGTTGACAATGTCCATTGAATACTTTCACGTTGCACCATTGCTGAATCACCAAGGCTCATCTCTGCACCTGACCAGAGCAGGAGTGTAGGGTAGGATCTTGTGAAACTGAAAGACTAAAATATCTGATTGCCTTCAGGGGAATAGCAAGGACTGATAAAGAATGAGGAGGAACCCCAATGGCCTCCTGTGGGATAAGGGTCTTCATACATGCCTGGATCCTGGACTAGAAATCTATGGATACAGCGGTGCCTGGAAGCCTCCACCCTGTGGCTGCCAAGATTTGTCTTGGAATGGGTGATCAGGAAAAAAAGAGCCGTGTAAATTCCCCTCTGCAGGAGTGACGTAGAACTAATCCCATCAGTGTGGTTAGGGGTGAGCAGGTGACCGCTTTGCTAAACTGCACTTCAGGGTTCATTGGAAGTTTACTCCCTCCGGTTTGTTAAACTCACTGTTGGCAAATGCAGTGAAATCTCTGGCTGCCCCTCTGATCTCAACCTGGTTTTGTGAGTCTGGGCACAGGGTTTGGGGTTTGACTTTCCAAGCTGCCTTGAATTCTCACATCTCGGTTCTTGAAGGCCTGCAGGTCGATGGGGCTTCAAGTTGGGATATTTGGAAATAAGTGGCTATAGGTGGGGCTGGGAAAGTGAACGGAGGCCTTGAAAGCCACCCCTGGGATCCTCAGAATAATGGGAGGAGCCATGGGACAGTGACAGGTAATAGGGTGAAATGGTCAGCTTTTCATTTTAGAAAATTCACTTTAGCAACTGAAGTTGAAGATCAGAGGGTGGGAAGGGACAACAAGCAGAAAGATCAGTGTAGAAGCTGTTACACAAATCCAGGCAAAAATAGTGAGGAGTTTTATTTAGACCTTGTTCCATAACAGAGACAGCAAACATAGCGTATATCTCACCAGCCAGATTTCTTATTCTCACAGCAGACCCTGCTAATCCTTCACTGTCCTCCCTTGCCCTGGGCCTGGGTGTGCAGCTCCCATAGATGGCTACTGCCAATCAATCCAAGTGGGCTTACTGGATGAAAGAAATGTGCCCTCCCCACTCTTGTGTTAGAGAAGACAAGGAAGACAATCAGTTTTGAGGATATGCTTGCATTTGTTGACAATTCACATGATCAGACCTAGAGTGACGCCCCAAGTCAGTCTTTGAGGTCCGTCATGGTGCACTGTGCTTCACCCTGCTGTACGCCCTCTGTGTTCCCCCTTAGTGCTTTCGCATGTCCATTAGCTCATTTCAGCCTTGCAACATTCCTGGTTGTAAAGATGGAGGTTGTCACTCCCATTTTAAAGATGAGGGAATTGAGAACAGAGATTTCAGGAAGAGTGCCCACGTTCTGCAGGTGGTAGGTGGTAGGTGGCAGATTGAGATTCAAATCAAGGGCTCTCTGGCCCCCACAGCCCCGGGTCCTTTCACCAGAAGCTTTTTGCAGCTGCAGCAGCTGTTCAAGTCCATCTAGGCCTCATGCAAAAAAGCCAGGCCAGGTTGGGATGGGACATTTTGGTAACAATGACTTTCCCAGTCAATAAAATCCCTGGCTTAAAAAGACCTGGGAAACTTGTCTTTGGAATCACCCTATCTAATCTGCTCTGTGTTGAGCCATGGAGAAGGGGGGCCCTGGCCCCTGGGTGGGGGCGGGGGTATTGCTGAGGGGATGCTGCACAGATGGTGAGGGGCGGAGGCCTCTCGCCATGGGAGAGAATAAAGTTTCTGTCCTTGCACAGTTGGAATGAGGGCCCTGGAGCCAAGCAGCCAGGGCCAGGGCAGGGCAGCCAACCTTTGGCACGTGAAATGGCACCCTGAGCTCATGGCAGATAATTCTCGGTAATAATTCATACCCCCTGGCAGGCATGCATCCTGAAAGCCCTGTCTGTTCTGCCTCACAGAGTCCCTGTTGGAATGTCAGGGGTCGAGGGACTGGCCCCAGATGTGGGCAGAGTTCAGACTGGACCCGGTGGGTAGGGTAGCGTCTGGGCACAGCCTGGGTGCAGAGGATGTCTTTGTGCTCTGTGCCCTAGGAACCCCACCCCCACTCATAGTCGCCCTGTTGGGGAGAAGTGGCCCACATGCCAGGCTAAGGCCTGCTCCCTTTGCTGTTCTTCTGGGGCAGCTGGGAGGAAGGTGCTTTCATAGGTGCAGCCTGGCATCTGACAGATCCACCCCATCACTCCTGGGGTGCCCCTTCTGAGCAATGGGAACGTGAAGGGCAAGGGGGCCTCCAGCCCCCATGGCACGATATTCTGGGCAGGTCTCAGTCCTCGCCCCCAGGGACCATGGTCTGGGGTGGCGCCAGCAGTGATTCTGATGGGAGCTGGATTTTTTACTCAAAAGCTTTTTATGTATGCATATGTTTATATTTATTTGGCTGTGCCAGCTCTTATTTGGGTCACGCAGGATCTTCGATTTTCGTTGTGGCATGTGAGATCTTTTAGTTGTGGCATGTAGAATCTAGTTCCCTGGCCAGGGATCAAACCCAGGCCCCCTGCATTGGTAGCACAGAGTCTTAGCCATTGGACCACCAGAGAAGTCCCGGGAGCTGGGTGCGAGAACCACCAGTGTAGTGTTTTGAGAGGGTGGTGCTGCAGCTCGGTCCTCATGGCTGTGTGACTTTGAACAATTTACGCAGCAGTTGGTGTCCCAGTCTCCCCATTTGTGAAGCGTAGAGAGCAAAAGTACCTATTCTGTGGGGTCACTGGGAGGATTCAATGAAATGATGCTGTAGACTCGGCAACTGAGCCTGGCACGGAGCACACACCTGGACGGTGTAGTTCCTATAGACAGTTATTGTTATTTCTTCCTTCCCTACTCGGTGAAGGGGAAATTCTAGGGCTTGAAGTCCTAGTGAGAAAATCTAGAGGGCAGGAGAAGGTCATCCCCTTTGAGGAGTGCATCAAAACGGGACCAGAGGAGGTTCTTCACTCTCTGACCGGGAGGTAGGCTGGGAGGTGTTGGCACCTCCATGGCTCCAGGAGCAGCCCATACTCCTTGGCAAGGCACAGGGAGCCCCTAAAGATTCTTGGTTCTCAAAGCACCAAGAACACCATGTGGGTGTGTCTATGAAAGGCTTCCGTACCTCCCAGCAGGTTCCCAAGGGGAGGAGTGAGATTTGCTCAGCTTGGTGCCCCCAAGGCTGGCACACAGGCATCAATCACATTGGCTACCCCGCAGCTCTCTGCTGGAAGAGCTGGCAGATCCTCTGAGCAGGGAATTAACTGGTCACAACGCTAACAGGAGTTACTGCCTCCTGAATGCCAACGATGTACTGGGCATCACGATGCTCAGGGGTTATAAAACTGCACAAGACTTGTCACTCCTTTTCTGGCGGGTGATGCTGTCACGCAAGCTGGTAAGAGTCAGAGATAAGTCAGTCTGGCCCCCAAGCCCACTGAGCTCTACAGTCTCTGGCTTATGTGGGCCACTGAGCTGCCCTGAACACTGAACTGGGGTTCAGAGCTGCATGTCTGGCCTGTGAGAGTGTTATTGCCACAGACGACAGAAACACCAGAGCTTTCTTTGCTGGCCAAGTGTCTGGCTGCAGACCGGGGTGGAGTGTTTAGGCAGGTATTTTTCCCTGGATATGGGTTTTCTCATTTTCATAGAACTTCAGGATGGAGAGAATTACTGGAAATATCCCATCTGCTCTCCAACCTTAACGATCTGAGATTACACTCTAGAGATTCCTGCCTGGAACCTGACTCTAGGTTCTGAGGCAAATCACTCAGTTATTTGCAGGCATTTGTTGGGATCTCCTGGGTGCTGATCAACAAGAAGAGAGCAAGTTCTGCTTTCATAGAACTCAGACTCCAGGGACAGGAGATAGGCCTGAAGAAGGAAAACTAATAAATACCTGCTAGTGAAGATACAAGGAAGTTTGTGATGGGGACAACTTTAGACTCAGCATTGAGGGACAGTTTCCCTGGGGGAAGCTGAGACTTGAAAGACCAGGAGGGGGTGGGGGGCATGCACAGGTGCAGGGACCACTGTCCTGGGCAGAGTAACACAAACCTAATGCAAAGTTGGGGGAGGATGGGGCGGAGAACAGATGGGACTGGTGCTGGTGAGGAGCCAGAGTGGGAGGTCATGGTCCAGATTACCTAAAACCCAGCCATGTTTGGCTTGCTTTGGACTAGGATCGGCCCCAGTGGGATCTGAGTGGTGAGAGGGACGTGTCCCCGTCAGCCTCTGCCATGGCAGGAGTGGCACTGTGCTTCTGACTTGTCTGTCCTGTGGGGACTGGGCTGAATAAGTATGTGTATGTGTGTATTTGGGAAGCCAGTCTAAATCCCAGTCACCCATCGGTGGTTTGATTGCTCCTTGGAGATACCTAAGCCACCATGTGAAGGGTAATTAAGTCACATGGGAGAAGCTATTCTCTTTCAATCTCATCCCTCTGATTACATCAAGGACATGTCCACATTCTGCTCGTTTGCCCTTTACATCCCCTGAAGATTTGCTAATCTTCCTTTTTACACAAAGACCTTGGGCCTGCTTTACAGGCATGGTGTCCAGCAAGACTGCGTGTTCTCAGCATCACATTCTGATCACCTTGTGTTTGAGATCACTGGCTATCTTTTACTATGTTAAAAAATTCATCCCTAAAAAAATTTTTTTAAGATTTTTTTCTTTTCATTTTTTGCTAACAGCTTATAAAGCTTCCCTTTGAAATAAAATTAGTAAAAAGAATGAAATGATCAAAAAAAGAAATAATAAAGCATACTGAAGATGTTAAAGGGAAATGTGACAAAAGTCACATGAATGACTGAAGTTTAAGAAACATCAGTCAGTGATGCTCAAGGCCCCCCTCCCTGATTCCACAATACTGTCTTTTCCCCAGGAAAACATTTCTTTTTGTTCTTACCTTCCCATGTCCCCTGATCTGGGATTCTGTCTCTCTGCAGCTAAAGGTGGGGCTGCAAGGTGATGTCTGTACCTTTAGGAATGGCTTGCTTCTCCTCTACCCTGGGAGGGGCCTGGTTTTCAGCCTGACTTGGGTTCTTCCGCCCCAGTTCATCTTCCAGATCAGTTTCCAGTAACAAGGCCAATTCTCATAACAAACTAAGTATTGTTTTAAAGTTATTAAATGTCTGTGTTATGGTAAGGATGCAGATCATAACATTTAATCAAGACTTATAAATCAAACTTTTGATCATATATTTATTTTGGTACAGTCCACCTTGGTGCAAAAAAAATACTGTGGCAATTTACAAAAATAGATAAAATACAATATAATAAAGAGATCAGGGTAAAGGCAAAAGCAGAAAGCTAGAATGAAGCCAGAGTCCAGTAGGAGACTCAGTACAACCACTGTTAAAAATAATCTCACGTTCGACTTTACACTCCCAGTAGCCAAAGCAAAGAAAACTGACTGGTTACAAAATTTTTAACAACAGTTAGTTTTGGGCTTTGGTGTAAAAACAGACCTGGTTCAACTCTTGACTATACTTCTTGTTAGATTTGTGACCCTGAGCAGTTTGCTTAGCCTTTTTGAACTTGAGGTTCATCCCTTGTAATGGGGAAAAGTATGCCAACTGTGGGGTTCCTGGGTGGATTAGTGATGCTGTAGGTAAAGGTGCCTTCTAGCTCTAGGAGGGTACTACTTGGGCCCTCACTAAACTGCATGTCTTCAGCCATTAAAAGGAGTTGACATCTGTCCGCTCTGACAGTCCCTACCCTGCCCGAATGTGAAGCCTGTGAGAAGCACAGCTGGATTCGAACCTAGGACTTCCCAACCCTTCCTTACCCAGCGCTTCCTGACAACCATCCTGGGCTGTATCCTCTTGTCACCAGAGTGGTTTCCAATGTTGTCAAGGAGGAAAAGATGCTTTAGAACAAACTGGCTTTCAGAAGCCCTCAAGTCATTCCCAGGAAACGCCATCCCACTCCCCAAGCCTTACCTTTAGGGCAGCCTCCCGAGGCAGAGGCCTCCTTTTCTCCCCAGACAGAGCAAATTAAATATTAACGCCTAGAACTCTCTCACGAGGAATCAAAGGTAGCAGTCAAAGCCCCTTCCTGTATCATGTTGTTCAGAAACACCAGAGACGGCTTCCTTTGCCTTCACAGCTGAGGTCGGCAGGAAAAGCTGGCTCTCTCCTTCTTTAAGTACCTGCCATCAAATGTAGTAAATCCCACAACAAAAGCTCTTCCCTGCCTCCCATCAATGATAGGACAAAATCCAATTGTCTTAGAATTTCCTTTCCTCTCCTTTATACTCGACTTCGTTCCAAATGTGATTGGAGGGAGTCACTCTTTGGTTTGGCATTCAAGGCTCTTTATGAGCAGACCCCAACCCCCTTCTTGGGTCTCCTGTGCAGGTGCAATTCATGGCTTGGCTCCACTGGTTTAAAAGAAATGAGCACTAATTCTGGAGCTGCTGCGAGAGAGATACACAATTGACAAAAAACATGTACTAACCAGCCATGAAAACCTGACTCTGCTACAGAGTAAACTGCTTGCTTGGGTAAGTCCCTTCACCTCAGTTTTCCCATCTGTAAAATGGGCACACAGAGTATATACCTTCCACTGTTGTGAAGATGCACATGACTTTCTTAGCCCACTGTTGATGTTCATGTTATGTTACCTGATTTGGAAACCTGGCTTTCCACTTAACTGCCTCCACTTCTCTGGGTGCCAGTCTGACTACCTGTAAAATGAGGAAAATAACTGTACCTACAACGTAACCCACATATAAGGATCTGAAAGCAGAAGGGGATTAGTGAATGTTTAAAGGCTGCAACCAGCATCCTGTCCCCGAGAAAACCATTTTGCTTGTCCTTTTTAAAAATCGGTCCATTCTAACTTTCCCTTTTCTAAGACTAATGGGAAGAGAGGAGCCTGAACACTTCTCACATGGCTGGGCTGTGATATCACAAAGCACTGAGTCTTCTAAAACCCACACCCAGGGCCAAGGGAAGTGCTGGGACTTGCAGCCCCCAAAGAGTCTGTACGCTCAGCCCTTGGAGTTCCGCTGGGTGGGGGTGCCTGGATGAGTCCACTACTATGAGTCAGGCCTGGCTCGGCTGGGCGTCATCATTCCCCTTTATTTCGGGGGTGAGTTACAGCTTAAACAAAATAACATCACCTGACAATGTCTGAAAGAAGTGTATTCTGCAAAAAATGCATTTCCTTACACTCCAGGGCATGCAGCTGAATTTCCCATCATGGCAGCTGGGTGTTCATATATACAGACACCTGGGAGCTGGCATGGGGACTGAATGAAAGCAGCAGGGTCCGGGGTTGTGTCGAGATCAGTGGTAAATACCCTTCAAACGTGTTGGGATGGCTGGGGTGCTGGGTGGTCTACGGCCTAGCTGCCTCCAAGCCTGGAGAATAAAGGATTTGGACAAAACCTTTCTGGAGGGAGGTCGGCTGTGTCCTGTTCCCAGAGTGGCCCTGCCCTTTCTCCTTTGTTGATGCAAGGAGTCAGGCTGGAGAACTTCTTCCAGCTCTAAAAATGTTGTTCAAAGCAGATAGGGACAGACCTGAAGGTCTGATCCTCTGGGCTACCCGAGGCTCAGGGGACCCCACCTGTGCATTTTCAGCCCCAAGTTGGACTCCACGCACCCTGGCCTCAATATCACTGAAGCCAGGAAAAGCCTGACCCACAGACCCCTTTCTCCTTCCCTCCCAGCTTCCACCCCCTGGCTCTTCCCTGCCACCAGAAGGTCCAAAACCTCCTCTGTGCTGGCTGCCCAGATCTCAGCCTTCCCCCAGTCTCCCAGGCCAGCTCCCCTAAAGACCAGGTTAGGACTGCCAAGGAAGAGGAAACCTGTTTCGTCCTGGTACTGCCCAGCCTCAGGCTTAGGGTCTTGCTCATGGCAGACCTGGAGTATCCCTGAGTGCACACAGGTTGTGGGTTCAAAAGCCCAAAGAGAAAGGACAAGGTGGAGCCCAGGCCCGAAGGCTCTGGGAGGTAGGGGGGAGAGGTCCCACAGCCTGGGCATGTGGCTGGAGCCAACGCTTCTGGGTGGAGAGGGAGCCCCAGGGCCTGGCCCAGTTCCCCACTCTGGTAGAATTGTGCTGGCAGGCAGCTGCCTGCAGCCTTCTCAGCTGCTGCCTCAGAAACAAATGACGGCACCGATGAAGAATAAGAGAAAATAAAAATGAGTACAGAGGGAGGGGGTCTTGGAATGGGGGCTGGTATTTTTTTCTCGGGGTGTGGTTTCTGCTTAGTGGCTGGGTGACTGTGGAGGTTTGGAATGCAATCAGACAGCGGGTGGGGAAGGGGGGCTGGCCAAAGGCAAGGAGCAAGGACATTAGCCAAAGGGCCCAAAGCCCCAGGGCCACCAGCAGCTCAGTCAGAACAGGGGCCTGGGATGGCATGTAGAGCCGGCCTCCACCCAACACTAGTGTGTTAGTCCCACAGGTTTCGAGTAGCCCCTGGGAAGGGAGACAGACTTCAGAGGACAAGAAAAACCAAGGGAGAGGGGAGAGGGTTGGAGGTAGGGTGAGTATGGTCAGGTCTCATCTGTTAAGTGGGCTGGCCTGATCCAGAATGAGGCCTCAGTCTCCTCATCTGTTAAATGGGCTTAACTGCCTCTACCTCCAAGGGTGGCAAGATTAAGCGGGTTAGTGCACGTGAAGCTCTTGACAGTATTCTGCAGGTGGAAGCGATTATTACTCCACTGGGTGCTAAGGAATGTTGATCCTTTCTAAGCCACCCACCTAGCTCCTATCCCTGGGCATGTCCCCCAATAAATATTTGCTGAGGGAGTCCCTTGCAGGAGTCGCTGTGGGGAGCCCCCATGCCCATGGCCACTCCTCTCCTGTGACCCCAGGTTCCCACTCAGACCACGAACTGGAGGGTGTAGGTGAGCTGGTGGCCGTTGTCCCAGGCGTACAGCACCCGCTCCTTGGGGTTGTAGTCGATCTGGGTGGTGTAGGCGTGCTCGTTGAGGAAGGGCAGCTGCGGGCGGGCATCGGTGCCCGTGTGCGTATCGAAAGCGTAGGCCACGTGGCCCTCCCGCTGGTTGTACGTGTCCACAGCATACAGGATGCCGCACACCAGGAAGCAGTTCCCGTACGAGTTCCGCCGCAGCCGGGTCTTCCACGTGGTCTCACGCTGCACTGACAGGTCGCCAGGGTCCAGGCGGCTCAGCACGATCACCTCGGACTGCGCCTCATCGCGGTCATCCACGGCCGGATAGATGACCCACAGGCCGCTCTCGTCCACCGCGAAGTCGATGTCTGAGTGGCCGCGCCACTTCCAGGGCGTGGTGTCCTCGTACACCACGTCCGGCAGCAGCGCCCAGGAGGCCACGAAGCGCTGCCGCAGGTCATACTTGATGATATTCTTGGTGAAGGCGCGGTTGTAGTAGAAGGCGCCCTGGTACACCACGTGGCCCGTGCCGATCCAGTTGTAGGGCAGCTTGTACATGTTACTCCAGCGGCCTGCGTGCAGGGGGCGGGTGGTCACACCAGAGCCTCTGGAAAGAACCCTCAGCTCACCCCAGGGACCAGCAAGCAATGGAAACGGAGTGAGCTGTGGGCCTGGAGCTGGGCCAATTATCTTGCCCCATCAAGACATTATCCCATTTGCCAAGGAGTAAATGGGGGCTCAGAGGTTCAAGGTTACCAGTTGTGGAACAGCATAGGCCAGGCTGACACCAGGGCATTTGCCCATGCCCTTCTTGTTGCCTAGACTGCTATTTCCCATCTGGTCTGCCTGGGGAATGCCTCAGCATCACATCCTCCAGGAAGTCTTCCCTGGTCTCCAGGCTGGGCTCCCACAGCCCCAAGGCCTCCCTCTAGCACTATATCCAAGTTGTTTCTTGAAGCTTTTGCCACACACATCAGATTGTGCATTTCTGGAGGGCAGGTCATGTCTAACTGACCCTTTCCCCCCATCATGTTCCAGATGTAATAACAAAATTTCTGCCCTTCCCTGTCCAGACTTGAAGCTCCTGTAAGGCCTGGAGCTCTGCTAACCTGTAAGACAGGGTGATAACCCCCCACCTCCTGAAGTTATGGAGATACCATGAATTGATACACACAGGTGATTAGCACATAATAAGCACTCAGCAAGTGCTGCAAACAAGATGGACGTGGTCTTGCCCTCGTGAGTGTCATTTACTGTCAAGGGTAACAGTATTCAGAGTTTCCACTTAGGGGGTGCCCCCAGACTCCCCTTCTTGGGGTGGCTGACCATTCAGAGCTAGACCAGGCTGGGGAAGCCTGGACCACAGGAAACCACAAGGCAAACAAGGGCCATGTCCCCAGGGGAACCCTCCCTAGGCTCCCCAGACCTGCCCCCTTCCCATCTCAGGGGTCTCCCACCTTGCTTGAAGTTTTCCAGATTGCGGAATTCCACCAGGCTGTTTCCATAGTAGTAATTAGTGACATAGATCCTGTCATCCCTGGCAGCGGGGTCCTTCATCCAGGCTCCCTCATGGCGCCCATAGCTGTGGTGTCTCACAGGGGGGTCCACAGCCCGGAGGGTGCCCTCACAGCTCGCCTCTCTGCCTGTGGGAAGCAAGGGGTGCAGCATTTGATACACACACCCACAGGCCCTGAGCCAAAGCAACAGTCCTGGGAACGTTATCTGAATCTTTCTTAAATCCCCTCTGAGATTTTGTTTGTAGCCTTATTTTTTTTTTTCTTTCTTCATAATAAAAGCAATGTCTCTTCATTGTAGAAAACAGAATATTCAGAAAAGGAAAAGGTAGAAAATAAAAATCATTCAAAATTCTGTTATTCAAAGAAATTTTTAAACATGTTGTATTTCCTTCCTTTTCTTATTTTCTCTGCATGTACAGCCACGCAGAAATACTTAAAAAGCACCATCATTCTTCTGAATATACAGTTTTATGTATTCTGTTTTTTCCCTCCACTGAGCAATCTCTCACATCATTAAATGGCCTTTTAATGATGTGATTTCAAGGTTCCACCAGACCGCCAGACAGCTGTGCCACTGAATTAATTTAACCAGTCCCCCTCAGTGTTAGACTTTGAGATTATTTTCAGTTTTCTGACATTAGAAATAGACTACAAGGAAACCAGTTAAGCGGTAGCTGCTGTCCACATATCTGATGGATCCTTTAGGAAAGATTCCTAGAAGTGGAATGCACATGGACCAAAGTAGGGAATGGTTTTAAGACTTGTTATCACAGGCAGCCAAGATGCCCTCCAGAAGGATGGGCTCGATGACTTAATTAGGAAGATTTCTACCTAAGACATAAGCCGAAACTACAAACGTGGACATAAAAAACAGGGCCAGAGACTGGACAGAAGAAATCCGGAAGTAAAAATAGTTGCTGGATTTGATGATGGGATTCTAGGTGATGTTTTAAGAAGAATTTGTTGAGAACACTTATCTGTTTCCCTGTAAATGTGGTCAGGCTTTTCCTACAAAGATCAGATAGACAACATTTTAGACTTTCCAGACCACATATTTCTGTTCCATATTTTTTTTTTAAACAACCCTTAAAATATGTAAAAACTATTCTTAGCTCAAGGGCTGTACAAAAGCAGGCTGCAGGTTGTATTTGGCCTACAGGCAGTAGTTTGCTGCCCCTGTGAGGCTTACTCACCTTGACTGGGGACTTCTGGGTGTGGAGGTGGCTCGGTGGGCAGGGGACTGGTACTGGGGGTGGGGGTGGGGGTGGGATCCGAGACAGGGGTGCCAGGGGCCAAGTCCGCTCCCTCAGGGGCCTGGGGCGCAGCCTCCTCATGCTCTGCCGAGTTGGGCTCGGGTGGCCGGCCCTCCACCCTGGGCGGCAGCTGCTCCAGCCAGGAAGTGCCCTTGAGGGCATTGTCTGTGGAGAGAAGGCCCTGTGCTCACGTCCGAGCAGCACCCACCACTGCCCGGGATCCTCCCCAGGCCCACTGGGCTGCCAGCGGTGGGGCCATGGGGGAAAGCAGGGGATTGCCCCTGAGGAGTGAAAAGCCTTCAAAACTGTGAAGTGGGGAGGTCTTCGTGGTCAGCAGACTGGCTGTAAGCCCCTCAGGTGAGTGGCCTCGGTCAAGTCCCCCTCCTCAGTGGGCCTCAGCTTCCCCTTCTGTGAAATCAGAGTTGTGAGGTCTACCACATCAAGCTGTTGTATCGATGAGAGAAAAACGTATATGAGACATTTGCACAGATTCTGGCAAATGTGAGGTGCCGGACCCGAGACCCCTTTCCCTCCTAAAGAAATACTTTGTACCAATGTTTTCATTTCCTGGATCCAATTTCAGGAGGCAGAAACCCCTGCTCCCGTATTACAGACATTGTCTTTGTCTGGAACCACCCTTTAGTTTCTCTCATCCGGGATTTGACACTGCAGGTAGGGCAGGCCAGGCGTGGCCAGCTTCCCATCCCCTCTGGATCCCAGGTCTCTGTCCCCTTGTTCATCTCCTAACTCCCATCTCTCAGCTTGCTTGCCTTCCCTTCTTCCTCCACCCCTGTTGGCATGGGCTGTGCTGACCGGAACTTCTTCAGCTCCGTAGATCTGGTTGGGGCCATCTCTGGGTCATCCCTGACCCACGCTCCCCTGGGTTGGAATGGTTGGGGTCAGGGAAATGGTTGGAATGGGCAGGGAAAGCAGTAAGACTCCATGGCACAGAGCAGGGGACAAAAATTCTTCAGCTTCTGGGTTCCAGCCCCACGAATTTGCTGCAAAACCTGGAGGTGGTCACTTCACCTCTCTGAACTTGTTTCCTCTCCTGGATCAACTGCGACAGCATGCGTGCAAGGATTCAAAGCTGTGATTCCAGAGACAAAGGAACTGTGCTGTCGCTACTGCAGTGGCAGGGCCCCCAGAGGTGTACTGAGGCTCATGTGACTTCTACCTTGTCTCTTCCTGCTGGGCTTCCTCTTTGCACAGGGTGTAGCCAGGCCCCAGTGGGGAGCAGCCCCTGGAGTCTCTAGGGAATGAAGGCACACCCTCTGGTCAGCGGGCCTCAGCGGGGCCCAACCTTGGCACCTAGCCAGGGCAGGGCTTGTTCCCACAGGCCTCACTGGCAGAGTCTGATGCCTGCAGCTGTTCATGGGCAGGGCCCTGGCCAGGGGTCAGCGGCTCTACACGGTGGCCAGGCTGAACTGGCAGGACTCAGAGCTGACAGCTGGCACCAGGAGCTGGGGAGAAGAGGCCCCTGAGATCTGAGAGACCAAGAATTGAGGGGCTCTTGGGAGACTGGTCCCTCACAGTTCCACTCCTGGCCCCCTTGGGCATGGGCTAGGCAGAAAACCTCAGTGGAGGAGGTGATCAGCAGGACCCAGGAAGGGGAAGCAGGCTGGGGACACCTCTCGGGGACATCAGAGGAGAGCAGGCATCTGGGAGGAGCTCAGAGGGAGGATCAGGACCACACTAGTGGGGATGGCCCAGAAATCTGGGAACTCTTGGAACTTTCATCTCTTGTTTTTCGATTAATTATTTCGTTGCACTTCACTGTGATCTGGTAGGGAGCTGTGAGAAAGAGACCAGAGTCTGTGGGCTCTTCTTTGGGGGGAAAAGAGTGGGATGTGCTGGAGAGGCCATTCACTCCAATGCCAATCTGGGCATGGGAGGTGCTGCAGAGGCCCTGGGGCACTTCCCAGAACCCTGGTCTGGCCCCTGCATTCTCCCGCCCCACCAGAGGCAGCTGCTTGGTTATGCATGTGCTTTTCCCCACTAGACCATGAGCTTCATGTTAGGCAGAATGACTGGAAGGTACAGCACACACACAGTGAAACTTCAGCAAATCTTTCAAGGAAGGAGGAAAAGTCCAGTGAGAAGGAGACAGCTAGAAATACTGCAGGGGTGCTTCACGTTGATTTTATCGTTTCATCCCCACCCAACAAGCCCAGGAGGGGGATTATCCCATTGTGTGGACGAGCGAAGGGCACCACCAGGTAAACCACGGAGCTGAGATCTGGGGCATTCTACAGGAGAGATCCTGGGTCCCTGTAGGACTCCTGCTCCCCAAGGTTCCAGTCTTCCTCCAACTCACCAGCCATGGCCTCGGTCGTGTCCTTCCTGCCTGCCTTGTAGTAGGTGATGCCTCGGATCACGGCCTGCTGCTGGGCCAGGGCCCGGGGCTTGGCTGTGGGCTGGGGATATCTGTCTTTGCCCTCCTTCAGCCTCTCCACCTTCAGCAGCTTCTCCTTAGGAGGTTTCGAGAGGCCCTTGTCGACAAAGCTCTTCTGCACGCTGCCATATTTGTTGTTGTCTTTGCCTTTCCCTCCAGCTGTGTCCTGGGGAGAAGGGGAGTCTCAGACTTGGAGGGTGGTAGAAGGGATGTTTCAGGGGGTCAGGGAGGCTCAGCATTTGGGGGCTGGTCGTGGTGGGTGGCTCTAGGCCCTGTGTCCCAGGTGTTCGTGAATTCACAGCTCTCCTCCCATAGTGGCGACATCCGTGACCAGGGTGTGCCTTAGTTTCCCTACTCAGCTCTCGAGCTCCCCGGTAGGCTTGCAGCCCAGCCTGATAGGTTAGATTCCTGTTCCTCCCAATTCCAGTTCACTCTGCCTGGGGGGGTAGACTGCAGTGGTCAGCTCCCCGGGGAGGTCAGCTTCCCCTCCGTCTCTCTCACTCACTGGTCTTTGTGTGTGAGCAGGGAGAGGTTCTCAGGCCCTCCTGACCAATTCATCTCAGTGTGCCTGGAATTTTCCCAGTTAGCGCTGAAAGTCCCGTATCCCGGGAAACCCTTCAGTCCTGGGCAGACTGGGATGGTTGGTCACCAGGGCATTGACCTTAGGGCATGCTGTTTCTAACATTTTAAGAATTTTGTTATTTTAGCTTCCTTTTAAACGCCTCTGATGCTGGCTTGGCACGCGAACACTGAGCCTGTGACATTACCCATTGTTAGGCAGGATCTCCAGGAGATACAGCAAGGACTGTATCTAGACTTTCTGTGCCACTGCCCCATCAGGACTCATTCCGGCTCTGAAACTGGCACGGAATGAGCAGGAAGCCAGCTCTGGGCCGAGGCACCAGGCTTCCTCCCTGCTTTATCAGCATCTATGTGGTCCTTGCTGCAGACACAGATGGTCCCATCATCAAAATGTCAGCACAGGAGGCTGAGGGGTGGAGAGGAAGAGCGTAGGCTGGGCCGTCACGCAGGCCCAGGTTCCATCAAGGCCACTTTCTCCGAGTGACCCTGCTCCATGCTTCCTCATCTGCCAAACCGACAATGAGCATCCGTCCTTGCAGGTCGCTGTGGGCTTCGCTGAGAATGTCTGTGAAGAAGTCAGCTGCCTTCTTCCCCCACTCACCAGTAAACAAGGCCACTGTGGGAGCGATGGGGGCTGTGTCCTGCACGTGGTGAGTGGTCAAAGGAGCGAATGGAACTAAAGTCTAGTCTGTGCTCCATCTGCCAAGGCACACATCCTGGTGTGTGTCAGTCATAGGAAGGAGCCTTCGGATAATTTATCCACCCAAAGAGGACCCTCCTTTTTTTTCTTTTACTTGTTTTTGTTGCCCTGGGTCTTCATTGCTGTGCAAGGACTTAGCAGTTGCTGTCCTCAAGCTTAGCTGCAGTATATGGGATCTTAGTTCCCTAGCCAGGGATGGAACCCGAGCCCACTGCATTGGGAGCTCAGAGTCTTATCCACTGGACCAGCAGCGAGGTCCCTCCCCCTTCTAATTTATCTGACCAGTGGGAGAGTCTTTTCTGCAATCTGTCTGGCTAGAGGAGGGCGTTTTTCCCAAATTTGCCCAAAGGGTGTGTTATATGTCATGGATGGCTCTGCCTGGTGACAAGGGCAGTGCCTTTGCACGCTTTGGGGGCTGAGTTTGAAGATGGAAGGCTGGGTGTTTGCTGCAGGATGTCTCTACCCCACGATCAATTGGTTGCATGAAGAAGTGGTATTAGTTGGCTCGGGTCCCGGAGGCATTGCCCGCATACACCCCGAGCAGAACTGATGCAGCCAGGGGCCCAGCCACAGCAGATGAGGTTACAAGTGGTTGTGCTGTAGGTGACCTGGTTCCCCCTGGACCAGGCAGGGAGGGTCATCTCTGCAACCCTGTCCCCGCTAGTTTGGAACCAGGAGTGAGAACACTGCCAATCGCCTGGCTCAGGAGCCCCATGTCTCTCCCGGCTCACCTGTCTGGCTGCTTACTGTGCAGCAGGCACCTCCTCGCCCCCACCCTGCCAGGGCCTCTCCCACCGGGCCAGCCCTCAGCCCCAACCCATGACCGCAACCCAGGACCCAGCTGGCCCTCGGGGCCGAGGTCCCGGCACCCTGTGCTCCCAGCCCACCCACCTGTGGTCCCGTCACCAGAGCCTGGTCTCACCTGAGCCTTGCTGCCGGCGCGGGGGGCCGGGGCGGTGGCGGGCGCCGTGGCCGCGTCCTTCTGCAGCAGCTGGAGGCCCAGGCTGGCGAGCTCCTTCTTGATGCTCATCATGATGGCTGAGTGGTTCTCGTAGTGCCTCAGCTGCTCGCCGAAGTGGCGCATGCTCTCCCTCACCACCTCGTTCTCCCGGCTCAGGTTGGCCTTGATGCTCTGTGGGGGCGGGACTCGAGGTCTTTCCAGTCTCCGGGCTGTCTCCCACCCTGGGGCACACCCCGGCTTCTGCCATCAGGCTTTGCCAACCCAGTCTCCCAACCCAGGGCCCAGGGGAATGGGTGGGGCGGCACCCAAGAGCAGCAGTGAAATAAAGCATGCTGCTCGAAACCCCGTGGTTATTAATTTTAATTTAAAAACTGCATAAATGATCAATTAGAAAATATGTTCATAGTACTAAATTAAAGGACACAAATGGATAGAAAATCTGTCTCCCATCCTCCTGTTTCTGGGGTCATTGTGACGGCATTCTTTCTTTTTTCTTTCGTTTTTCTTGGCCATGCTGTATGGCCTGTGGGATCTTACTTCAGACGCTGAACCCTGGCAGGGACCAAAGCCCTTAGCAGTGAAAGCTCAGCGTCCTAACCACTGGACTGCGAGGGAATTCCTCTTCTCCCTCCCTCCCTCCTTTCTTCCCTCATTTCCACTTTGCTTTCTCCCCTGAGTCTGTTTTGGGAACTCTTGCACGTCTGTGTATATAGCGCTCCTTACGCCTTCTACTGACCACACAGTTGGCCACTGTCTGGATGGACCAAAATGTATTTAGCTAGTCCCTTATGGATCCACCTTTTAAGTTGCTACCCATCTTTTGCTACTTTAAAAGTACCTTTAAATTCACAAGTAATACATAAATATCCCCCTTTCATAGAATAAACATAAACTCATTGGGGTTTTGCTGTGGCCTCTGATCCCTGCCTAGTCTCCAGGTCTCCAGCTTTTCTTCTCGGACTTGTTGGCTCCACCCACGGCACCAAGCCCCATCTTCACCCCCTGCTCTGCTTCTGCTGCCCTGCCTCATTGTCCCCCTCCTGCTGCAGACACTGCCTGGCTTTGGCAGCCCCTGGGCCCACAGGCTTCCCTGATTTCTCAGATGGTGAAAAATCCGCCTGCAATGCAGGAGACCCAGGTTCCATCCCTGGCTTGGGAAGATCCCCTGGAGAAAGGAAGGGCAAACCCACTCCAGTATTCTTGCCTTGAGAATTCCATGGACAGAGGAGCCTGGTGGGCTACAGTCCACAGGGTCACAAAGAGTCGGACACGACTGAGCGACTAACATACACACACACAGCCCCACTCCCACCTGGATCACAGGGAAGACAGAAGGCAAACCATGTAAGGCAGCTTTCTCAACCTCAGCACTATTGACATTTGTGGATTGTGGGACTGTCCTGCATTGTAGGATGTTTAGCAGCATCCCAACCACTGCCCACTAGAACCAACAGCATCCGCCACCCACTTTCCCCAAATTGTGACAACCAGAAATGGCTCCAGATACACCAGCTGTGCCCTGGGGAGCAAAATCATGCAGGGCTGAGAACCACTGGCATAAGGGAAGAAAGCAGAGAGAAGCGGGGACCCCAAAGTGCTGCCTGACTTCCTGTGATGTTTTTCCCTTAGGCAGAGGGAGCCAGCTCCTCCTGAGGCTGTTCTCTCTGTCTCCTCCCAGTGTTAGCAAAAAACTTCTTTTGTTTTTCACAGCTATCACTTAGTGAACAGAAGCAAAGCAAAGATAATGCAAAACAGAAGACAATTTAAAAATCATTTCTTTATGGCTGTGGAAATCATTGTCTGGCTCCTCCAGATTGTCTGGCTCACAGATATGTGAAGTGAGTTAACATTTCCTAAGATTACAAGAGGAAAGAAAGGTCAAAGCAGAACTGTGGAACCAACAACAGGAGGACCTGGCACGTACTATGCACAGGAAACACTGGGGCACAGTAGAAATTCAACAACTGTTACTATCTTTCTCCCGTGCTGGCACAAAAGAGATACTCACCAAATAATCTTCGAATAATTAAGTGACCCCGGACTTTGGGGTTTGTAGGGGTTAATAGGGGCTTTCCAGGTGGCACTAGTGGTAAAGAACCTGAGTGCAATGCAGGAGACCCAGGTTCATCCCTGGGTCAGGAAGATCCCCTGGAGAAGGAAATGGCAACCTACTCCAGTATTCTTGCCTGGATAATCCCGTGGACTGAGGAGCCTGGCAGGCTATAGTCCATAGGGTTGCAAAGCTTTGGACATGACTGAAGTGACTTAGCACGCATGCACACAAGGGGTTAATCTCCCCTTGTGGGGCACAGGATGCCCAGGTGCCCCCTCCCACTGGAAAGGAAGCCAGGAAAGGAAGCCCCTCACACCCCTGCTGGCAGCTGCATATCCCCATGCTCTCAGCAGCCCAGCAGGGACCGGATGCAGGAAACAGGCGGAGGCCAGGCTGTGCCAGCAGAGACACAGACCTCAAACCTGAACCTCTATGCTCACTCAGCTCTGTTCCCGTCCTCAGGGGGCAGTATCAGCCACCCACCCAGGCCTCCGGCGCCTCCGGCACATTTGCCCTGAGCAGGAGAAGACACTTAGCACCTCGGTCTCCACTGTAGGTGGGTCCTTGAACAGTCATGCTGCCTTGGGCCTGGCCCCAGGAGGCTTGGCCAGTCCTTCACAACACTCGTGTTTCATATGAATGGTCGCCCCCAGACTTGTGCCCCGGTCTTGGTGAACTGAGGGTGGCTACAAGTTCCAGCCCCCTCCACACCCCTTTCACACAATCAGCAGGCACCTCAGTTTCTCCACCCAGCCCTCCAGCTTCCTGCGGGCCCTCGAGGCCCAGTCGGATCTCCTCCTCAAAGGTTGAACCCTGTGGCCTGCATCTCCTTCTCCCAGCTCCCTCCTGGAATCCAGCTTCTAACAACCACCAGGGTCCACACAGAACTGCCCAGGCAGCAACCTGGCCACCAGCTTGAGCCCTGCCCTTACCTCTTCCAATGTGTTCATCTGGGAAGCCACCTTGTGGACATAGGCGTGCACTTTCATGAGGTCCATGCTGTACAAGGTGCCCTCCAGGAGATCCACCATGGACTGCAGCTGCCAGGGAAGGGTGAGGGTTAGGGAAAAGGCACAGCACGTGGCAGGACAAGAAGTAACAGAACTGGACATGGAACAATGAACTGGTTCAAAATTGGGAAAAGAGTACATCAAGGTTGTATAGTGTCGCCTTGCTTATTTAACTTGTATGCTGAGTACATCATGTTAAATGCTGGGTTGTGAAGCACAAGCTGAAATCAAGATTGCAGGGAGAAATATCAATAATCTCAGATACATAGCTGATGACAGAAAGTGAAGAGGAACTAAAGAGCCTCTTGATTAAGGTAAAAGAGGAGAGTGAAAAAACTGGCTTAAAACTCAACATTCAAAAAACTAAGATCATGGTATCTGGTCCCATCACATCATGGCAAATAGATGGGGAAAAAATGGAAACAGAGACTTTATTTTCTTGGTTTCCAAAATCACTGTGGATGGTGACTGCAGCTATAAAATTAAAAGATGCTTGCTCCTTGAAAGAAAAGCTATGACCAACCTAGACAACATATTAAAAAGCAGAGACATCACTTTGCTGCGTATGGATGTGAGAGTTGGACCATAAAGAAAGCTGAGTGCCAAAGAATTGATGCTTTTGAACTGTGGTGCTGGAGAAGACTCTTGAGAGTCCCTTGGACTGCAAGGAGATCCAACCAGTCCATTCTAAAGGAAATCAACTCTGAATTATTCATTGGAAGGACTGAAGATGAGGCTGAACTTCCAATACTTTGGCCACCTGATGCAAATAGCCGACTCACAGAAAAGACCCTGATGCTGGGAAAGATTGAAGGCAGGAGGAGAAGGGAACGACAGAGGATGAGATGGTTGGATGACATCACCGACTCCATGGACATGAGTTTGAGCAAGTTCCAGGAGATGGTGAAGGACAGGGAAGCCTGGCATGTTGCGGTTTATGGGGATGCAAAGAGTTGAACACAACTAAGCATATTCCACATATGGCAGGCACTGTGTCAGGGCCTGAATGAACCACTTAATTCATAACAACCCCGAGGACAGTGGAGCAGTGGACACCGAAGGAGCTCTATCCACACCCTGGATCACTGCTTCTGTTTCTCGTGCCCAAGCCTGGCTTCCACGTGCCTCCCTTTTAACAGCCTGTATCTGTGACTCTTCAGAGCCACGTTGCCCCTCAAAGTGTTTGGGAGTGTCCGTCCTCCTGCGGCAGTCTGTAGGCAAGGGCAGCCTGGTGTGGACATCTAGAAGCCACATCCTAGCCCTGCAGGACAAGTGAGCTGCCACTCATACTCCAGCGTCCCCTGCAGCTGGGGCTGGCACTTGGCTGGAACCGTTCCTCTACTGGGCTCCTTTCCTTCCCCCTCCCTCCCCAGCCCTGCTGCTGCTTCATCCGCTTCAGTATCAGCTCCTCCTGGGAGTCCTTTCATAATAAGTCATCTGTACACAAGAGTCTGCTTCTGGGCACCCGACCTATGATAAGGTTTGGAGGTCTTTTATCTCTGTCGTGCAGATAGGGAAGCTGCTGCTTAAAGAGGTGAAGCCAAGGCCCCCGGCTGTTAAATGGTGGAGCCAGAAGCAGAGCTCAGATTGGTATAAACCAAAACCTCTTTCCCATCATGCTTTACTGCGCCTGTCTGGGTTCAGGTGGGGAAACTGAGGCCAAGAGATGGGGAGGGGCTTGCACAACCAGTGAGTAGCAGATGCCGCGTCTCCCTCGCCCAGTTCATGACTCTCCCCTCAGCTGCCCAACTCCATCCCCTCTCTGTCACACCTCATCAGGATGTGATCCTTCCCTCCAGATGGCCAGGATGCCAGTGAGAGTGTCAGGGAAACCTTGGCACAAAGGGCCAGTTGGGAAATCAGCTTTCCCTTGCCTCTAGTGGGCAGTTCCTCCAGTCCACCCCCTGTATGCATTCTCAGGGCCTGAGCAGGCTGGCGCTCCTGTTTGGCCTTGGCCAGCTGTTTCCAACAGTTTTACTCCCACTCTCCCAGGGGTGTTCAAGCTGTTTTAAGCCAGACAGTTCTCTGAGTAGACTCTGATCTTGAAAACAGAAAAAGAGGAACTCTGGTGGAAGCAGGGATAGGGCCCTGAGCCTCCTCTGCTTCCCCACAACCTTGTTCAGCCTTGGAAGGGTTGCATGGTACCCCCAGGGCTCTGTGGACTTCGGTTTCAGAACTGTGCAGTTTCAGAACTAGACGCTCCTGGGTCTCAGCTTCTCTCTGGGAGGTGGGCTGCAGGGGTATGGTGCAGAGCAGTACCGTCTGGACAGGGCTCAGCTCAGAGTGGGTGCATAGCAAGGGCTTCATGAATATCAGTGATCAGTACCATTCCAGGAGGCTAAATGGGACCTCCCAGCTTCACTTCTGTTGCCTTCAAGGCCACCAAAAGTGCTTTCCCGAAGCACAGCTTTGACCATGGGTCTCTCCCCTGCCAGATGGCTCACTGTGGCTCCCCACTGCCCAGGTGGGGCTTCTAATCTCCTAAGCCTGGCACTCAAGGTTGCTTCGATCTGCCCCTGCCATCTTCTTTGGTCTCAGCAAATGTTCACTCTGGCCCAGGCATTAAGGACAGTGATGACAATATAGACACGAGCTTCTGTGATCCTTCATAGGCTGTCAAGGAGTGCAGAGTGACACAGAGGTGTCCAGATCAGGGAACACAGATGGAAACACACACAGGTGCCCAGGTCATTAACAGCAGGGCACTGACCTTGTCTGGGAGTGGGTGTGGGTTGGAAAAGTCTGCCAGGAGGAAGACTGAACTGAACTCTGAAGGAGAAGCACAAATTGAGCAACAATGGCCAGAGACAGACATTCCAGGCCAAGGGAACAGCTCGTGCAAAGAGCTGAAGGTGTGAAGACACATGGCGGGTTTGAGCCAAGCTACTCAAAGTGTGGTCTGCAGACCAGCACCATTGCCAGTCCAAGCTGCTCATTACCAGTCTGTGATTAAATAATTATGCAAAGCGAGAGTAGACTTTCATAAAATTTCAGAGCCGTTCAACAGAGAAATTTTATATCTGTGGACTCTACTAATAAAACACTGGACTTGTATTTAGTTTTTTTGTTTATAGTCCATTTCATTTTTCTAACAACTAATTTTACAGTATTTTACAAAATATTGACTCTTGACAGATTTTTAAAAAACTGGTCTTTCACCATATATATTTTGAGAAGCACAGTATGGAATTGACCGGTGGCTAGTAAGGCTGGGACAGACAAGGGCAAGGAGGCACCCTGGGTCATACCCATTCTACTCATTCTCTTCTAGCCTGTCTATTGCTGCTCTGCCTGAGGGACTCCTACACATCCCTCAATGCCCAGTTCTAATGTTTCCTCCTCCTCAGGACTACCACGGTCCCTGGGATGTCACTTGGTCTAGCACTGACTACCGAGCCATTATTGGGATCAGCAGCTGTGTCCCCACAGGACTGGGATTTCTCAAGGGTGGGGCCGTGTCTGGTTCATGTCCAGAAGGAAAGGAAGTGAAGAGGTGAGAAACACTGCTCCTCCCTGCGGCCACCTCCCCAAGAAAGGGGATCTAGAATCCCATTCTTCTTCCTCGGAGCCGTGCAACTAAGGTCCGGTAACAGTCGCAGTTCTTGGCTTGAGGGGAAGGGCTGGGGTGGAGACAAGGAGCAGGTATAGGTGGGTATGCTCTGTCATCCTTCACAGTGGCTTCTCCTAACCTCTTCTGGGGTGGTGGTGGGGTACCCACGGAGGAGGGCGGAGCCACACCAAATAGAAGAGGCCTCAGCCCTGTCTGGTACTGCTTCTGTCCATGGCTCCTCTTGGGGCTCTCTGGGTACCTCTCAGGCCCTCACGTTTGCTCCTAAGGTGTCGAGGAGGCAGAGTATCTTCTCTGGGCTCTTCCTACAAGCCCACCAGTTGGGTTAATCCTACCACTGCCCCACTCTAGTCCTCTAAGGCTGAATAAAAAATCCCACGGCTGCTGTGCACCGAAAGGCCTAAGGGATATCTCCAGGCTAAGAGAACTGCCCAGTGGCCTCTCCACTGGGCAAGGGGACACAGCAGAGAATTCTTGGGTTCAAATCTTAGTGCTGCCAATTTCTTGCTCTGTGATCTTAGGCAAGTCATAATTCCTCTCTGGGCCTCAGATTCCTCCCCCAAGTAAAGCTGGGAACATAAGTTCCCTCTCCAAAGGGTTGTAGCAAGGATTAAACCAGCTAGCCTTTAGAAAAAGGTTTTGTCCAGCCTCATGTCCAGTATGCTTACAGTTGGGTTACTGAGAAGTGGATGTGAGCAAAAGTTGATTTGTCCCTGTAACTGAAGACTGGCCTATGGCTCAGTCCCTGGAGTCTGCAGAATGCTAGTGAATTTGGGAGACAGTGTGGTCCAGGAATTGCCAAGTTGTCAAGAAGTCACTTGGGGACTTCCCTGATGGTACACTGGATAAGAATTGCTTGTCAATTCAGGGGGCACTGGTTCAATCCCTGGTTCAGGAAGATTCCACATGCAGCAGAGCAGCTAAATCCATGTGCTGCAACTACTGAGCCTGTACTCTCTAGCCTGCAAGTTGCAACTACTGAAGCCTGAGCTCCTAAACCTGTGCCCTGCGACAAGAAAAACACCACAGTGAGAAGCCCATGCACTGCACCAAAGAGGAGCCCCGCTCACCACAACTAGAGGAAAGCCCACTCAGCAACAGAGACTCGTCTCAGCCAAAAATAAACTAAAGAAAGAATTTCATTCCAAAAAAAAAGAAGCCACTTGGCCTAAAATTCAACCCAACCCCCGCCCCCCAAAACTTTGAGAGTTTTGGTATCCATCCAGTTGTTACAAAAATAAAACTAAAGTTAAATTTAAAGAAAACATTTTGAGCCAAATGTTGGGAGACAATTCTTCCTGGGGCCTCTTGCTTTTCTGTGTGTCTTGCCTGCAGAGGCGCTTACTGTTCTTGTTCCAGGCCACCTTGCTATAGAGTGAACAGCCTTGGAGCAGCCAGAGAATGTTTCCCTCCAGAGCAGGAAAGGTGGGTTTGGTGCTCCTTATAAGAGATTTGGATTCTCTAAGTAGGAGCTCTTCTCTTGGAAGACATCCCACTGAATGTGCACGTGTTATCCAGCCCCCACTGCATCACCCCACGGGAAGTGAGTGGGAGAACCAGTGCAAGAAAGTGGAGACACTCTGGTGACCATGAGTAATAAAGTCCTTTGTCTCTGGCTCATGTCTTCTGCCAGCGTCCATGAAACTGGCAGGCTGACTTGTTAGTTTACAAGTAGGGTAACATCTCAGTGAACGTCACAGTTCTTGACACGAAAAGGGCAAAATAGACACGTTTGGAAGAAATTATAAAAGAAACAGATCCTATCAAAAGCCACCAAATTCTCTGTGATGACCTACAGGGGTGATGGGAGGGAGACTCCTGAGGGAGGGGATACATGTATACTTAGAGCTAATTCACGTTGTTGTACAGCAGGAACTAACATAACATCGTAAGTCAATTATCCTCCAGTTTGAGAAAAGGCCATCAAATTATCTGGGCTATTACAAAAAGGAAGACAGGAGAGGAGGGTGATTTGGAACACATGCTTTGGACACAGAAGGATCTGAGTTCAAATCCTAGCCCCACCAGGCCTTCCAAGGACGGAGTTCTGCAACGTGTGAATGGTACCCGGGTGCCTGGCTGGCTGGGTAGCTGTGATCTCCCTGTCCACGTCTATCCAAGCTATGGGTCCTGGTGGTGGGCCTGGCACAGGGCTGGGTCACCCAGAGGTGGCACCTCTTTCTAATCTTCCTGTGGTGGATGCGCGGTTATAAGCACAACATTCACATAAAAACAGGGTATAGATTTAAGGCTGCATGTCATTATGTGAGCTCTTGGGCCAGTTACCTAACTTCTCCAAGCCTCAGTTTTCTCATTTATAAAATGAGAGCAAAGATCCCATATTTCACAGAATGGCTTAAGAATTTAGAGAAATAATGTAGAGAAAAAGAGCTTTAGCACAACATCTGGCACGAAGGTGGTACATGAATACGGGAAATGTTAAGACATGAAAACAATCAGGTGCCACAAAATTTAAAACGCTGTGTGGAGGTGACGACAGATGATCTGGTTTGGGTAAAACCAGGACACTCGGCTGGATGGTAATGAGACAGTAAAGCGCTGTCTTCAGGTAAACTCGCCGGAGCACGCTGCCTCTGTTGCTGACTGGCCCAGTGGCCTTAGGCAAGATGCGGTTGCCTCCCAGGGAGCCTCTGTTTCCTCACCTGTGAAATGGGGCGAGCACAACCCCTCTCCTAACAAGCGCGGCCCTCTCATTGGAGGGCCGGCCCCGCAGCCCACGCTAGGTGTCGGCGCAGGAGGGGGCCCCATCCCGCCGCTACTCCAGAAGGTCTACCTTGAGGAGCTCGGGCGCCTGTTTCTTGAGTTTCTCCATCTTCCACTCGTTCTCGCAGGGGTTGAGCGAGGAGGGCGGCGCCGTGCAGGAGCAGCGGCAGTCGGTGCCGGAGCTCACCGTCTCCACCGTGTAGAAGTCCTCCCCGCGCGCCCGCCCGCTGCGCACCCGGCTGCACGCGTCCTTGCTCAGCGGCCGCATGATGCACTTGCAGCGGCAGTCGGAGCCCTCCGAGGTCATGCGCACCTGGTCCACGTCGCCGAACACCTGCAGGAGAGGTCGTGGTGAGCTGAAGGCCAGGGCTGGGGGAGGGGGGTGTTCCCTTCCCTCCCCCCTTTTCCTTCAAGCCCGCCCTGGGAGGCCACAGACCCAGTGTCTTAAGTGTGGTCACTGGGGGCAGCAGAACTTTGAGTCTGCAGGAGTCAGCTGGGTGAGATTAGTGGCAGGCCCCAGGCTCCAGCCTACTTTGCCCTCACACACCAGCAGGGTCTTGGGAGTCCCAGCCAGAACTCCCCTAGCTGGCTCAGCCAGCCCATCCTGGGCTCCAGGCTCTCAGTTCAGTTCAGTCGCTCAGTCGTGTCCGACTCTCCGCGACCCCATGAATCACAGCACGCCAGGCCTCCCTGTCCATCACCAACTCCCGGAGTTCACTCAAACTCATGTCCACAGAGTCGGTGATGCCATCCAGCCATCTCATTCTCTGTCGTCCCCTTCTCCTCCCGCCCCCAACCTTTCCCAGCATCAGAGTCTTTTCCAGTGAGTCAACTCGTCAGGGCACAGCTACTTATGACTCAGTCAACAAACCCACACCTCTGAGCTCTCACCAAAGCCACCAGGACCCAGGTGAATTCAAGGTCCCCTTGGGCTTTTTGCCAAGCCCACCCCCATGAGCATCCCAGCGTCCTCTGGGGAAGGGCAGTAGGCACTCCATTTCTGCTCTGAGCCCTCAGACACCTGTTTGAGGCCCTGGCCTCTGCGAGACTCTGGGTAGGAGCTGGAGTTGCAGAAGTAGATAGAGGTGCATCCTTGACCTTTTCAGCCTTGGGAGAAGTTGACGCATTGAGCCCTGAGATCCAGAGAAAGACACCCATGAAGACTGCTCGGAGGAGGGCACCCCAGGGGACATTTCTAAGCATGAGTAGAAAGTCCAGGGAGAGCAAGTCAGATGTGCAAAGACAAGCAAGGACTGGGCACCTTGGGAGCCTGGAGGAGGTTCATTCTGGCTCGTGCCTACAGAGGGCCTGGTGGTAGGAGGTAAGGCTGAGGGAGGCAGAACCTGACTCATGGAGGGCCCTTAAAGCTGGCTGAGGATCTGGTCTTCTTCCTGAAAACACTGGGAAGTCATGGAAGGATTATCAGCAGGAGAGAGCCAGGACCAGGTCTGCAGGGCACTCAGTCAACCTGCTTTGTGGACAGACGGTGGATGGAGGAGGCAAGCCTGGGATGTGGAGCCCAGGGAGGAGACATTTATGGAGAACTCACTGAGCGCTGGGGAGGTGTGGGCCACCTACTGCTGTGTGCTCTTGGGCAGATTACTTAACCTCCCTGTGCCTCAGTTTCTTCACCTGTAAAATGAGGGTACTAGTGAGTATACCCAACAAAAGACCGTGTGAGGACTGGGAGACAGAATCCCAGGAATATGTTGTTGTTGTTATCACCACCAATAATCCTGACGGGGGCCTGTTTATCCCTCTATACTTCTCCACGTGGGTACACTGGTAGCTATTCTTTTTATTTATCTGTTTGGCTGTGCCAGGTCTTAACTGCAGCACCTGGGACCTCTGGTCTTTGTCGCGGCAAGTGAACCCTTAGTAACGGCGTGTGGGATCTAGTTCCCTGACCAGAGATTGAATCCTGGCCCCTGAATTGGGAGCATGGAGGATGGTCCGGCCACTGGACCACCAAGGAACTCCCTAGACTCCCTAGATATTCTTAGCAGTGTTCTCCAGATGCGAAAATAGCCCTGGAGCCAGCAAATAACTTGTTCAAAGGGATGAGAGCCCAACACGGGTAGACTTGCTGTCCCGCGGAGGATGAGGAGGGCAGGGAAGGGGGTGCTTTGGTGGAAGTTTTGTCCAGGGTTCTCTGCAGGGCAAGTGGACCCTGGGCCCGGCTGGGCAATTCTCTGAGCCCATGAGCACTGACAGCCAGGCTCAGATGCTGTACATTCTTTAGATCACCACTGGCGCGGTAGCCTGCCTTCGCTTTGAGACTTCCGGGCCCCCTTCCCAGCTCTGCTGGAACCCCTAGTCACCCCCACCCACTCCCCCAGGTGGGGTGAAGAGCCCAGCAAGTGGATGTGGGTGTGTTCTATGTAGCAAAGGCCAAAGAGGCCTCTTCCTGGGAACTCACCCATAATCCAACACCCATCGCCACCAGCAGCGGCCTCCACATGACTGCAACATTCCTTCCCTCCTCAGATGAGGTGCTATGTCCTGATGGGGGCAGTCAAGGCCCTGACACAGGCCGGGAGGCAGGAGTCGGAAGAGGGCCTCCGCTCCAGCCCCGGCTGCCAGGAGCCCAGGGCAGGGCCCGCCTCCTGTGGTCACAGTGTCCTGTGGTGCTTGACTGGAGGCAGCGGAGCGTCATGGAAAGGAGCCAGGCCTGGGCTCACATCCCAGCTCCCACATGTCCTCCCCGCATGGCCCTGACCCCTCGGAGTCTCAGCCTCCTCCTCTGTAAAATGGGGAGGATAACAGTCCTTTCCCCATAAGCTTGTCCTGAGGCTGAAATGAGTCAACGCGTGTGCAGCACCTGGCACAGAAGAGCTGCTCTCTGCTCGCTACTGAAGTTGCTGCCAATAACCCTCTGGCACGTTTGTACGTAGTTTTCTACCTCTGTGCTCTCACCACAACCACACGTCTTAGAAGAGAGATCTGAGTCTCAGAGAAGGTGAGGGGTTTGCCCAGGGTCGCACAGCACAGCCTGACTCCAAGATGCAGTTCCCATGCTCTTCCTCCTACGACCACCCACAGTCACCAGGCAAGGGCTTCTCCAACAGCAACTGAGCTGGGAGAGAGATGGTGGCCCTGGAAGGATCAGGCCTCGGTCGGGCAGGGGAATGGGCCTGATCCACCTTGCCCTCAGTCTGCGGGCTGGGGTTGCTGCCAAGCAGGAAAGTCCCTGCCTCAGCCCCCATCTCTCCCTGCAGCCTCGCTCAGCATACACTGCTGCTAAAGCCCCCAGAAGTGAGTGTGGGTGGCTTGTGCTTAAAAAGATCCCCAGCTATTTGCAAGGAAATCTCACAATAAGAGGCCAAGAAGGCATGTTTGATATTTCTGAAGAGAGATGGGTAAATCTGGCCAGAATGGAGAGTGGGGTTTCAACCTAGAAAATGTTCTAGGAACAGAACAGATTGTGTCACCTGGAGGTTGAAGCTTCCCTTCTTCCCAGCCCAGATTCACCAAGAGGCAGTTTCCACATGTCCTTCTGCAGGCAAAGACCTCCCCTAGAGCCCATGGTCATCTGGACACTGCCTCCGGATGCACCCCACGGGCACCCCAACTTAATCCATTCAAAACTGGCCCCACCGTCTTCTCCCAAACCCACGTCTGTCTACCCTCCTGCACAGCTCAGGTCTTTGAGCCTCCTCCTTGCTCTCACCACTCTCACCAGAACGAACCCACCAGTCACTTTCTTCTGATGTGTGTGCATAAACGCTCAGTTGCGAAGTCGTGTCCAACTCTTTGCGACCCCATGGACCGTAGCCCATCAGGCTCGCCTGTCCGTGGGATTTCCCAGGTAAGAATACTGGAATAGGTTGCCATTTTCTACTCCAGGGGATCTTCTGGACCCAGGAATTGAACCTGTGTCTCCTGCATTGGCAGGCAGATTGTTTATCACTGTGCCACATAAGAAGCCCGTTCTTCCGATGCTTCATCCTAAATATCTTCTATCTCAATGATCGCCACTCCCTGGCCACAGCCTAAGCTCAGGTTGCGTTAACTGCTTAGTTAATGCAACCACTACCTAGACAATATATGGGGCTTCCCTGGTGGCTCAGTGGTAAAGAACACGCCTGCCAATGCAGGAGACATGTGAGTTGCGGATTTGATCCCTGAGTGGGGAAGATTCCCTGGAGAAGGAAACGGCAACCCACTCCAGTATTCTTGCCTGGGAAATCCCATGGGCAGAGGAGCTTCACAGGCTACAGTCCATGGAACTGTAAGGAATCAGACATGACTTAGCAACTAAAGTAAGTATGGTTAATAGACCTACTTAGCAACTAAACAACAGACAGTATAGGGAGCCGCCTCTCGGGTAGATTAATCCTCCAAAGCTCCTCTTTGATGATCTGTCATTCTCTTGCTCCACAAACCTCCGTGAGTTCTCAGCTGGGAGATGTGCCTCAGAATTACCTGGGATGGGATAACGTGGAAAATGCAGATGCCCTGTCCTTACTCCATCTTGACGCAGACTCTCCCAGGCTCCTCAGGTATTTGGGTGAGAATCTAAAGGCTGAGAATCCTGGAGCCCCAGGAATCTCCAAACTCCCCAAGTTCCCTGTCTTGGATTTTTGAGCAGCCCCAACCTGACTCTTTTGAATCTCATTGTTCAAGTCTGTCAAATGGGGAAATCCTGAATGTTGTGTAAGATCTTGAATGTAAACCCTAGGCAGAGGGCTTGGCACCCAGGATGTTCTTCACGTGCCCCAGCCAGTGGGAGAGATGGGGCAAGACTTTTCCTGCAGAGAGACCCGAGGGGCCTGGCTTGGCCCCACACTGTTTTGTGCAGGAGGACTCCATCACTGTGCAGCCCTGGCCTACTATGAAGCCTGTTCCCAATTACACCCACAGGCGGCAACTCCCTGAGCGGAGGAGCAGCAACACCTAAGCCTCTGAGAATGGCCTGGCCTGGAACATCTGATCCAGCCTGGAATACCACCGCCTGCTTGCGCCAGCCCCTCCTGCTCCCCTGGCCCAGCTCCTCCAGGCCTTGGTACCTCCTCCCTGTCCTCAGGCCTCTGATCGGCGGCAGGGCTGCCCAAAGATCACCTTCCCACCCCTGAATAGAAGAAATGAGGTGCCAGCAGCTCTTTCGCAGATAGGGAAACTGAGGTAGAGGTGTGGAATTCTCAGCCACATTCCCAGGACCTTCAGCAGCAAGCGCATTCCTGGAGGCCTCTGGTACTGCGCCTGGGTGTCACGTGGTCACCCGTCCATCCATCCTAACCTCCTCACTGGGCAGCCCCTCAGAGATGCCAGGAAGCTGTGAACGCCTCTCACTCCAAAGCTGGACAAAGCTCTTCCTTAGATGGAAACCCCAAGTCCTGCTTAGGAGAGACCTGGTTATAAACACAAAATTAAAACATGCCAAGCGAGGAGCTGGCCACAAGCGTTCTGGGGTTAAGTTGCCCCTGTACCCCTGAAAGTCCTGAGCAGAAGGGGAGGCCAGACCTCCCAGGAGCAGGAAGTCTGAAGCGGGGCCAACCTAACCCTTTAGGGCCCTAGACAGACCTCACTTCCCAGATTGGCCCTCCAAAGGGCTCGCCCCTCACCCTCAGAAAATAGGACGGGCTTGAAGAGGAAGGAGGATTGTTGGGGGAGGGAGGGTAATAATGAAAACAGCTCTCTCTCAGAGCCAGCAGGAGTCTGGCTGTGCTGAGGAATGTGGAGTAAATTCACCCATCACTTGATTTTTATTTTTCCCAGCTGGGTGAGTGGTGTGGGTGGGAGATGTCTGGGGGAGGGCTGTGCTGAGTCCCCCAGCTGCTTCATCCTCCAAACTCTAGGATGTGTCTCCCCGCCCCACCAGCCCCAGCTTGCCCTGGGACAACACACACACACACACAATCTAGCAAGTGTTTGGCTGACTCACTACATAAACAGGGTGTTGGGTTTTCTTTGTCTTTGCTTTGAATGCGAGCCCTCCCCCACAAGCTCTATAGTCCTCGGCATGGCTCAGAGGATGCCCAAGACCAAATATTCCTCCCAGGTAGAGAAATGAGAGATGGCAAAGTGCTGATCAGGTTATCTGGGGTTTTTTGCTCACTTGTTCCTGGACCCGACCCAGGTCAGGGAATCCTAGAAGGCGCTATATGGAAGGGAAGTTGGGAAGATGTTTTTCCAATGGGGAATCTGAGGTCCAGAAATAGGCAGTGACTTGCCCAAAGTCACACAGTCTAAGAACAACAAAGGGCCAGAAAACCTAGGTTTTTTGATTCACCAACCAGCTTTCTACACACCCTAATTTCCCATCTGTCAAATGGGAATGCTACTCATTCCCTCCTTATCTTTGGAGTACATGGTCAAGACTCCAGCTCACTTGTTTGTATACCCTGAGCTGAATCTTCAGGCTGAGGGTCTGCCAGTGCCCACTGCTCATATACTTATCATGTGGCTTGTGGCTTCTGCCCTTTACCTGCCTGTGGACAGGGCATCCTCACCTCCTACCCAGGAAAGAGGCTGAAGAGACATCAAGAGAAGCCACCCTAACGCTCACGCTCACGCTCTGCGAGAACAAGGGCTCTCCCTCCGTCCTGCCTCTCACTTCACCCAGTCCTGACTCAGTCCTCACCAGGTCGTTTCTAAAACACCCTCAAGGGGTCCCTGCTCTGACTGACTCAAAGTGCTTCTCCTCTCTACATTCTGGACCTCACCCCCTTTTGCGGTCTCTGTGGTGAGATTTCAAAATCACAGTAGCATTTACTGGGCACATACTAGGTGCCAGAGTGGTGCTAAGCATTATCCAGGCCTGACCTCTCTCATGCAGAGATCATCAACTGCAGGAAGTGAGGACTACCTTATTATTCCCATATTTACAGGCCAGGAAATTGGAGGCTCAGAGAGGTAAAGGCTCAGGGTCACTTGGGTGAGAGGTGGAGGTGGGATTTGAACCCAGATCTGCTTGACATCAGAGCAGAACCTTTTAGCCACAACTGAGAACATCTTGGTCACTTCTGGAGACATGGTGTGCTCTAGAGCAGGGATCCCTGACCTTCAGGATCTATTGCCTGATGATATGAAGTGAAGCTATTATAATTAATAGATTATAATTAATATTAATAGAAATAAAGTGCACAATGAATGTAATGAAAAAAAATTGTCTTCCACGAAATCGATCCCTGGTGCTAAAAAGGTTGGGGACTGGCACTCTACAGGGTGCATCAGATTTCTGGCAGGAACAGCAGAAGGCAGGAGGGACCAGTCCAGCTGGATTCACTGGGGAGGGACTCTGGGTCCCCAGTATGGCCTGAAAGCCTTGGCCCAGGGCCTGCTACAAACCTTGGAGTCGCTAGGTAACAGTTACCCGGGCTCTATCCCACGTGCGTCAGCCTCCCACGGAAACTTTGAGCCAGATCTCCAGGCTGCCCCTGCCCAGCGCTCCTGCGAATCACCTCCCTAGGCTGGAGATTCCATCGCCTTCTGCACCCCCTTCAAACTCCCAGCGCCCCTTCTCCCTGGCTCAGGGTTTCAGTACTGACCTTCGGCCCTCACCGGACTGTGTCCAGCGCCCCTTCCTGATGCTCCGGGTCCGAAACACCCCTACCATCTCCAGTGCTTCTTCCCCACGCGCTCCTGTCCTGGAGTCCCGGTCCCTGCAGCCTCCCTATTAAGCCCGGGGTCGGGTCTCGCCCGTCCTGGCCCTCGGTTCCCGGCCCCACACAGTGCCTGGTCTGCAGCCCCAGCCACAGCGCCCCCTCGCGCTCGGCTTTACCGACCTGCGCCCGGATCGCAGGGCAGCGCTTACCTTGCTGTCGGCGCGCACCGGGCCCACGCGCAGCAGCAGCAGAGGCAGCAGCAGCAGAGACAGCGGCCGGGGCCCAGGCCGGCTCCCGGGCCTGGTGGGGAGGGCGGCTGCGGCCATACGGGGCCTGGCACGGACGGCGGGCACCGACAGCGCGCGCGGACGCCGGGAAGCGCGGGCCGCACTGCGAGCTGGGCGCGCGGTCAGCTCTACCCGCGCCGCGTGCCCCCCGCCCGCGCGCGGCTCCCCGCCCCGCGCCCCATCCCGCGCCGCTGGGGGCGGGGCTAGGACGGAGGGGGGCACCCCACCCCGCTGGCCCGCTCCCAGCCGGGCCTCTTTGCCATTGGGCGGCTCTCCAAAGGGCATCCCTGCAAGGACACAAAAAAGGGGTCTGGTTCGGAGCCCGCAGGAGCAGCTGGGGCGGTGAAGGAGCGCGGGCTCTCCACACCGAGTGAGGTTCCTGTTCTTTGAGATGGAGGACCTTGGGAGTGTCTCTTCAGCTCTCTGACGTTCACTTTCCCATCTGTTAATTGGGGAAAATAGTGTTTCCCTTTTGGAGTTGGTTGTAAAGTAAGTTCAGAGGAGGGATGTTTCCAGGGCACGCTAGTCTTGGAGGTCTTCAAACACCCCGATCGTGCCAGCTCCACCCTTCTCCTGGCTCAGACTTCTCTCTCTTGCAAGGTCCATTTCTTCCCCTCTCCCAGATCCCTCCCGTCAACCCCCAACTAAACTCCTGTAGCTCCAATCATTTAAACACCCTCCTCACCAGCCTGAGGAAGCGCCTCGATTCTCCGCTTCCTAGGCAACAAAACTTCCCGAGCAGCAGTTCGTGTTCGCCACTCCTCAAATTCCCTGGCCATCCTCTCGCACCAGGGGTCTTCGGCCTCACTACGGGGAAACTTTGCTGGGATCTCTGCAACCGAAACCAAGGCGGCATCCCTCTACCCTCTCAGAGACCGCATCTCTCGATCGCGCCCCCTTCTCCAACTCTCCTGTCTCGGACTTTCTCCCTCTCATCTCATTCCGAATTCCACAGTCACTTTTGCAGGTCCTTCTGGCTTTGTGCACGCTATGGCGGGGGTGGAGCCCCCTTTCTGCTCTCTGCATACTGTCTCTTGTAGGTTTCACCTCCCCTGAGCCCAGGAGGGCTCCTCTTGTGTGTGTTTGCCTGGCTTTGTAAACGTCAACTGCTCAAAAAGAGCCACTTACTTGTGCCCTCAAATGTTGTTACCTTTCACTCCTACCCCAACCCTACTCTCCAGCACTTCCCCCTCCTGCACTCCCCTGCCCTCTTCATTTTCCTTGTAGAACTGATCACTTTATGAACTATATTGTTGGTATGTGTTTGTTCATGCTTTCCCTTTTGAGAGAGGTGTAAGGTTCCCCAGACCATGTGCTTTGTCCACAGAGCAGCTAGCTCAGAGGTCTCAAAGTGTGGTCGCCCGGACCAGCAGCCTCAGCATCTGGGAACCTGTTGGAAATGCAAACATCAGGCCTCAACCCAGACCTAAGGAAGCAGAAACTCTAGAGGTGGGGCCCAACAATCTGTGTTTCTTAACCAACCCTCCACAGGGATTTAAAATCTGAGAACCACTGCTTCAGCACAAGGTCTGGTGCTCCTTAACTTTCAGTTGAATGATAGAATCATGTGCAGTAGGCGTTCGGTACAAATTGGCTTCTTTCTTAACTAGAGATTCCCTAGGGAGGGCTAGATTAGCTTTAAAAATAAATACGGTGTGTGTTTTTATGTGCATAGAAAATCTGAGAATGGACACAATTAATGGATAAGGAGAGGAGCCAGCCTTTAGGGATGCAGTAAGGAGAAAGGCTTTTCATTGAATAATTTTTTGCAACCTGGGAGTTTTGCAATGTGTGTCCTAGCTATTAAAAAAATAGACAAAATGTACTGAAAACAAACAGAACCTGGTGGGGGTTTCCCTTACCCAGCCCTTTCTCCCCATGCAGCCTGGCTCAGTCTGGCTAGGTCCTGGACAAGGCTGCTGTCATCAAGAGAACTCTGCTCCCCCTGCTGGCTGTCCCCTATCTGAGCCCATGGCTTCCTCCTTTTCACCCTTGTCTCCTGCCCTCTCTCCCCTGGGCGGGTGGGCTCCAGTTACAGTGAATTTTCTGTTTCAACAGGGCCTTGGGACCTTTGCACAGGCTGTTCCTTCCCCTGAAACACTCTCTTCACCCAGTGTGACTCACTCCCACTCATCCTTTCATCTTCAATGTTCACGATCCCTCCATCACCACCCCTGACCAAAATAAACCCTGTCACACAGGCTCCCACAGCACCAGGAGCTTCTAAGCGTGTTGTCATAACTGTGGGTATGTGATTATTTTGATAAGTGTCTGTCTCTACCACCACAGGACAAGTCCTTAATGATGGAGCCTACACCTGCCTTGCTTAGTGATAGCTCTGACTGCTTTTCTATCTCTGGCCTCAGCACTCCCCCCACAGATCCTTCTCCTTAGGTAATTTTCTTCCTCTCTTTTGTCATTTATCCTGCTGGGGTGTGTGTGTGTGGGGGGGAGTCTTTTTCATCTTTCTGAGCCTGTCTCCTCATTTTTCATTTGTGGAGAAAAATGTTGGCCTCTCGGGATTGTTGGGGGGACAATGTAGGGGAAAGGACATACCTCACAGGACCCTATCTGCTTAGAACAATGGCTGGGGTCTCAGTACACAGTCATTGCCCTCACCCTTCTCAGTTTTGTGTTAGTTGACTCTTCCCAAGAAGCATTTTCACAAGAGAAGTAACTGGGAATTAGGACCACTCTTTAAATAACATTAGTAACAAGTCCTATTTGTTAAGCCACTTTGTTAATTGCTTTGCATGCATCATCTTATTTGATTCTCATAACAACCCATGAGGTAGTAACTATTATTCTCCCCCACTCCTGCCCTGTAAAAAGAAAATTATTTATGTTTGGCTGTGTTGGGTCTTCATTGCTGCGAGGGCTTTACTTTAGTTGTGATGTGGGGGTGGGGGTTACTCTTCTTTGCCATGCACAGGCTTCTCATTGTGGTGGCTTCTCTTGTTGTACAGCACAAGCTCTAGGTGCATGGGCTCAGTAGTTTTGCCTCCCAGGCTCCAGAGCACAGGTTCAATAATTGTGGCACACCAGCTTAGCTGCTCTGAGGCATGTGGACTCTTCCCAGATTAGGGATCAAGCCCATGTTTCCTGCATTGACAGGTGGATTCTTTACCATTGAGCCACAAGGGAAGCCTGAAACCAGGACTTTGAGGTTTGGAGGTAACCAAAGTCACAGTTATTAAGTAAAGAGATTAGATATGTTTTATTTGTTCTTTGACCCCCTCAGCGATTATTTAGTATCTACTGTGTTCAGGTTTTGTGCTCAGCAGTTGGGGTTATGATGATGAGGGTGAGAAAACATGGATTTGACTAGTCAAGATCTAGAAGGGTTTTTGGGAGGCAGTTGACAACAGAGCTGGGCTCTGAAGGAAGAGGAGGAGCTGCTTCCAAGGGCTGAGAGTTTGACTGAACTTTTCTGTCCATATTTGAGAGTCAACTTAGAAAACCCCAGGCCTTTCAGTGCAGTGCCACTTAGCTCCTGATTGGATCTCCAGGGAAGTGGAACTTACTACCTCCAGAAGTCTGTGATAAAGGGAAGTTTTGGCTCTAGGAAGGCCATCTGATCCTAACTCATTTTAGAATCTAGAGCTGAGGGAATAGCCCTGAAGACCCATCTCCTCTGTCTCCCTCCCCAGCTCAACACCCCCCCACCTCCTGCCCCTACGCTAAGGGCTGCCCTTCCCCTCTGGAGCTGGGGAATGGTAGTGGGGAGCAATCACACAGAAATCCTTTGTCACAGTCCACAGAGAGCTCAACAGCAGTAAGGGGACACACTGGGGATCTAGGTGTCCCCTGGTGGGGGATATGAATATCCATGAGAGGATATTTGAACAGGATCTTGAAAGATGAGTAGGAGTTTGGGAGTGGGTTGGGTGAAGCCAACAGTGTGGAGCCAAGCATTCAAGATCTGGTGTTTGACCAACTGGGTTTGGAATCCCCATCACTAACGGGTGATTTCGTCAGTATATGATAGGGGCAATATTGGAACTAAAGCTCCTCATAAAGCAGATGTGAGGTTTAAAGAACATGGAGTTAATGTCAAACTCTCAGAACAGTAGCAGTTACAGTATTAAGGATGCAGTACAGGTTAACCGGTGTTGGTAAGGTACAGCCACTCAACCCGTAAGTACAGGGAAGCATCACAAAACATCCTGCCAAGCAGGGAAGGGCTGTGATGAGAAATGTGGAAGGGGTCAGATCAGGCAGGAGTGAGAATGCCCGTATAAGGACTTAAAAATTAAGCAAGCAATGACAGACAAGCCGAGGGATTGGTGAGGCAGGGTGGGAGACAGACTGGGGTGGGCAGCCGGTGAGGAAGCTGCGGCATAACCCGGGAGACTAGAGGCGGGCAAGGAATCAGTGTTCTTGTTCTTTGTCTTCGAACAGACCGGGTAGAGCCTGGTTAGACCTTGGGAGGCGGCCGCGATGAGCCTTTACAGAGGGTCGCTGAAGGCGGATGCCCGGGGCAAGCCCAGACGCTGGTGGCCATGCGCCACCTGGTGGCCGTAGTAGGTGGGCTCTGCAGCGGAAACTGCAAAATCCGGGGTTGTGCTCTGGGAAACTGAGGCAAGGAGCACAAGTGGGGGAGGTTGGGATCTTCCAATTTGACCCCGTACCTAGTCTAACCCCGTTTTATTGATAGGAAAACTGAGGAGCAAGGAAGGCGAACAAGACCGAGGAAGGACGCTCTCAAACGGAGGCTTCAAGACCCCAGGAGTAAAGAGCCTGAGTTTCTTTAATAGCATCAATGGCTTGAAGCTTAGTTTGCCATTCTGTTCCGTTCCTTGGGCAGGGGGAAAATGAAAGAGGAGGAAGAGAAACTCCAGTTTTTCCCGCCCATCCGGAGGTAAAAAGGCTTTAAAGAGTACCCCGGAAAGCAGAGTTTTATAGATTCCATTTGCATACGAACACGGTCACCTCGAGTTAAACTCCGGTCCTTTAATCTCGGGTCCAATTTGTCCCGAAGCCGCGGAGGAAGGCCCTCGTGAATACCTACAAACACCGCCCCCTCTGAGACCCGCCTACGGGGCTGGGCCTCTTTGCACGTGCTCACCCGGCTCCTCGGCGATCCGCCTCCTAGGAAAGACTCATTCTCGGGGTGGGGGGGATCCGAGGCGTCATAGGGAAGGTTGAACACACGGATAAGTCATAATAAAGAGAAGGTCCTGAAGGAACCTTTATTCAACTTGTACCGGAAGTCTTCATCAGGGTTCGTGATATTAACAGGCCTTGGCCTTCCCTTCTCAAGGCCGCTTTTCCCTCCTCCCACCCCTTCAGTTGGTGGAGTCCAGCGTGGCCGGCCTCGCCCGGCGGACTCCAATTCCCAGCGTGCTCCGCAGGGCAGTGCGTGGCAGCGGCGCGTGACGTCGGGGGTGGGAGCTGGCCAGTGCTGAGGGGGCGCGGCGCGGAGGGGCGCGGAGCCCGGCGGCTCGGGGCCCAGAGAGCGCCGCGGCCGGGAGCCCGCTGGCCCCTGACAGCCCCCTCCCCCTGGCGGACGACGACGGCGACGAGGGCGCCGGTCATGGCGGAGCAGCGAGCCGAGCGCGGGCCCTGAGCTCCACCGCATGGAGCGGGACGAACGGCCGCCTAGCGGAGGGGGAGGCGGCGGGGGCTCGGCTGGGTTCCTGGAGCCGCCCGCCGCGCTCCCTCCGCCGCCGCGCAACGGTGGGTGAGGGGCGTGCAAAGTCTCGGCCGGGCGAGAACCGGGCCTCTGTCCCCTTACCGCGGGGAGTCCCCTCCTCTCAGCTGACGCGCTCTCTCTCGCTCTGGGAAGCCGCGGCGGCCCCGGGTTCCCTCAGCGCGGACCTTCACCCCGGTCCCCCTTCAGCGCCGATCCTCTTTGGCCGCCCACCCCCCCGCCTGCGGACTCCCCTCCGCGCGGATCCTCCTCCTGCCTGGTTCCCTCCACCCCGACCTCCGTCTCCCCCTCCCCTCTGTCCCCTCCGCGCAGGCCTCCCCTCCCCCCGGCCCGTCCCTCAGCGCGAGTCCTTCCCCCGCTCCCAGATCCCCTCTGCACCGGCCCCTCTCCGCCGGCCCCCTCACCTCGAGTCCCGTCAGTGGGGGCGTCCCCTCCCCCTGGGGTCCCCTCTTTCCCATCCTCCCCTTCCCCGCCTCCGGGGGACCCCCGTGCGAGGGTCTCTTCCCCCGAAGGGTCCCTTCAGCGCCGAGTCCTTCCCCTCCGCCGACCCGCTCAGCGCTCCCCGCCACGGTCCCTCCTCCCTCCGCGGACGCTCCCTCGGCGCCCTGCCGCCGCCACACCCTCGTCCCCTGGGTTCTCTCTGCCCCTCACCTTTCGGGAGCCTCTTTCTCTCCCCTCCGCGCTTCCCGGGCTGCCCACCCGCCTCCCTCTCGGCGCCCACCCCGGAGTCTCAGAGCTCCTGGCTCAGCGGTTCTCTTTCGGACCCCGCTCCTGCCCCGCGCTCTCCTGCCCGCCCTGCTCAGCCCGCTCTCCCGATGCCTCGGCGCTCCGGCCCGACCGGGGGCCCGGGACACCTGCCTCTTTTCCTCTTTCCGCCCGCCGGTGCCGGCCCGCGCCCGCCCAGCCAAACTTCTCCTCTTCCCTTTGGCGCTCCCGGAGCCCCGGCGACGCCTCACCTGGCCCGGCCCTTCCCTCCGCGCGCCCCCCTGCCCCCGTGTCCGGGCCAAGTCCTCAGGTTCCTCGGGCTGCGGCTGGGACCGACTCCCCCCACCGCTCTCCCCCCACCCCCACGCCGGCTCTCTGCCCCCGCGGGGTGTTTTATTTGTATCTGTTTGATATTTCCCCCCACAGTGTTTGCCGCGGAATGTTTTTATTGGTAACGTGTAAGGAGCTTTTGTGAGGTCGTAAAAGGTGAACTTTTGAACTTGGAAAGCGCCCTGGAGCAATTAGCGCAGGCGATAGCCCCGGGAGGCCTGCATTACAAAGGGTGCTCGTACCGGCCGGCAAACGCTTCGGCGGCAAACCCGATTTATTTATTTATTTGCCCTGCCTTCCACCTTTCACATCTCCTCATTTCCGAATAAAGGGCAGGCTCTCGGAGATCCGCGCCTCCTCCCCTCTCTGCGCCATAAACGCGCAATTCTCTGAAAGATCTAGGACCGAACAGTGTCTAACAAGTAACAGATTTCAAATTGAATGCAAACACCCGGGACAGTTAGTAGGCACTAAAAATTAATTGCTTCAGCAAGAAGTTTCTCAATCAGGACAGTGACTTGGCAGGTGTGAGGAAAGTAACCTTAAAATGGGTCACGTAGGCCCTCGGTTGCTGAATGAACGGGGAGCTGCACAAGGGGAGAAGTTTTGGGGTGTATCTGCGCCTTCATAAATTTATGAACTCGTCAAACATTTATTGCCAGTTGAGTAGATCTGGCATTTTTACCAGTTAAGGAAAAAGTCGGTTTTGAAGAGAGCCTGGTTAGCTTCATTTACTGTTGTTGACCAAATAATATGTTTTCAAAGCTCTTGTCTTTTTTTGAGATGTCTGTGATGTGTAGTATCTAGGTGGCTTGCAGTCCCTTGGGTTGTCTTTGGAGACTAATTTCTGAATGTGAGCATGTTTGAGATCAATAAAATCCCGTGTCACAAAGGAAGAGGCTGGAATCCAGTTAGGGTAGAAGGAGATAGTATCATAGGAACAAAGGATTTCTTTAGTGCTTTTGACTTTTAAGCTTTTTAAGAGGTGATTTGGTTTGGTGTTAATGTGTTAAAGTTGTAAATTTTGATCTAAAATTTACCATGCTGATTTTTTTAGATCAGATCTATAGAAGCTCAGATCTATATTATGGTCCATATTAGTGTGTGTAATTTCGTAATGCCTTTCTATAGTGTGTATGCTTCCTGTACCCACCTGTGCGACTGGTAGCTGATGGATTTTACTACGGACAGTACTTTCAGTTCTACTTGAGAATATTGTTGTAAGGGAAGCCTAGGAACTGCATTTGCTATTAATTATTCATTACTACATTTTAAAGAACTCAGCGGTAATTTTAACTCTTAATCAAATTTCCCTTTCACAGTCTCATTTCCTCAATCGGTCAGGACCATTTAAAAGAATGTTACCAAGGCTAAGGTGGCTTTAGTATTTTACATCAACCCAATTTAGTGCTGCAAATATTTCCTTTTTGTTGAAAACAGAATGGGACTTTTGGCAGTTTGATGGGCTCTAAGGAAAATACATGAAACATTAGACTGTTGTGGAAAGTTTTATGTTCCAGTGTAAAAATGAGTATTGTGTACTGTTTAACAGTTTATGTTCATTATCTCTTATAATTTAACATACTCACAGAAGAATTACCAAAAAATAAAAAGTTTATCTTTGGAAAGGTGGGTTTGTTTTTTTTTCATTATATACTTCCTAATTAATATTTTTCTTCAAAAGTAAATGAAACTGCTTAGGTTCAAAGCAGAGAAAATGAATTTTCCTGGCTTTTTATTCTGTTGGCTGATTTCTATTTTATACGAACTATTTGCAGGAGATAGTCATCTAGATAGCAGATCTTTTGGTTTGTGGCATGAAGAAATAAACTGAAAGTGGAATTTTAGAAATGTTTTCCTGCTGGAAACGCCATTGATGATGAATACGCAGTCCTTTAAATGGTTTTTATTATTCTATCTGAACAGAATTGCTAGTCTTTTGATGCACCATCACCCTTCCAAGAATTCCCTGTGCTCACTGCACCAAATATTTCAGTTGCTGCTTTTAGGTTTTGATGACAAACATGAACTCAATCATAATTTCAAAGGAAGATGAATGATTTGAAGAAGTATATGTTGATATTGCACTTGATCATTTTATTTTGAGAGAATAATGGAGTAGACTTCTAAGTGTTTCAAACAAAGGAAGTTTATAAGCCATTATAAGTAGTTAAAAGCATGTTTTATATAATTACAATTTAGAGGAATTGGAGAGAGGTTCACTAAATAAACCTGATGCTCTTTTTCTGTTAAGACCATGCCATCCGAATGTTCATCCCTGAAAATACTTTAGCAGATATTTTCCGTGAGTGTAACTTTTCAGTTCTGTGACTTTAAAGATCAAGTTAGTTCTGAGTCAGTCCAGAATTTTCTACCTCCATTAAATGAATAAGCAAAAAAGCATACTATAGTACTGTTGTTCTTTAGTCCAAACAGCAAACAGGTGTTTTTTAGTGGGTTCTGTGACCTCCAAAGAACACTGAAAGGCAACAATGAACAGATTCATCCGTGAGCTGAGGTGTGAGATGACCACATTTCCAATCTCAGATTTACCATCTACCATATTCTTTCATGTAATCTAAGTATAAACATGTTCCAAACCCATAAATCATTCTGAATTCTGTAGCAAAAAGGTGTGTGTATATAAGCATGAATTAGTGTGAAGAGGAGTTAGATGGGGAGGAGAGAGATGAGCTAGTGAATAAAACTGCTGGTGAATTTCCTAAACTATGCTGAAATCCTGTATTTCATATTAATAATTTCTTAGTTTTTTTCATTTTTTCCCTTTTCCTGGGGTTGTGGAGCAAAGGTTAGAAAACAATTTTAGGTTTAAATATCTAGGTTTAGTGGAGAATGGAGGGTAGAAATGCCAACTGCAAATGTGGTGAAATTTCTCACAACAGCGTGCCTGTTGGCACGCTGGCTTTAAATTGCTAATGATGCCTGCATGTTCTGGGGCCTGGGGCTGTATTTGTGAGTCTCATCCTGTATTAAGACATCATCACTTTGTTTTTATAACTAAGTATTTATTGGTTTGTGTTGAATAAATTGGCCCTTTAATGAATTGTGTTCACATGGTAACTTCTGGCTTTGGGATAGCTTTAGCCGGAATAGTCTCCAAAATTAGGAGATTTCATTTTCAGCAAGCTCATCTAGATCTTTGGGGCCTTTTCAAAAGTTTTGGTTATTATTTAATTTTGTGTTGTAGTCAAGTTAAATGTCATTCGCCGTTTAAGTATTTTTTGCAGTATTTTATATAATTAGGTTGAAAGTTAAATTTGGGAAGATGCCATTTATGAGTAAATTTTAATGTTATTGGTCAAATCTATTCTATTAAAGTAGGACAATAAAAATGCCTCATTTTGTGTGTACCAGTTGCCTTATATGTGAAAAAGGTTCACAATCAGGAAAATAGAAAGTTCTGAATCAACAGATAAATTTTGCATTTCAGCAAAGAATGAAAGTGTCCTTGAAACAATTTTAAACAGAAAGTAGCTATTGAATATGTCCACACAGGTGATGATCTAATATACCCAACTTTATAATACTTTGAAGGTATTTCTGAGACCAACAAGTAGTGAAGGAAAATATTTTCTTTCAAACTTTACATTCTTAAGGTCAACTTTTTCCTGATTCAGGTAATTTCTTAAGGGTTTATGGATGCCTTTGTTAATAACTAGGGTTCAAAAATACCAGAATTATTTAAAGTCAGCAAAAAGTACTGAGCAGGTAATTCTTTTTTGGGTGTTGAATGCCTCTCAGGGCCGAAGTTTCAAATTTGTCTGAGCTTAATCTATGTTGAAAAACAGAAAAACCAACTCTGGATTAACTTTGATATATATATTATTCCCAGAATCAGGCCCAGGCTTCTGTTTATTACTTGTTTTCCGACATGGGTTGTCTTTATGAGAAAGATAAGGCTGTTATCTTAGATATCAGAAAATTAGAAGAAAACCATTGTGAGATGTCTAACCTGCTTTTTCAGTGTGTTTTAGAAATAGCTATAAATAGGAAACTTTTATGTGAAAAATTAAAACATTTCCTACTTTATTTCATTCTTTCCTTACTACCTGCTGTTAAATAGTAACCTGGGGAGAACAGCTTCTCAAGAAAAGAGATTTTTTTGCTGTTTACAATTATTTAAATAAGACTTTACTATGTAACCCGGTAATTCTAATTAACAGTGATTTAGTTGGGGAGCGAACCAGGATTTCCTCAGCTGGCTGCTGGGGACCTGAATTGCTTTTTTCCCCACCCCCAGCTGCACCAAATCTTTTGATCCCTAAGCTACAGTGGTTGTCATTTGAGAAAGCAAACTGAGAGAAAATAAGTTGAAAATAGTCTACTTTCAGCCTTCATTTGCATCTTGGATATTTTGTTCTTAGAAAAAATTATAGGGATAATTGAGTCTTTAAAATTTATTTTGAAGGGTGCCAACTCTCATGTCTGAATAGAAAATTCCTGGATTTCTTTAAAAATACTTTTTTCTTTTTTTTGCTTTAAAAATTTGGGGAATGTTGTAGTATTGACGGTCATTATTTCAAAAGAGAAAATATCCTCATTCTAAGTTCACCGGAGGCATTCAAGTGTTTTGAATTTCTTTAGGAGTGTGTGTTTGGGGAAAACAAAAGTTAGCCTTTATGCAATGGAAAAATTTTCAGAGTAGTTGTGGTTTCTCCATCAGCGTTATATTCATAAGTTCAAATAAGGAATTACAAATTCTTAATGTCATACACTTAATAAACTCTACAATTTGTTATATTAAGAGTTTAACTTTAAAAAGTATCTTCAAATGATGAACTCTTTGGAACCTAATTGCAAACTGTACATACCCTTCAGTTTGTTTATACAGAAGAAGCTATTCAACCATAAACCACAGATGGCAGTAGCAGCATATTTTTCTGTTTTCTAGAGGGACTCTGGCCTTTAAGTTGGTGTCAATTCTACTGGCACTGTTGATAGGTCAGCTGCCAAGTGTAGTGTTTCCAAAACCAACTCCCTAGGCAGCAACATGTAATGTATTCTGGAAACAAATCCTGGCATTTGATTTGAAGATATACTCTGTGGGTGGTTTGAACCAGAGTGGTCATTTTGCTCTCACTGTTAAGAGTGAGAAATCATGAAGAGAAGCTGGTAATAATGATAGAGGGAATTGTTTGAGTGAAAAGCTATATCACATTGGAATTGCACTGTGTATTCACAGAGGATATATCAAACATATTTGCTTTAACAACAGTTTGCATTGGAAACAATTTGTAATTATTTAGAAAATAAACTTGAGAATTGTGATTTTGAGAGGGAAATGCACAACTAAATTCCTCATGTGGCAGAAGTAGATAACTTTCTTAATTTATTTCCAGCTCTTCCTTATATTTCAGTGAATTTTGTATCTTTTTCTAAAAGCATTTCAGAGATCTATGAAGTGCCTGCTCTTCCAACCCATCATTGTAGTGTTAAATTTTCTGTGTTTTTAATATTCCCTCTAAATACATTGATTGAAAAACGACATAATTAAACAGATTTTTAAATTTCCTATTATACTTCCTTTGAGTCCAGAGGTATAATTTCATAGTTTAAGATTTGGGAAACATTTTAGTAACAAATCTGTGCCAAAATGATGGACATAATGGTTCTGTGAAAGGATGGGGAGTTGGGGGAATTACCTTAACCTATGTTAGTTTTCATTTAAAAAATTAACTCTTGCATTCATTTCAGTCTTGAAGCCATACCGTCTTGGAAGGATTAAAAAAAAGTCTTGATTTTTTTGTTGTTAATTTCTTATGTTCTACTGGTGGCTCAGCTGATAAAGAATCCACCTGCAATGCAGGAGACCTGGGTTTGATCCCTGGGTTGGGAGGATCCCCTGGAGAAGGGAACAGCTACCCACTCCAGTATTCTGGCCTAGAGAATTCCATGAACTGTATAGTTCATGGGATTGCAAAGAGTCGGTGTGGTTGAACGACTTTCACACGCACAGTGCATCAGATGCAGTGTTCTTTTTGTCACAGTTAACTGCAGTTTGTATAATTTAGTTTTTCTTACAAGAAAGAAGAGGACACTTGAAGTCTTAAACACTTTTTATCTTGTTTCCTCATCTCTTGCCTTTTAAAATTCATAAATGAGTAATGAAATAATAGTTGGATTGTATTTTTTGTCAATCATTTCTTGATCATTTGTTACTAGATTGTTTCAGACTTAATCTCTTCTTATTTATTGAGTACTTAGATTTGTTATTAATAATTTACTATATGTTGTAAACCAGTAGTTTTGAAAGTGTCATCCGTGAACCACGGAAGAGTGGGTCCTGAAACCCTTTCAGGAGGTTCTTGAGTCAAAACTGTTTTTATAATAATGCTGACATTACTTGCCTTTTTTATGATGTTGACATTTGGGCTCATGTTGAGAAACGGTGGTGGGTAAATTATTGGCACATTAGCAGAAATCAAAGCATCAAACTGTACTAGTAGTCATTGTATTCTTCAGTTCTAGTCACTTGTATTTTTTTTTTTAAGCTATTTTCACTTAAGAATGTCCTGGATGAAGTAGTAAAAATGATTAGTTTTATTAAATCTCTACCCTTGAGTACACATGTTTTTGATATTCTGTGTGAGGAAATGGCAAATGCACAAAGCATTTCTGCTGCTTACCGGAATAGAATAATTGTTTTTAGGAAAGGTGCTTCTGCAATTATTTTGTGAGCCGAACTAGCTGCTTTTTTCATGGAACACAATTTTTACTTGAAAGAACAATTGACAGACCATATTCACATTGGGTGTTTGGCAGACCGTGTTTTTGGAAAGTGAACAGTGAGCCTGTTAGACCAGGGAAAACTGACAGTGCTTCTTGATGGTGAATAAAATTTGAGCTTTCAAGTGACAATTAGAATCTTGGAAAACTTGTACCTGCCACTTTGAGCTTGACAACTTCCCAATACTTAAAGCCTTTCTGATGAGCCCTAATGTTGATGTTACTGATAAATATGATTTTTAAAAAAATATCATGTAATGAAATGTGTCAACATTTTGAAGATCACATTTCAGTGAAGGAGCAGTTTCCAAATTATCCAGTGTATGATGTTACAAAATTCTGAATGGAGAAAAGATGGGTTCAAAGTGCTAGATAGACCAGTGGGTTTTAATGTAACAGAGTACACAAAGTTCATTGATACGGTTTTAGATTTTCCTTTGAACTGACCTTTAAGAAACCACTACTTACTGAATTTTGGTATATTATCAAAGGAAAATACCTACAATTATTTTCATTAGGAAATAGTTCTTACATTTCCAATTACATATCTGTGTGAGGCCAGATTTTCTGTGTATACCTCAACCAAAACAGTATATCACAGCATACTGAATGCAGAAACATGTAGGAGAATCTTAACTGCCAGAATTAAACCAGATATTAAAGATTAGTAAAAACATAAAACAGTGCTACTCTTCTCATCAATTTTGTTGTTTTGTTGGAAATTATAGTTACTTTTCATAAAATACGTTATATTAACATATAACAGGTTTCTTGTTACTTTTGGATAAATTAATAGATATTTAAAAAGATTTCACACTGTGGTAAATACCACTAGATATAACCTGTGTAAATGTTAGCTCTTTGGGTCCTCAGTAATTTTTAGGTGTGTAAAAGGGGGCCTGCGACCACGCAGACCAAAGTAATGAGAGAACTTCTTTTCTAAACAGACTGACTTAATGTGTAAGAAAATGGTGACTTTACCAGGTATTATTGTTAGCACTTAGTTACTTTGGGTTTTTCATTCCTTCTCTTTCTCTTAAAAAAACAAAACAAAACTCTGTAAAGAGGCTACAGAGGAAAAAAATGAAAATGAGTTCGTTTTCAGTTTTCCTTGCTGGAGACTAAATGATGTATGCCATAGTTCACCTCACCGAGTTCTCTGATAAGGCTTTTGTTACTTGCCATGTGAAACCTGTTGCTTAACTGGTAATTGTTTGTATTAGAAATTTTCCAGTAGAACCTGTTGCCTCACCAAGGGTGGATTTATAATTGTGGAAATAAATCTGACAATACAAAAAGACTTTATTACTTGATAAAGAGTCATTGTTATAAAAAATTAAATACGAGATAAAACCCTCTATCTTTTCAAAATTTCCTTCAAGAATAGTTTGCTTCCTATGATAAACTATATTGGAAAAGAATGTCAAAGAAAGAATGTATGTATGTATATTTAATTGAATTACTTAGCTGTGCAGCAGAAATTAACACATTTTAAATCAGCTGCACTTCAGTTAAAATAAAGGACACAAAGTTATGAACATAAAAGAATAATTTGCTTGTTTGCTTTCAGTAGATGTGTTTGGCTTTCACTGAGGCTTCTAAAGCTGTGATTTTGGCAGTGTCAGTTTGTAGATTGGTTTTCCTTTAACCTGGTTTTCACTGAGGGAAGTTGTAATAAAGTCTGTATAGGAGAAGTATCTCCTCTGCTGATGTAAGAATACCCTTTCCTAGTGTGAGTAACATTTTAGTGTAAGTCAATTAGTGTGTTGTTAAAGAGTTAGGGATTTACTCCTTAGGGTAGTTGCTCGGTAGAACTCATTCTGGAGTGAGTTTGCTGGCAAAAGAAATGTCACAGAACAATGTGAATAACAATAAGGAGTTACTGGATCAGAACTTAAGATGAAAAGCTTGGTGGGTGATGAAAGATCAGTGAGATATCTAGGCTACGTTCCTGAGAGCTCTGTAGTCATCTTGATGTTCTTGGAGTTTCGTGTAATGTACCTTTCTAAGCATTTTTGTGTTCTGTAAGGGTTGCAGCTTAGTTATGAGAAAATAAGAGCCTTTCCTTTTTCATTTTAATGCTTGGATATTATTTCAAGTTTCAGATGAGCTAAATCATGTTAATTACTAAGCTTGATAACTTAAGCAGATTTGTGGTTTTTTCCCCTTCCATATTTTTTGCTGTACTTTGAAATCTAACCTGTTAGAAGGCTTCTCTTTAGCCTTACAATCCTTCCTCCAAAATGCCTTTTTGGCAGGATAATAAACCACCTGGGGGAAACCCCCCACTGATACCTGTTTAGAGGGCTTTGTTTTTTTGGAAGTGGCAGTAGTTTCAGTAGGGGAGGAAGGATTTTGGTTAGATAATGTGAGAGGGAAAGAGCAGGGACTGGAGTGTGGCAGTACAAAGATCACAGCTGTGTGACTTTGTCACTTGACTTCTCTGAAGTTTAGTGTTCTCATTGAATAATAATAGCAGCTAACGTTTATAAAGTTGTAATTATATAATTTTTAAGCACCTTACATATGTTAACTCTGTTTTCATAACTCTGTGAGGTAGGTGTTCGACTGTCACCTGCATTTTGCAGATGTGAAAACTGAAGCCCACAGAGATTAAACCCTAGTTTTTACAGTTAGAACACCATTAATCGTTTGTTTCCTACATATATTCTCTCTTTCCACTCCCCTTTTCCCCACGTACTATAATGTTTCTGAAATTGAGGGTAGTGTTATTAGGACTCGTGATAAAGTCTGTAGAGTGCCAAGCATAGTGTTTGGCTCAAAGCAGATACTTGTGAATCCAGGCGATTTATAATTGTTGAGGATTATACAGATCTCAACTCCCTATAGAATAGAGTCACAGAGATCCATCCTTAGAGTTGCAAGTGATTTATTTCTCTTTCATGTTGACTTTAATAAGCCAACCAGAAAACAGTTTTGATAGAGTCAGAGACTATCTTTGAGTGCTAAGGAAAGAGGGGATTTCGCGCTATTCACGGCAGTGATAGATACCGTGTCTTGAATCTGTAGCCTCAGCACTAAAAACATAAGTAATTGGTGTTTCATGAATGAATGGATAAAGGAAAGAATAATCAGGTCAGGAATTTTGAGTCTTCCTATATCAGAGTCCTTTGAGTCAGTTCTTTGCAGGTAGTCAGAGAAAGTCGACAAAATACAAGGGAAGAGAATATGCTTTTCAGTCACTTGAGAAAATTGGGGCAGAATGTAAGTCAAGCTGAGTGTTGAAGCTAAATCCAAGGTTTGAAAAGCCCTCCTGGAACCAGAATATAGATACATTTCTGTTTGGAAATACAGCACTCCTTATAACTAAAGTGACCAGGTACCCCAGATTAAGATGAGATGGTCAATAAATCCCTGGTTGTTTGCTTGAGTACTTTGGGGAATGCCGTTTAGGAAAAGGTAGCCTTTGTCCCCTGTACATTTAAAAAAAAATTTCTGCCACACAAAAGCTTGCTATATGAAAAAGAGGAGGACCAATCCAAGATTGATGTGACCCCTTGAAAGTGGAAATAGAAGAACCGGTTGTCCAAAGCTTGTAAAATATAGAATGTGATTTTCTAGCAAGGAGATAGTAAGAACAATGTGACATTGGGGGTTAATAGATTATGGTAGTAATATAGTGTTGAGCAGGGAAGGACTCAAGAGAGGAGAGCAGTCACATTATTTGAGGAGGTATGAGGCTCAGGAAATAGTTGGTGGGCCTAGGTTTTGCCTGGGTCCTGATTCTAGCTCTCTTATAAAGGCATGTTTCTGTGGGACTACCTATAAAATGAAGGTGCTAAATTAGGTAATCCCTGAAGGAATTTTCCAGCTTTATGATGAAATGAGTTGGGTAAAACAGGAAGTTGCAATTTAGGAAAGTCCTGCCTTAAGCAAATAACTATGGTACTCACAGCACAGATTCATTGGGATGATTTTGACTTTAGATACTGTTTAGTCATCCCTCAAGGAATATTTACATTCCTTAATGCTTACCATACTTTGTCTCCTTATTAGAACACCTGGATGCTTTATATTATGGTCTGTGGGATCACATAATTTACATGTAAATTCTGTTCTCTGGGTCTACCTTATAGAAATGTTTGCAGTTAAAGTTATAATGTTATAATAATTTGTAATGTAAACTCGAGAGTCAGTGTTTTTTTCTTTTTTAACATGATCACTATTCTTATACTTCCTCCCCCCCCAACCATGCCACACTTTTCTTTTGTAAGGACAATTTCATTCACTGAGTCAAACCCATAGTTAATTTCAGAGTTTTCCCTTATTCCTTATAAAGGAATTTTTATCTGCAATTCCTTTTGCATTGAGAAGAGTTCTGTCCTCTTAAGACTTAAATGCCCTGAGTTTGAGAACTTGGATTCATTAAGGAAAATTGCAAAACCTCCTTAAACGCTGTTGGTCGGTAAAAAGGGAACCCAGCAGGAAAGGGGCGGCAATGTATGGGGGAGGGGTGGAGGGGGGGTTAGCAAGGGAGCTGCAGTTGAAATATTCATCAATCATTTTACTGGCACCAGGAAACCAATCAACCTTTTAGAGGAGAGAACTTAATCAATCACCTAAAATGGGAAATTATAATTGCTTTCCCGCAAAAAAGTATTCTCTTATTTGCTGACAGTTTAAATCTGAAAGATAGTTGGGCTGACTGGAATTCAGAGCTAACTGCTGGCGAGCAGCTCAGTTACTGAAAGTACTACTGTGATGAAAAAATACTTAACATTTGAAGATAAAATGTGCTGTCTGCCACGAGCCTTTTCAAATATTTAAAGTACTTTTCATGTAGTATGCCCATTAATATTAACAATTGCTGAGCTTTTATGGGTAATATGAAGTGTGTGAAATACTGTAAATTTATTTTCCAAAGTAGTTTTCAGAGCGTAGATGGGCTCTTGGCTGAAGAATACCCAGTGTTTCCAATGCCTTGTTTGGAAAGCAAGTTTAGAGTGTTGTCTTAGGGACACTTCCTGGGGAACACAGTTGGAAGTGCTTGCATATCAATAAAAGCAGGAGGGATTTAGCTGTATCTTGTATTTAGATTTAAATGGTGTGATCTCTGAATTCTGGACTTGAATTGCCTGTGGCCCTTAGGTTCCTTAGGTATGAGCTATTTAGGAATCTGATGATTTAATTAGAAATGTATCATCACTGTAGAAAATATGGAAACTGGAGGGAAAATTACCTATAATTTTGCTTCCAGGTGACTTCTATTAGCATTTTCTTATGTTTTCTTCTAGACTTTCTTCAAATCCTAGTTTTTTTGCTTATTGTTGTGATCTTACAGTATGTACTATTGTTTTAAGCTTTTGTTTGATTTTACTTTTTTTCTTCATGTTGTAAGCTTTACTGATGCAACATTAACTCATTTGAAACTTTTAATAGCCATATGATAGCTCATTGTTTTTCATTGTTGAACTTTAAGATAGTTTATAGTTTCTCATTGTTTTAACCATCCTCCCTAGACTATCTTACTATTTTGTGCTTTCTTTGGCTTATTTTGCTGGGGGGGTGGGGCGCGGCAGATTTTTAGAAGTATTTGTCTACCTCAGTGTACCATCACCAACAAACAGTTTAATTTACACTAATACATCTTGTATATTAACATCTAGGGCTTATTACTATTTTTTAGTAAATGCCTGATGGTTGGTTGAGTTAGAATTGAGACACAGGTAGGCTGTTTCCTCTATTCTCTTGTTATAGAGGGGTATGTGGAATCATTCCCAATGCCTTTTGTTTTCTGAATCTTGTGATTTCTGGCATTAGCACACCCCCCTCCCCCCCCCCCCCCCCCCGCCGGAAGCATGCACATTGCCTTCTGCTGCCTACCCCAGTATTTCCAGCCTAGTCAGAGCAGTGCTTATGGACCCTTCTGAGACTGCCTTCTTTTATAGATTATGGGTGAGTGGGTCACAAAGACACTCTGGAGCCTTCTCTGGTTGCCTCTCAAAATCTCAGGAGGATGGGTTAGTCTGTGTGTGTGTGTGTGTGTGTATGTATGTGTCTGTATGTCTCTTTTCAAATACAAGTATATCAGTTGCCTCAAAGTCTTGAATATGTCCTGAAACTTACAACTGAATTTGATTGGAAATTAAGTACGTGGAGAGAGAAGTTAAATTTACATTCCTTTAGATATCTGTATACTCTGCATGGTTTCCTTCCTCAGTGACTGAAAAACTGATCCTGCACAGGATTTGATAGTGAAAACCTAAATAAATTTTATGCTAATTTGAAGGACATTCATAATTTTTAGCAGAGCTGGTTTCAGAATGGAAATAGAAATATTTTTGGAGTCTGGTTATATACAGGTTTTGGATTAAATTATAAATCATATTTGCGGAAATGAAGACCTCAGAGTCTTCTGGTAATTTAAAAAGTTTGTTGATTTAGAGTAAACACAAATGTTTGAAGATTATTTGCTGTGCTTCTTTGTGTTCACCACTGGTGGTAAGAGAATTTGCTATTTGCCAAGACAGTTTTTATAAGGCTCTTTAATAAGAAAATGAATAAGCCAGCTGCTCTTTCCTTCGACTACACCAATTGCAGAGCTCCTCAAATCCTGGTTAGTAATTAAAAGCCTTGAGATGACCTTGAATCTAACTGAACTACAAAAGCTGTCTTGAGTTAAATTTATGGTCTTTGTTGATTTCAAAAGAGGTTAGAAAGAATCATATTCTGTTTGCTGAAACATTAAGGGTAGCCTTGGGTGTACATTGAAGATGAGAATTAATAAGAGGCACTTTTAAGTACAGAAGAGAAACCTGGAATGGACAAAAAAATTAGATTTGTCATTTCTTTGTTGAGCATTCAAAATATGTATTTAAGGAGGTTTAAAGTAGGGTGATATTTTTCAAAGTGTCAGTTTGCAGTATTCAGATTTGCTGTAAAGATATCTTTTCCCCATCTTAACATAGAGATTTTTGAACCCAGCTGGGAAATCAATAAATGTTTAATGCTATTTAAAAGTAACAGCTTATTAATTCATTCTTAAAATATTTTACAGTAGTGGTAGCTTTGCTAATAAAAGTTCCTATTTATACTCAGGCAAAAGTGCTTTATATTTGGACTATATCATAAGATCTATGAGTAGAGAATTTGTCTGCTTACCAAGAAGGGCAGTATGTTTTCAGTTGTTTAGAGCCTTGAGCTACTATCTTATTAATGGAAGGTAAGTTTAAAATGTTGTAAGAAAAGTCAGATTTTATGCATCAATAGGTGAGATAGGACTTTTCTCCTAGCATCATAAATGCGATCAATCCCTGAAGAGCGCAGCAGTAAGACAAATAGTTTGAGCAGACACTGATGTCCTACATAGATCATGTAGGCTTTAGGGTTATTTTAGTTTTTACATTTATTTAATAAGATTAGCTTACACTTTGACCGAAATAATTGATCATAAAATTATATACCTCTGTGTGTGTGTTACACACATCAGGGATTGTCAATGTGGGATCATTAAAGATGGTAGTGGGGGTTCTCAGGCAGTTTTAGTTGTGCAAAATTTGATCTGAAATCTTGATTGTCGAGCCTAAATAAAGTAATAATGTCTCTAAAATCTTGACTTTTGCCTTGAAAGTATTCCAATTTAGTCTGGCAGCTGTGCCACTCGACCTCTGAATAGCAGGTACAGATTTTTTCAGGAGGGTAGAATAAATAGTCGTTGTAGTATGGTAGACAAACTGCATTTGTGTGAGTGGCAATTTAAAATTATTTCAGCAAACTGTTATGATATAGTGATTAACTACGTGTGTTAGCTTTAGTTGGACCTGGATTTAAAACCTCTCTCTCCTGGAGAGTAGTGGTGCTGAAAGGATGTAGAATCACCACACAGAATTTCTTACTGGAGAATGAATTGATGCAGTGTGTGAAGAGCCTGGAGTGTAGCTGCGTTACTGTAGGAAGGTTATTTAACATTTCTCAATTTCCTTATCTGTAAGTAAGGGCTTCCCTGGTGACTCAGCAATAACAAATCTGCCTGTCAATGCAGGAGATGTGGGTTTGATCCCTGGGTTGGTAACATCCCCTGGAGAAGGAAATGGCAACCCACTCCAGTGTTTTTGCCCGGGAAATCCTATGGACAGAGGAGTCCATGGAGTTGCAAGGAGTCGGAAATGACTTAGCAACGAAGTAAGTAAGGTTAATAAACCTACCTCATAGATAAGCACAGTCAAGAAGCACGCCAGGCTTCCCTGTCCTTCACCGTCTCCGCTGGAGTTTGCTCAAACTCATGTCCAATGAGTTAGTGATGCCATCCAACCATCTCATCCTCTGTTGCCCCCTTCTCCTCCTGCCCTCAATCTTTCCCAGCATCAGTGTCTTCCAGTGAGTCAGCTCTTCACATCAGGTGGCCAGAGTATTGGAGCTTCAGCTTCAGCATCAGTTGTAAGTTAAAAGGTTTTAAAACTGTACAAATGTGGGCTGGAGTTGGCACACTATGTTGGTTGATAGATCATTGGTATCAATGTCGCCAGGGATTTGGCTTGGGGAGTATCTTGTTAGGTAAAAAAAGATTGAGTATAGTACAATGTGTTTATGCCTAAACACTTAGAAGTTTCTATCACACTGAGACAGTAAAGCACCAGAGAGACATTAGTAGAACAGGTTTACAAATGTGGGTTCCAAAAGGAGATAAATATTTTTTTTCCTGCTGCCTGGTACATGTGTATATATTCATTTGACCAAAAAACTCTTCAGTATTTTTCCCCCAAGCATATGGAAGAGTACTGAGAAAATTGTAGTCACTGCCCAATTTAACAAATGTTAGCATTTTGCAAAATTTTCTGTAGATGTTCTTTTAAGGATGTAAAATATTGTAGATAAAATGAAAAGACCCCCTCTGTTCCTTTCCTTTCTTTCCTTCTTTTTCTCCCAACTCAGAGGTTACTCCTATTCAAACTTTGCTGTTTATAATTCTCCTTCACATTTTAATACTTTTGCTTCATTTTGTTTATTAGTATAAATTGTATATCAAAAAAGGATATATAGCATTGTTTTATGTGTTTATAAATTTAATGTAAGTTATATTATAGATCAGATATTTTTCTGTAACCTACTTTTTTTTCTCTCAACTTTGAGTTTTAACTAGTCTGGAACATGTAGGTTTTCCAGGTGATTCATTTTAACTACTGTATAGTAAGTACTTTACTGTATGAAAATAGCACTTTTTACCCATTCCTCTTTAGTGTTCCCTTTTTCTTCTTGCTGAGGTTTGAGCATTTGTAATTGTGTTATGCACACTTCTTTATGAGCATTTCTCTAGGGTGTATCCCTATATGCAAAATTGCTTAAGGTATATCTTAAATTGCTTTCTAAATTAGTTTTATTAATTCCTGTTTTCTGAATCCTTACTAATAAGTACAATTATCAAACAGTGAACTTCTGTTCAGCTGATCTACCAATGTCTGGTAGTTGTGAAATGGAATCGCTGTCTGTTTTAATTTGCATTTCTTGGATATAAGGGAGATTGGCATCTTTTAATATGTTATAGTCCATTTGGATTTCCTTTTTTTTTGTAAGTTATGGTCTGTATTTGTATATTTTCTGATTTTTTTTTGAGATCTCTTTGGCTTTTATTATTGATTTGTAAAAGTTTTTTATATGTATTCATTCTAATCCTTTATTTTATCAGATATATGTGTTGCAGATATCTTCCAGTCTGTGTCTTACTTTTTTTTTTTTCTTTAACTTAGAACTTTTATACAGAAGTTAAATTTTTTAATGTAAAGTTGACCAGCTTTGTTTTTCCCTCTGTGAAGTTTGTCCTTTTTGAGTTTTGTTTTAGAAACTTCTCCATATTTCACATACTCTTCTCTATAAGTGTTCTAACCTGTTTAGTTTTGATTTTTCACAGTTTAGTCTGTCTGGAATTTATTTTTTGTTTATAGTGTGAGACAGTGATCTATTTCATTTTATTTTTCCATATATATAGCCAGTTGTCCCAGCCCTGTTTCCTGATTAAGTCACTATATTGAATATAGTTCCCTGTGCTGTACAGGGATATGTATAACACAGGGAATATGACCTGAATACCTTGTTCTACATCCTAACACATGGCATTATCAGTCTTTTTTCATTGTAACCATTTTAGTGGTTATGTAGTGTTATTTTGTTATGGTTTGAGTTTGCATTTCCCCATGACTAGTGACATTGGCGGAGAAGGCAATGGCAAGCCACTCCAGTACTCTTGCCTAGAAAATCCCATGGACGGAGGAGCCTGGTAGACTGCAGTCAGTGGGGTCGCTAAGGGTCAGACACGACTGAGCGACTTTACTTTCACTTTTCACTTTCACACATTGGAGAAGGAAATGGCAACCCACTCCAGTGTTCTTGCCTGGAGAATCCCAGGGAAGGGGGAGCCTGGTGGGCTTCCGTCTATGGGGTCACACAGAGTCGGACACGACTGAAGTGACTTAGCAGCAGCAGCAGCAGCAGTGACATTGGAGAAGGAAATGGCAACCCACTCCAGTATTCTTGCCTGGAGAATCCCAGGGACTGGGGAGCCTGGTGGACTGCCGTCTATGGGGTCGCACAGAGTTGGCCATGACTGAAGCGACTTAGCACAACAAATAGATAAGCAGGCCAGTTCACAAAAATGCAGCTCATTGAAACTAGTTTGCAAATATCCAAGTTACCCAGTATTCAGTTCAACAGAAATCAATTTGCTGAATCTAATTTGTAGAATTTGTTGTCAGTTTCTTTCTAAATTGCTACCTTATCATTTTTTACTCTTGTATTCTCTCCCTTTTCCTGTACCTTATCTCTTCCCCCATTACTGGCAGACCAAACCAGACTTTTTCACCAGCAGAGGTCCTAACTTTTTGCAGCTGCAATAGCAGCAGAGACAAATTGACATTCTTGAAAATGCTGCTATCTTCTCTGTCTTAATTTGGCAGAAATCTTTAGCAGTTCATCGCCTTAACCACTCGGCCACCTCGTCTTCACGGCAGAAGTCTTTAAAAGCTAATTAAACTCTCCCATCAATATGTGTTTTTATAGACTGTTCATAATTAAAATAAATTTTTAGTAAATTTAGAGAGTTGACTATTTGTAGTTTTGCCTATTTGGTGAATAGACTTGAAACTACCTCCCTCAGGTATGTTTGGAGAAATTAGGCAATATCATGTAAAGTGCTTATTACCACACAATTGTTGGATTAAAGTCAGTATTCTGGTGTTCTTTTTCTTGAAGTACTCTTACTCAGGAAACTGGGAACCGTCGCCCTGTACTCTCACTCAAGGATTTTCTCACCTGGGCTATCTAGTTGGACAATATCTAATGATGAAGTATCAAGGCTGGTTTATAGACCACCCTGTGACTTCCCCCTCATTATAGTATTGTTAAAATTGCCCAAATGAAGTACCTTTTTTTTTTTTTTTCCAGCTTGGATAACTGTTACAAAATGGCCCTGCCTTCCCTGGTACCCTTTGAGGTTAGACTTCTCAGTGAATTTAGATATGTACTGCTTTTCTGAAGCATTTACTCCCAGACACTTGTAACTAGAATTATGAGCTTTAGGAGAGTAAACTGCAGCTTTATCAGGGTAAGAGGCAAGGCCAAGTCCCTGGAGGTTCTTGGTGGGAAGTATCACAACCAGAGCAAATGCTCCTGTCTCTAATACACAGGAAACCTGGCTGCACCACCCTCTCACCCAAAGCCTTCTGAAGGTCTCTTAAAAGGGCTTTCTGGTAAAATCTTTAAAAAGAGGGGAACAAATGGTTGTTGAATGTTCAGTGTGTGCCAGGTTCTTTCTAAACTATCCAAAGTAATGCTTTCCACAACTTTTCTTTGATAGGTGGTGATACTCCCATATTACATATGAGTTAACTGAAGCTTAAAGTTGAAAATAACTTACCATGGCTTATGCCGCTATTCCAGTAAATCAGTGTTTCCAAACTTGTTTTTTCTGTATCACTATCATGATTTTTGTCATTTCCTAATATTTATGTACTTAATATATTAAATATTGAATTAAAAACTTTGCAACCTGAAATTTATTTTAAAAGGATATTTTGTTATTATCCTATATGAAAAATTATATGCTGTAGAGAAGGTAACAGTAAAAATAAATTTAATGAAAAAATACTGTGTTAAATTCTAGTTAAGATGTTGCCTGCTCAAGTCTGTATGATCAGGCCTTTAGTTACAAAGGGAGATTAGCAAGCATTAGAGGGGTAATAGAGAACCTAGCATCAAACTGAGATTTTTCTTCTGATGTAATTAGAAGGATTGAAAGAGAAGTGAAAAGGTAACTAACAACTTTGAAATGTTTTAAAGTGCTTTCTCTTGGTATCACTTAAAATCTTCCAGTGGTCTCCTCGCTTCGGGAAACACTGATATAGCCGAAGATGTTCTCATTTTCCATATGAATAAACTGAGAGGAGAAAATCTGTTCAAAATTTGGCCACTGGTTCCACAGACCTTACTGTCCAAGCCACCCTGCTTCTCCTCCTGGATTTTCCTCCTGTTGCCTTCCTTCTCACCCTTCATCTTGCCTCCTTCTTTCCATACTTTTCTTTTCTTCCCCATCCTCTAGGAGAATTCAGCTGATTCCAAGGTAGTTTGAGAAGGAGATGCTTTGATGCATATTTCTGATGTCTTTTTTGTTTAACAGTTGTTGAGATAGGATTTCCTCTTATGAAATTCAAGTCTTTCTAACAAACATTGGATTTCTTGGTTCTTACTGTAATTCCAGAAGGAGTAAAATATTCAGTTATTTTGTCGGTATTTGTACTCTTACATAAAGTATTTATGAAATAGCTGTAAAACTAAATAGCTATAATGACATGGCAAACCTTCCTTTGACTCCTAATAATGTTAGAAATTAGGAGTTAGGAATATTGGAAAAGTAAGTTTGGAAAAAAAATACTGCCAGCAGTTCTTGATGTCATCTCAAGTACAATAAAATGTATTTTCTTTGATGTTATAGTCTTTTGTAGTTTTGTAATTTACAACAATGTACATTTAATTAGCGTTTTATTATTCTGTTCCAGTGGAGACAGTGTGTGCGTGCTCAGTTTCTCAGTCGTGTCCAACTCTTTGTGACCCTGTGGACTAAAGCCTGCTGTTTAGGACATGTCCTTGCAAACAGGGAGGCAATACTGGCCCTGAGCATGTGACCCCGAAGTAGATCTCTGTGTGGAATGGGAGGAAATTTTAATACTTAATGCCTTTTAGGAAATAAAGCAAAATGGCATTAGGGTAATTAATACCATATGGAGCAGGATTAAAAATTGAATAATATAAACTGAAAACAGGAAGACTGTAACATGGTAGTGACTGTAAACAACCAAAATATCAATACAACTTCAATTTCAGATACAAGTCAGCTTGTATTTCAGTCTGCTTTGACCTTATGAGTACACTCCTCTCATCTTGACATTGCTAGTTGATATTCTAAAAACTATGGTCAGTTCAACTTATTCAGGGCTTCCCTGGTGGCTCAGATGGTAAAGAATCCACCTGCAGTGTGGAAGACCTGGTATCGATCCCTAGGTTGGGAAGATCCCCTGGGGAAGGGAACGGCTACCAACCCCAGTATTCTGGCCTGGAGAATTCCATGGACCGTATAGTCCATAGGGTCTCAAAGAGTCGGACATGACTGAGAGACTTTCACTTTTGACTTATTTAGGAATGTGAAGCATATCCAGAAACAAGATTGCTAAAGTCAGGTCACATAAGTGTTGTACACTTATGTCAGTCTCCTGCATACGAACCTTCAGGTTGCGAACTTTCAAAGATTGGAACGTGTTACTACCCAGACATCACTGCATCTTTTCTCAGGAGAGTAGATGGAATTAAATCCAGCAAGGAACCTGAACCTGTGCTATCAGCGTCAGGCGTGGGTGCAATGGCAGCTTGACTGCCGTCTCCAACTGCTGATGATCCTTCCACTTTACCATCTCCCACCTCCTCTTCCTGCTCCAGTCAGTAGTAACTCTTGCCTGTTCACTTGATGCCAGCCCCTGTATGCCAACTGTTGTACTGTACCCTGTACTTTCCAAGATACTGTACTGTAAGATTTAAAATGTTTTTTCAGTTTTTGTGTTTGTTTTTAATGTAGTCTGCGAAAAGTGTTACAAACCTTTATATATATAGTTATAGTACTATATAGATGATGGTGTTAGTTGGGTATCTAGGCTAACTTTGTTGGACTTCTGAACAAATTGGACTTAAGAATGTGCTTTCAGAATGGAGCTCGTTCATATGTAGGTGCTTATTGTACACCAAGTAATGATTTCCCATTCTGGAAGCCTGACATTTTTTGTATTTCACTGAGTTTTGGGATACATATTGGGAAGTAAGAATGCTGCATTGTGTTTCTGCTAGTGCTAATGCGTACTGATGCTGGAACGGGAACTTTAAGCTGACAGGCCTTAAAACAGGTATCAAAAATTAAAAGGAAGCATGTCTTATACAAGTAGAGTATGATTTTAGGGGGGCAGGGTAGACTAGTATAGGTGACTTAAACATGCCTGAATCATTTATTTCATTGGTCTGGTGATCCGAGATCTCAAGATCTGAATGGTTGACCCAGAGGTCAATGCTGTAGCTTCATCAAGAAGCCAACATCTTAATAATAGCACTGAGTGATGACTTAATAAAAGGTCCTATTCTCTGTGTGTGCACAGAGTGCAGCAACGAACTAGAGCTTCTGAAAAGTGGTTTTTATTTTTTAATTAAGTCTGTTTCACAAGTGTACTTAAATTTGTGGCCTGGAGGGTGAAAATCAGAGTAACTTTACCACCTATGATGAAAGTGAAAGTGTTAGTTGCTCAGTCATGTCTGACTCTTTGCAACCCCATGGTCTGTAGCCTGCCAGGCTCCTCTCTCCATGGAATTCTCCAGGCAAAAATACTGGAGTGGGTAGCCATTCCCTTCCCAGGGGATCTTCCTGACCCAGGAATCGAACAATGCAATCTGCATTGCAGGCAGATTCTTTATCATCTGAGCTACCAGGGGAGCCTCAAATGATATGATTATTAGTGATGTTAATAATGGCTAAACCTGTTTTCTCATCTTAGAAGATGGCAGGTGAAAAAGCCCAGAAGCCAAGCAGTTTGATGCTGGTGTCAGAGTTAAGAAGGTTAAGAAGGGGAAGCCCCACTGCAGCTGAAATACTGTCGTGGTCAGAGGAATTGGCAGATATTCCCAATCAGCTATGTAGTCCAGAAAGGCCTTTCATAAGATGAAGTATTCAACAGCTAAATGCAAGGTTGAAAAGGAAAAGAAGGTGATGGTTCTTGCTACTGTCACAAAATCAGGTGGTGGTGACAAGAATGGTGGTATTTGAGTGGTTAAATTTCCCTAGATGCCTAGGTATTATCCTCCTGAAGGTGTTCCTGGAAAGCTGTTATGTCATGGCAAAAAAAAAACCCTTCTAAGTTTTATCTCATACGTGAGAAAACTGTGTGTGCACTAGCATTGCTTCTGGGATGATTCTGATCGTCCTCACTGGGCACCACAGAGGCAGGAGGGTCATTTTCCTGAAGCTTGCTACTTGTGACTGAGCTCTGTCCCTCACACCAGAAATTTGTCATTGTCATCTCCACCGAAATTGAATGGTGTGAAAAATCCCAGAACATCTCACTGATGCTTACTTCAAGAAGACGAAGCTATGTAAGCTCAGGTACCAGGAAGGTGAGCCCTTCAAAGGGACACAGAGAAATATGAAATTACAGAGCAGCAGCAGTGCAAGGTTGATCAGAAAGCTGTGGACTCATAAATTCTGTGAAGAATCATAGCTTTTCCTCTGCTCCAGGGCTGTCTCCACTCTGTGTATGGTATTACAGTTGGAATTTATCCTCACAGAATATTCTAAACTTTTTAAAAAGAACATAATTAAAATAATTAATCCATTAAAAAAATTGGCTAACCTTTACTGAACATACACTATATACCAGGTACTGTTGAATGCTTTAAATTTTTAAAATTTCATTTAATCCAGCAGCCTTATGACATGTTTGTATTATTATTGCTGCCATTTTAATGTTTAAAAAATATTTTATTATTGCTGTTATTTTAATTTTTTTTTTTTTTTTTACATTTGTTTGGCTGTACTGGGTCTTAGTTGTGGCATAGGAGATCTTTAGTTGCAGAATTTGGACTCTTAATTGCTGCCTGTGGAATCTACTTCCCTGACCAGGGATCAAGCCTCGGCCCCCTGCATTGGGAACGTTGAGTCTTAGCCTCTGGACCACCAGGGAAGTCCCATTGTTGCCATTTTTAGATTAGAAAAATGCCAAAACTATTAGGTCCATGATTATTGTTTAAATCACAGAGAGACAGTACAGATGTTACTTACTTTACACAGTTTCTCCCTTCTGCAAAATGGGGACTAGAGTGGGATGGAAGAGATTAGGGATGATTTATAAAGTTTCTTCTAGTTTAAAAAAAAAAATCTAAGAAACTTGTCAATTTCTTAAGTATTAACATTATATCCTCCGTATCCCCTAGTGTGCACAACCACCAACTTTGATAAATTCATATTTTATAGCTGAAGAAAATGCTAAGAAGTTTGGCCAGACTGTATCTGGGTCACTCTTTGTGACCTCGTTACCTGCAGCATGCCAGGCCTCCCTGTCCTGCTCTGTCTCCCAGTTCGCCTGAGTTCAAATTCATGTCCATTGAGTCGGTGATGCTATCTAACCATCTCATCCTCTGCCACCCTCTTCTCCTTGGCCTCCATGGCCTTGCATGCTATGCTAAACGTGTTGAAAATGGGGATCCAGCCAACAGGGATATGAGAAGATGTTCAACATTTGCTAATCATCAGGTAAATGTAAATCAAAACCACAATGAGGTATCATTCACACCTATCAGAAGGACTCTTATCAAAAAGAACACAAATAACAAATGTTGATGAGGATGAAGAGAAAAGGGAACCCTTATACACTGCTGGTGGGAATGTAAACTTGTATAGCCACTGTGGAAAACAGCATGGAAGTTTCTCAAGACACTAAAAATGGAACTGCCATATGACCCAGCGGTCAGTCAGTCCAGTCGCTCAGTCGTGTCTGACTCTTTGCGACCCCATGAACCGGAGCATGCCAGGCCTCTCTGTCCATCACCAACTCCCGGAGTCCACTCAAACCCATGTCTATCGAGTTGGTGATGCCATCCAGCCATCTTATCCTCTGTTGTTCCCTTCTCCTCCTGCCCTCAATCTTTCTCAGCATCAGGGTCTTTTCCAGTGAGTCAGTTCTTCGCATCAGGTGGCGAAAGTATTGGAGTTTCAGCTTCAACATCAGTCCTCCCAATGAACACCCAGGACTGATCTCCTTTAGGATGGACCCAGCAGTAGAAGGTGTATATCCAAAGAGAAAAAACAAACATGCTAATTCAAAAGGATACATGCACCTCAGTGTTCTTAACATTATGCTTTATTTGCAGTTGTCAAGATATGGAAGTGACCTATCTGTCAACAGCCAAATGGCTGAAGAAGATGTGGTATATAAATACAATGAAATACTACTCAGAAGAAAGAATGAAATTTTGCTGTTAGCGGGAACAGGGATGGACTTTGAATGTATTATGCTGATTGAAATAAGTCAGAGAAAGGCAAAGTGTTATATGTGGGATCTAAAGAATAGAAGAAAGTAGTGAGTAGAACAACCTGACTCACAGATACAGAGAACAAACTAGTGGTTACCAGTAGGGAGAGGGATGACAAGAATCTAGGGGTAGCCGGCTTTGCACCCCTTATTAGCATCGTGTCCTATGTTGAAAACGCTGGGTAAAGGTTTGTTGAACTTAATTTTAGATCGTAGGAAACTTTAGCGTGTAAGAAGCAGCAGGAGTTTTTCACCCTTAATCCTGTTTGTGGAGTGTCTTTCACATTTATGTGGTGAAATAAACATATGTTTGTTCTTGTATCTTGACTCCAGTTTGAATAATTAAAAAAAATTTCCTTAGGGGTTATTTTTTAGATATGACTAACCAGCAACTAGCTTTGCTTCAGATTTGAAAGATTCTGGGGTGAAAGGTTAAAGATGTTGTATCTATTTGTTGTCACACAGTGGATTTCTGAAACAGACATAAGAGATGGTACTGAGCTTTAGCATTAATGATTAACTAGTATGACAGAAAGATTTGTGCCCAGAATTATGTTTCTAATAAGTAATTTAAAAGTCATTTACAGAATGTCTGGGAGATTTTTTTCCCCTTTAGCTGAACTGGTCAGTTTTTAGAGAGCTAATAACACAAATCATTTTGTTCTTAGGATTTTTTTTTTTTTTGAAGTATAGTTGAGTTATAAAGTTGTGTTAATTGCTGTTGTACAGCAGAATTATTCAGTTATATGTATATATATACATTCTTCTAAAAAATATATTCCATTGTTCTTAGGATTTTTTAAATGTGCAAGTGTCTATTTATGAAAGCAATATATTTTCAATCAAAAAAGTAGAAGGAGGAAAAAAATTATCACTCTTAACAGATGGTTCTGAAATGAGCTTGGAAGCTCTGTGTCCATGGTCAAACAAGCTCCTTGGTCTGTGAGACTCTTCTTCAGTTAGTCTTTGAAATGACAATGAACAAAAAAAAAATCTTCACTCTCCCTACTCCTGCTGGAAATAACATGTATTTTTTCAAAAGAAGCTAGTTCTTGTCTAATTATTTAATTCATTCATTCATGTAAGGTTTTATACTTTGGTTTGTTGATCTGGTTAGTGAAGTTACTGTAGCTGCTTCTGACGTGGACATCTTGGATTATTCAAGGAGGTTTATAATGGACTCATCTACCATATGGTACTTTTTTCTTAGACTCTGAGGCCCTGCTTTTGTGGGAATGTCAGGGTTTGTGTTTTGAAATAACGTCAAGTTCCCATCTATCTGGCTGTTCGAAAACTTATACCTTGCAGAGGTGGTGTTTTATTAACCAAATTGCTCTGAAGTTCTCTTGTTTTGACTTTTGTGGCTCTTTCAATGTAACAGAATACAATTATTTCTTTAAACTTATAAGATGGAGGTAATAGGAACTCCTTTCAGGTAGAATTCATGTGAAGAATCAAGCCAGTGACAGGCATATAGTGAAGATTCAATAAAATGACAGCTGACAGATTATTTTCTACATTTCATGGTATGTGTGCCTTTTGAAATTTCTTTAACCTCCAAGCTGAATGAAGAATTACCAACAATCTCTTTTGCTACTCCAGACATTCAGAAATTGTAAATGAAAAATGTCAGAGGCTCACAGTACATGCAGTTGTGAGAAATGCCTGTACTATATTTCCATAGAAACACTAATGACCTCTGACTCATCAAACTGAATTGCCTTCCTAAACTGTTTTCACCTTCTGATTCTCTCTTACCACAGCCTTGAAGTTCTGTACTGCTTTAAAAAAAAAAAAATCTTAAAATTGAAATGTCATAGTCTTGGGCTGGTTTTTCTGCCTTCAGTTTGGTTTCAAGGCTGCAGTTACAAAGCTAGAAGCCTGAAAAACTGTATAAAAGGTGATGTAGGTTGATCAGATGGAATTTATTGTTTCCATAGAAATGTAGACACTTCTTGTAAGCAACATTTAAGTTGAGCAAGTACATGGGCACAATAGATTATATAATTGAGAATCCTTGGCTTCTCCCCCTACTATTTTTTCTCTATCCCTAAGATTTCATGTTAAGAGAATGACATTAGGGAGAAGGCTTTGTTTTTTGTTGCAATTTTTAAAATGTGACCTTGACATTTGTAGGTGGAAAAGGGAAATACAACTTGAAGCTCTGCCAGCCGGATTTTGCTGTGCGGACTTGTGGTGTTACGTCTTTATATTCAAAAGCGTTTTCTGTTATTCCTGAAGTATAGTTTATCAGGTTGCCTGTGAGAAACAAAAGGTAATGGTCCAAGTGGCATCCCACTCACTGGATAGAAAGGAAAGAGGCAGATGTGAATTTAATGCTCAGCCAAAGAAAAGTGTTTCTGTATTTGCTTGGGTTTGGTGCTGAATCACAGGCTGCAAGACTGGCTGTAAGGTAGGCCATGGTCTGGTGAGCTAATGTTTGTTACCAAAAAAACAGCTACATTTATTCCTTTTCAGCCTCTATCCAAGCCACCTTTTGTACCAAAAGGAGCCGAGGAGATGGAGTTGGGAGGGGCTCTGAAAAATGGGAAGGGTTTCTAGAATTTTAGGAGCTGTGGATGGTTTGCCATGTGTATCTTGACTACCCCTTCAGAGTGCTTCCCTCTCCTTCTTTTAAGCCTTACACTTTTAGTTACTTGGTTAAAATATTAGAACCACTATATTGAAGTTAGTGAGAGTTCTGCTGGTATTGGGGCTTCCCTGGTGGCTCAGCTGGTAAAGAATCTGCCCACAGTGCGAGAGACCTGGGTTTGGTCCTCGGGTTGGGAAGATCCCCTGGAGAAGGGAAAGGCTATTCTGGCCTGGAGAATTCCATGGACTGTATAGTCCATGGGGTCGCAAAGAGTTGGACACGATTGAAAGACTTTCACTTTTACTTTCTGCAGGTATTGACAAACTTCATAGGTATATTCATGTATTTCCCTTCCTTAGTGACTCTATTGCCTATAGAATAAAGGCCTAAAACTCCCCATGTGTGGCAGTAAAATTCTTTATGATATGGCCCTGGCTGGGGCTCCAGTCAAATCACATTATCAGGTAACATTATTGCCTTTCTGTTCATGCCTCGTACATGTGGCTTCCTCTGCATACGTTTCTCAAATAGCCCTGTGTATCTGGTGAATGCTTATCTCTTCCACATGCCCCTGGCCCCATGGTTGCTGCTCTGTTCTCACTAATATTGATTACAACTGTTAAGCACTTTCCACTGACCTAAGTGTATCATTTCATTGAACCTCGCATTAGGAAATTGGTTTAGACTAGGTGAAGTCACTTCCTCAGTTAACAGTAGTAAGTGATGGTGCCAGGACTCATACCTATTATTATGTCAAAATATATGCTCTTACCACTGCTTCTGTTTCATCAGGTCCATCTGTCCCAATCTGTCTGTCCATTATTCTCTCCCTACCATTAATTTTTAAAAATATTATTTACTTCACTTTTTTTTTTTTTTTGGTTGCACCACGCAGCATGTGAGACTTAGTTCCCCAACCAGGGGTCGAACCCATGCCCCCTGCAGTGAAAGCACAGAGTCTTAACCACTGGACCACCATATAGGGAAGTTCCTATCTTTGATTTGGCTTTAATTTTTTCTTGTTGTAGTTTATATAACAAAATTTACCATTTAAATAATTTTAAGTATACACTTCAGTGGCATTCAGTACATTCACATTGTTGTGCTCTAAAATTTTTATTCTCTTCCCCTTTGGACTGTTTTCTGACAGTTGGCTCAGTCTTGGGTTTTCCTGGTGGCTCAAACAGTAAAGAACCCATCTGAAATGTGGGAGACCTGGGTTCAATCCTTGGGTTGGAAAGACTCCCTAGAGAAGGAATGGCTGCCCACTCCAGTATTCTTGCCTGGAGCATTCTGTGGACAGAGGAGCCTGGTGGACTATAGTCCATGGGCTCTCAGAGTCGGACACGACTGAGGGACTTTCACTCATTCACTCAGGCTCAGTTTTACTGATACTTGTATCTTCCAGCCTAGGACCTGCTACAGTGTAGGCAGGTACTTAGTAACATTTGAAGGCATAAGTGATTATATTTGCTGCGGCTGCTGCTGCTAAGTCACTTCAATCGTGTCCGACTCTGTGCGACCCCATAGACGGCAGCCCACCAGGCTCCCCCGTCCCTGGGATTCTCCAGGCAAGAACACTGGAATGGGTTGCCATTTCCTTCTCCAATGCATGAAAGTGAAAAGGGAAAGTGAAGTTGCTCAGTCGTGTCTGACTCAGCGACCCCATGAACTGCAGCCTACCAGGCTCCTCTGTCCATGGGATTTTCCAGGCAAGAGTACTGGAGTGGGTTGCCGCTAGGCTGATGGAATTACTTTCTGATAACAATGGATGAACTTATGAATTGGTTAGTAAATAACACTTGTGTAAGCGTTTCCTTATTTCGTTTACTTTAAAGCTGCGACAGAATCCAAAAGGTGTCATGATAAATTTAGAAGAAGGAAGGACTTCCCTGGTGGTGCAGTGAATTAGAATCCACTTGCCACGGCAGGGGACGTAGGTTCGCTCCCTGGTCCAGAGAGATTCCGCATGCCTAGGAGCAGCTAAGCCCCATGCACGACAACTACTGAGCTCACATGCCTAGAGCTAGTGCTCTGTAACAAGAGAAGACACCGCAGTGAGAAGCCCGTGCGCCACAACAAAGAGTGTCCCCCACTTGCAACTAATGAGAAAGCAACTAAATGAAGACCCAGCACAACCAAAAAAAAAAAAACAATTCAGAAGAGGGGAGATTTTTTTTTTATCTTAACGTTTTTCCAATAGCCATTGGCCTTATGTGACTAATTAAAATTAAGTTGAAATTGAGTTGCTCAGTCACACTAGTCACATTCCAAGTGCTTAATAGTCACACATGGCTAGTGGCTATCATTTTGTGCAATGAAGATAGACAACATTTTCATCACTGTAGGAATTTGAATTCGACATTGTTGTTCTAGACTTTAAAGGCAGAGAGTAGTGAAACTTATTTTCTCTTAGAACTTGATATTTTGGCAAGAACTGCGTTGTAATGACATGTGATTTAATACCATTGCTTTTTGGAAAAAGAAGCATTTACTAAGCAATCTTTCCTGGGATCCTGGGATATACCTTAGCCTCGTGGCTTGGGATATTAGCGCTGAGACCAGATTTGACTGAGAGAAGGACAGAGTTTCATTGGGAACCGAATCATGATGGGATGGGGGGGAGACAAAACAGATGGGAAACTGATATAAATGACTGATATAAATGTTGGTCCAGAAAAGAGCAAAATGGCTCTTGTGTATCAATACAAATCCAGGGTAGAGATTTTTAGGTTTTTTCATGGGGAGAATGGAAAACAAAATTTTCTAAAACCTGAATTCCTGGTCAGTAGCCATGATCATAATTTGGTGTGGAAAGCAGAGAGCGTTGAGATCATAGAGTAGGGAACCTAATTAAGCAGAGGGGTTTAAAAATCCTTTTAGATCCTTGACTTCTGGAAGCTCTGCTTTACTTCATATCTTACATTTTAAAGTGTATGAAACTTGAATTGCAGTTGACAAGGAGAAATAATGTTATATTTCATATTTAATTAAAACATTTAATCTGCCGTTAGTATGTGGTTTCTGTTTTGGGGAAAGGTGAGATGTTTGAATAGAATTACAGAATTTTGCCTGTGGGCTTCAAAGTAGACTGGCAGAATCCTCACCAAGATTCAAGTCTCTGTTGCACCAAGCTGCCTTCCTCTAGTCAAATTGAAACATTCCTAGAGTAATATTTAACTTGCTTTTGTAAAAGACACGTTATAGTTAGCTGATGTTTGGGCTTGAATTTGTTAACTGGCATTACTTACAAGCTTTTGTTTGTTCATATTTGGACAAAAAAAAGAATACTCAGAGTTATTAAGATCCTTTCGTGGTAAATGTGTAACTTTATAACCAAAAATATAAATAAAGAAATAAATCAATATTTAAAAAATTTGTTACAGTAGCCAATCATAGAATGAGGAGTCACTTCTTTTTGCCAAACTCTCTCCTTTTGGAGAAAAGCTTGTGAACTGGATCTTCCTTTGTTTTAAAGAAAATTTCTAGACTTGGAGCTAGAGATTGTATTAAAGAACTGTATTCTTCCTTTTTATTAAAATTCCTAGACTTGGAGCTCTTGCCATAAAATAGTTTATTTATTTACATTTACTTAAAAAATTTGTTGACTGGCAGGATCCTTATCAAGATCCAAGCCTCTATTGCACCACGGGACTTTCAACAATTGAACAATGCGGTTATTTTTATCCCTATTTCAGGAATTAGCTATTGGGTAGCCACTCCAGTACTATTGCCTAGAAAATCCCATGGATGGAGGAGCCTGGTAGGCTGCAGTCCGTGGGGTCGCTAAGGGTCGGACACGACTGAGCGACTTCACTTTCACTTTTCACTTTCCACTTCCACACATTGGAGAAGGAAATGGCAACCCACTCCAGTGTTCTTGCCTGGAGAATCCCAGGGACAGGGGAGCCTGGTGGGCTTCCGTCTATGGGGTCACACAGAGTCGGACACGACTGAAGTGACTTAGCAGCAGCAGCAGCAGCAGTTAATTAAACAAAAACAGTGTCAGATCTGGGATTTGACTCCAACTCAGACCCATGCCCATCTTCTCTATGCTTCTAAACTGAACTGGGGTAACTGAATATATGGGCTTAACTGGTGGCTCAGTAGTAAAGCATCTGCCTGCCAGTGTGAGAGAGACAGGTTTTTTCGATCTCTGGGTCAGGAAGATCCCCTGGAGAAGTAAATGTCAATCCACTCCAGTATTCTTGCCTGGAAAATCCTACAGACAGAAGAGTCTGGTGGGCTACAGTCCATGGGGTCACAAAGAGTCGAGTGCGACATCAACTAAACAACAAAAACAACTAAAAACATACAAACTTGGCAGTAAATTTCAGATTGCTTATGAACATGCTGACTGAGTGGTATATCTGTCATTTTAGGAACCAGTCTGTTTCTTTATTTTATTTTTGGCTGCGCTGGGTCTTTGTTGCTTTATGCATGCATGCTTCTTGTTGCAGAAGGTGGGGGCTCCTCTTTGTTGCAGTGTGCAGGCTTCTTATTGTGGTGGCTTCTCTTGTTGCAGAGCACAGACTCTAGGCATGAGGACTTTAGTAGTTGCAGCGTGCAGACCCAGTTGTTTCTGCTTTCTGGCTCTAGAGTGCCAACTCGCTAGTTGGGATGCACAGGCTTAGTTGCCTCTCGGCATGTGGGATCGTCCAAGACCAGGAATCGAACTGGTGTCCCTTGTGTTGCAAGGCAGATTCTTAACCACTGGACTACCAGGGAAGCCCCCAATCTGTGTTTCTTGACTCTCCCTTTTTAAAGCAATTTAAGCCACCAGCTCACTGGAAAAGAGTCTGATGCTGGGAGGGATTGGGAGTGGGAGGAGATGGGGATGACAGAGAATGAGATGGCTGGATGGCATCACTGACTCGATGGACATGAGTTTGAGTGAACTCTGGGAGTTGGTGATGGACAGGGAGGCCTGGCGTGCTGTGATTCATGGGGTCGCAAAGAGTCGGACACAACTGAGCAACTGAACTGAACTGAAAGCCATGAGCCAAAGGCTCTAGATTTCTTAGAACATTTCCCTAATGTGTTTAATGTGTTATATTCTGTGAGGCAGGAGGTTTGGGGGTTATTTTTGTATTTTTAGGTAGCTTAGGAGTCTGCTTTTTACTGAACAGTTCTGATATCCTTTCTTTGCCTTTGTGTTGAATTGAATTCAACACATAGAGGGGTTACTTCTAGCAGTGGTTTGGGTTCTTATAGCTAGAAACTCTTTTGCTAGCCAGATCTGGTTTCTGAGAATCTGGGTAAGACTGTTTGAGAATGGTAGCCAGATTTAGCCATTCCATTGACTTGTTGTCCGGAGGTAAGATTAACATTGTTCTCTCTATCTCCTCAGACCTCCTGCATTAGTGATGATCTGTAAAGCCAGAGACAACATTATTAGCCAATGGTTTTAGGGCTGGATAGAGTGAGTATATAGACATGGTTACTGAATTTCATAATCAGGGATCTTTGTGACCACTGGAGGAATTTGTTTTAAGGCAAATATAAAGAGTTCTTCTTTTCCTCAGGGAGTAACATACTACATCTGGGATTATTGTATCAAGCAGTTTATAAGCACAAAATTTAAAAAAGTTTCAAGAATCACAGCAAGTAACTAAACCATGTTAGTAATGTTAGGGGATTCCATTCCAGGTCTTTGAGGATGATGTCATGAATGAATTAATAGTTAACTCTCCTATAATCTGCTCTTAGGTGCCATAGATACAGCATGAGATTTCTTGGACCCTTGGGGTTAGTTAGTTAGTGGTAACTTACATATATTGAGCTTTGACTTTGTCAAGTACTGTGTAAAGTCTTTACGTGCACTGTCTCATTTAACCCTTTTAACAGACCTATCAGGTAAGTGCTGTTAATCTCAGTTTGTAGCAGGGCTAGGGTGAATCCTACGTGGGTCGTATCAGCTGAAAGTGTAAAAGGGCTAAGTCTCTAAAGGAAAATCAGAATGCCATTAACAGAAGGGGGAGTGATTGCTAGGCAGGTAGAAGCAATAGACACCCACTTTAACTGTTTTTCTTAGTACTGTCTTTGTTTTTTTAGTCACTCCCTCTTTATTTGTGTTTCATCTAGCTATTTTGAGTTCCAGATTTGTTTTCAGAAAATGTTGTTAGACTTTGTCTTTTCTTGAAACTCAGTATAGTTCTTTCACTTAATGTCCAGAATCTGAGGTCCAGAATATAAGTAGTTATTTGCCTACGTCATATGACTAAACCAAAAGTGGCTTTTGAACTATAGCATTCCCATTATACTATTCTGCCTTCCCATGTTTTTGTCCTATTTTTGAGTCAGTTTATGTTAAGTGTATGCTTATTCTCAGTTTCATTTCTGGAAGAATGTTCAGTATTGGACCCGTGTGTAATGATGGGTGATTTCCTTATTGCCTGGCATCTCTACAGCTTTTCTGATCCTCAGACATTTATATAGAGAGGATTTAAAGTCACTCTAAGGTGATCCTTTTTAGGTATATCAGTCACTTTAGCACCTTCCAAACTGGTTTTCCAGATCAGATTTCCTCACTCAGACATTCCACACACTTTAAAGGCCAGACTTAGATTTTCAGATCCTGTGACTTTGTTCCCTTGATCTAGAGATAGGGTAGTGTTTTCTGTTTTGTTCCTCCTGCATTTGAACACCTTACATATTGTATCAGCGGCAGGTGTCGTAGGCGTAGAAACAGCCCTGTGGATGGATGAGGCACTGTCACTGCGCCTGAAGAACTCACTGTCTTGTGAAGGAGGCACTTATTTAAGTTGTGAGCACAGGAGAAGCGTCTCCTGTTTTCCATGTTTCATTGAAGGATGATGAGTAGTTCTTTACCAAGTGAAGGAGAAGGAAGCGCAGGAAGACAAGGAATGTGGTTTGTTTGGTGAATGTTTAGGATTGCAAGGACTTTGAAAGTGGTGTTTAAACAGTCTGCTATTTGAATCCTTCTCCACATGACTCCCAGTTGCTCTTTTGGCTTCTGGTTGCCTGACTTTGATGACACAAAATACTCTTGTAACCATCTAGTCCTAGTTTTGTACCATTATTTTTGAGTTTACCATTGAGATACTACAGTTGATATTTATTGAACAGCTGCTTTGTACTAGGCTTGTGAGAGGTAATGGGGATACAGCTGTGAACAAGACAGGCCAGGTTCCTTCCCCTGGGATGGTGGAACATTATTAGTGGAACAGCCTCATAGTGGCATCAGACATTGAACAAGTAATTCCTTGTTGATGAGTGCACAAAGCATTGTGGATAGTTATTATAGGGAGCACAAGCTGAAATCAAGATTGCCGGGAGAAATATCAATAAACTCAGATATGCAGATGACACCACCCTTATGGCAGAAAGTGAAGAGGAACTCAAAGGCCTTTTGAGGAGAGTGAAAAGGTTGGCTTGAAGCTCAACATTCAGAAAACGAAGATCATGGCATCTGATCCCATCACTTCATGGGAAATAGATGGGGAAACAGTGGAAACAGTGTCAGACTTTATTTTTTTGGGCTCCAAAATCACTTTGGATGCTGATTGCAGCCATGAAATTAAAAGAGGCTTGCTCCTTGGAAGGAAAGTTATGACCAGCCTAGATAGCATATTAAAAAGCAGAGACATTACTTTGCCAACAAAGGTCCGCCTAGTCAAGGCTATGGTTTTTCCCGTGGTCATGTATGGATGTGAGAGTTGGACTGTGAAGAAAGCTGAGTGCCGAAGAATTGATGCTTTTGAACTGTGGTGCTGGAGAAGACTCTTGAGAGTCCCTTGGACTGCAAGGAGATCCAACCAGTCCATTCTAAAAGAGATCAATCCTGGATGTTCATTGGAAGGATTTATGCTAAAGCTGAAACTGCAGTACTTTGGCCACCTCATGTGACGAGTTGACTCACTGGAAAAGAGTCTGATGCTAGGAGGGATTGGGGGTGGGAGGAGACGGGGACGGCAGAGAATGAGATGGCTGGATGGCATCACCGACTCGATGGACATGAGTTTGAGTGAACTCCGGGAGTTGGTGATAGACAGGGAGGCCTGGCGTGCTGTGGTTCATGGAGTCGCAGAGAGTCGGACACAACTAAACGACTGAACTGAACTTGACCTTTTGTATGAGATGAGGGTAAAGGAGGCAAGAAAAAGCTTTTCTGAGGAAATATTTAAACTGAGGATGGGTCAAAAGCAAACTGGAGAGAGTAAGCAGTCATTCCAGGAAAACAGAACTTTGATCAACTGTGTATAGAACCCCTGTTGTCTATTTGCCACTCACTGTGCTTGATTTTTCTCTTCAGTGTGATAGTTGTACACCAAAAGATGTAGCTTTGAGTTTTGGGGCCTGAAATGTGCTTTGAGGGCTGTTTATTCCAACCTGAATAGCATACTCATTAATGGAAGAATTGCTTCTATTTGTGTGTATAGGTAAAATTCTTCGGCAGTTATGAAAATTTTAAGTAAAATTGCCCTGTTTGATGTTTTATAAGTTCATATATTTTGCTTTCTTTTGGAAAATAATTGATAGCACTTATAAGTAGAACGTGACAAATATTAAATGCGTTGTAAATTTACTATGAAATATGGTAGCTCAGCTGGTAAAGAATCCACCTGCAATGCAGGAGACCCCAGTTCAATTCCTGGGTCAGGAAGATCTCCTAGAGAAGGGATAGGCTACCTACTCCCGTATTCTTGGGCTTCCCTGGTGGCTCAGTTGGTAAAGAATCTGCCTGTAGTGCAGGAGACCTGGGTTTGATCCCTGGGTTGGGATGATCCCCTGGAGAAGAGAGAGGCTACCCACAGTATTCTGGCTTGGAGAATTCCATGGATTGTATAGTCCATGAGGTTGCAAAGAGTTGGACATGACGGAGCGACTTTCATTTTCAACATATGTATTACATATGTATACATATTGCACATGTTTTATTATAACTACCTTTGGCATGCTTACTCATAGTTACTTATACTGTTGTTTATTGAACTCCTCTGTGCCAGAGACTGTGCTAAATAAGCATTTTATATCATTATCTCACTTAATCCTCATTACTGCTCCATGAGAAGTGCTGTTACCATCTCCATTTTTTTAATATAAAAATGATGAAATGGAGGCTCAAAGAAGGATCTACAGTAGCTAAATGTTATAGAGCCAGGATTCAAATCCAGATTTGACTTATGAGTCTAGATTTTTTTTTTTTCATTGTATGATACTTTTCATATTTGGAGGTACCTTGGAGTAATTCATGAATTATAATCTTTCCTATTTTTTTCTCTTCAGGCTTTTGTCAGGACGAATTGGCAGAGCTCGACTCAAGCACTAGTAAGTTCTAAATGTTCCTCAGTGTTAATGGGTAAGAAAAGTATAAGTGTGTGTACTTTTAAATGTATAACTTAAGGTGTCATTTATAGGCCTATTCACAGATTTTATTTCACTTTATGATTATGGAGAGGACATTCTCTTTTCTACTTATATTTTTCTTCTCCTAATACTTTTTGGTGGTCTAGACTCAAGCCATTTAATAGAAAATTTTTTGCTGAAAATTTCTATTTAATGCTAGTTTTGTTTTCCATCATCCCATGAAGCTAACACTGACAAAAATTGTGCTTTCATTTATGTACACATACAAGCATATACCTACAACCACGTTTTAAAAGTATTGACTAATTTTGACATTTCTTTCAAAGAAGGATTAGGTAAAGGTTTAGATATTTATAGATGATAACCTTCATACCACAGTGTAATTTCTAAGCATCTTCATCTACATTCTTAAGTTTAAGGTATAAGAATGACCATTTCAAAATCTTAATTAAATGATGCTTTTCATCTGTGTTTATAGTGCTCTCATAATGTCACAAACACCATTCTGGGATATGGACATGGGAATATTCAGTGTATACACATATTATTTTGCCATAATACTAAAAGGTCAGATGATACTTTAGATTGGAATATGAAATGATATAGAGTTATTTTTTCTAGTTTTTGTATTTTTTAGGGTTATGGGGCTGGTTATTTGTTATCATTCTGTTGTTGAGGTAAGCGATAAAGTTCACCTTGTCACTATCCTGACTAACAGCTGTGGACCTTCTCATATTTTCCTCACACACCTTAATAGTATAAAATTCATGTTTGTTCAGCCAATAGTTACTAATTGCAAAACAAAAGTAAGCCTCATAATGATTATCAAACATTAAGGAAATAGGTTTTTCTTTCTAGAAGTCATAAAGTTCTGAATCGGCTTTGTAGGATATTATAGGTTCGGTTTACCCCACCTTCCTACCTCACATCCCAGTACCTATGAGGGAACGCACTGTTTTCACTTTGTCTTTCTTTTACGAATAGCTGTCATTTGCTGCTGCTAAGTCACTTCAGTCGTGTCCGACTCTGTGCAACCCCATGGACTGCAGCCTATCAGGCTCCTCCGTCCATGGGATTTTCTAGGCAAGAGTACTGGAGTGGCTTGCCATTGCCTTCTCTGAGCTGTCATTTAGGAGGAGGAAAAGGTAAATTCTTGAATCATGGGCCTTTCTTGGAAGCACTTTTTAGAATTTGTCGTTTTTGGCTGCTCTGGGTCTTCCTTGTGGCGCATGGGCTTTCTCTAATTGCAGCAAATGGGCTACTCTCTAGTTGGAATAAATGGGCTTCTCATTGCAGTGGCTTCTTTTGTTGTAGGCTCTAGGTATGCAGGCCTCAGTAGTTGTAACCCTAAGGCTTAGCAGCTGGGGCACTGGTCTTAGTTGCTCTGTGGCACGTGGGATCTTCCTGGACCAGAGAGTGAACCTGTGTCCCCTGCATTGGCAGGCAGACTCCCAGCCACTGGACCACCAGGGAAGCCCCACTTAAAAGAATTTTTTAACACTAGGAAGGATACTGACATGTCTTGTGATCTTTCAGATAGAACTACACATAAAACAAGCCAGATAATTGAGAACTCAATTTAATATTGAATGTTTTCTGCCCAGGCCCAGTTCTAGGCTCCAGGGATACAGAAATAAATAAATCTAAATCCCACTCTCATTTGTTAACAATCTATCAGAAAACCTTTCCTAATCTGAAATTATTTAAAAATACACTTTTTTAAGTATATGGGACCCAAATTTATTCTTCATTTATTAGCAGTTAAAAATATTCATGCCCATCTTCTAGGAAAGGTTCTTGATATTCTTAGGAAGATTATTTTTGGATTTTTATTCCTGCTGGCCCAAGTAATTCTAACTCATTTAACATTTCTGCCTAGAATCCCTGTCTAGATATTGTGCTTTATAGATCTCTCCTTTCCATGAGAATGAACAGATACTGAATCATAATTGTATTAATATATGTCAGTATGGAATGAGAGTTACCTAAAAAAAATCATTTTTCTTTTAAAAATTGTACTTATGTGGCCAATATTTTCAGTAGTCCCCATGTTATTTTTGTGAAGATACTAGTGTTTTTGGTCTGTCTCTTTGAAATACATAAAGATCTGACATTATAATAATGAGTAGGCAGAAACAGAAGTTTATCATCCTGTCTGAATCAGTCTTGGGGTTCAAATGAGCATGCTCAGCCCTACCGAATAATAGGAAACCTCAAGACTGAAATGGACTATACACGTGTATTAAGTTGGTTATGGTTGTTGATATTACAAATTCTATGGCTTCTGATTGGGAAGGATAAAGTCTCCTATGTTAATACCTCATGACTTTTGCGCATTAGATGGAGGACAGTAGGGTTTTCTTTGTGATGAATCTTTGGAATTTAGAGGCTCCAATGTCTCCCTTACTCCTCAAATTCCTGATCGGGAAGACCTGCTCATTCTTGCTTATTTTGAACCAAGAAATACTATTGTTGCTGATTTCCCATTTTGCTTGTCCGTGGTTGTAGACAGCAAGTTTGGGACATGTGGTATGTATTGGAACTGGATGAGGAAAACCAATTTTGTCCAATTCATATGCCCCCCCCCCCCGTCCTTTTCAGTGGTAGAGCAGATGGGTAGCCATGGTTAGAATATGGGCAGCTGGTCACACTCTGGCCGCCTTCCGATGACTCCTGGGCTTCCTGGAGTCCAATGTTACGGCACAGGTTCAGGCTAAGTTCATTTCTACAAGAAGCATCTCTGTACCCTGCCTATTAGCATAAGCTAGGGACAAGGGCAGTCAAAGGTCAAGAGAAGTTCAAAACAGCATAACCTTTCTCTGCTTCTGTTTCCAAATAACCCCAGTCTGCCCTGCTCCCCGAGTTTTTTTTCTTAGCCATCGTGTTTACTGTGTAGTTGTAAAACTCAAGAGAACAACGACTGACTTGATAGAAGGGAAGTTAGAGAATAGAGGTCATTGTTGCTTAAAACAGGAGAAATAATTGATTTATGTTTGGGGGCCAATTAGGCTATAAAACAGGAACAGTAAAGGGACCTATGACTTCAGGACAGCTACTTGCTCTGATTTCTTTCCCACAGACAAGGGGCTCCCCAATAAAGGCTGTCAGCTTTCTAGGCTAAATTATTAATTCCTTTCATGCCTCTCAGGGATTGTAAACAGCACATAATACAGGAAAACAATTGATACTGTTCAGTTATTGGCCAGATAGAGGGTCAAAGGGTAAATAGTTGGATTAGCAACAGCTGTTCTTCTTCCCTAGTCAGACTTTTGTCCGTTATTACATTTTAGCAAGTCTATTCCTGGATTTTTGGCCTCTGAATAGTTAAATCCGTTCCTCTTCTTATAATCCTATAAATAATTGGAGAATGGGTATTGACCAAAATTGAAAATACTGATATTTTAATTCAGTTTCTGTAGTTGAAGTTGAGCATTTGTTTTGGTATGTGCTGACTGTGGTTGTTTGGTGTTTAAAGGGTATTATCCCAAGGAAAGTAACAACTTGAAGTTTAGACAGATTAGTAGCTTTTTAGCTGTTTATACCATCTGCTTGAGGATTTTCTTGTAGCTTGATTAAAAGACAGAAATTGCCTTTATTTAAACTGTTGATAGGATAATGCATGTTCATTGTAGAAAACACTAAAAGAAAAATACAGACACCCCTAATTCTACCACCTGGAAATAACCATTATATCTTATTTGAGAATATGTCCTTCCAGTTTATGTCTGAACTTTTTATGTGGTTAGAAATCATATATACAGTTTTGTCTACTGTTTATTGCTCCCCCACTCAGCATTACATGGGGAACATTGTTCCAAGTCATGAAAAATTTTTCATACATCTTTTTAATGGCAGGATAATATTTCATTGTAAGTGAATAGCTTCACTGTAGTTTATTTAACCATTTTCCTACTGTTGTACATTTAGGTTGTTTCCAGTTTTTTCTTCATTATAAGTAATCCACAATGAACATAGTTTTATATAAATTTTTTGTCTGCATTTTAAGTGAGCCCTTTAGCTTTTTATTTAATATAAGCCAGAACTCTTCCGAATTAAGAGCATGGACTCTGGCTCAAGATTGCTTGAGTTCTATAATCTTAGCTAAGTTATTTAATCTTTCTGTGCCTCAGTACTCCCTTCTATTGTATGGGGACAATGAAAAAGTATTTCTACTTGACAAGGCTGTTGGGAAGATTAAGTGAAATAATAACATGCATTTGGAACAACTCTTGGTAAATGATAAACACTATTGTTTCTGTTGTTCAGTTTCTAAGTTGTGTCCGACTCTCTGTGACCCAATGGACTGTAGCATACCAGACTCCCCTGTTCTTTACTGTCTCCTGGAGTTTGCTCAAATTCATGTCCATGAGTCAGTGATGCTATCTGACCATCTCCTCCTCTGTCACCCTCTTTTCCTTTTGTCTTCAGTCTTTCCCAGCATCAGGATCTTTTCCAGTGAATTCACTCTTTGCATCAGGTGGCCACAGTATTGGAGCTTCAGCTTCAGATAGGAATATTCAGGGTTGATTTCCTTTAGGATTGACTTCTTTGATCTTGCAGCTCAAGGGACTCTTAAGAGTCTTCTCCAGAATTATAGTTCAAAAGCATCAGTTCTTCAGTGCTCAGTCTTTATGGTCCAACTCTCACGTCTGTACATGGCTGCTGGAAAAATCATAGCTTTGACTGTACGGACCTTTGTCAGCAAAGTGATGTCTCTGCTTTTTAATATGCTGTCTCGGTTTGTCATAGCTTTCCTTCCAAGGAGAACATGTCTTTCAGTTTCATGGCTGCAGTCACCATTGGCAGTGTTTTTGGAGCCCAAGAAAATAAAATCTTACACCGCTTCTGTTTTTCCCCTTCTATTTGCTGTGAAGTGATGGGATTGGATGCCATGATCTCAGTTTTTTGAGTGTTGAGTTTCAAGCCAGCTTTTCACTCTCCTCTTTCAGCCTCATCAAAGGCTCTTTAGTTCCTCTTCGTTTTCTGCCATTAGAGTGGTATCATCTGCATATCCGAGGTTGTTGATATTTCTCTCTGTAGTTTTGATTTCAGCCTGTGATTTCATCCAGCCCAGCATTTCACATGGTGTCCTCTGCATAGAAGTTAAATGAACAGAGTGACAATATATAACCTTGTCTTACTCTTTTCCCAGTTTTGAACCAGTCCATTGTTCCATGTCTGGTTCTAACTGTTGGTTCTTGACCGACATACAGACTTCTCAGGAGACAGGTACGGTGGTCTGGTATTCCCATCTCTTTAAGTGTTTCTACAGTTCGTTGTGATCCACAGTCAATGGCTTTCGAGTAGATGTTTTTCTGTGTAGCATAATGTTGAAAGTCTCAGTCTCTCTGTATTATTGGCTGTTGTAACCACTTTATTCAGTTAAACTAGCCTGTGTTTCTTAATGACACAAAGATAAATCATTCCGGATGTTAGCAGGTGTAAGTTACTGCTTCAAGTAAGTAGTTTCCTCCAAGGAGCAGAGCTTATGTATTGCTGGCCAAGGCTATTCTTTACCATCTGGTTGACTGTTAGGGTGTTTGGACCCTTTCCTCCAACAGCAGCAGGTAACCCAAATGACCATCTGCCAGCCCATTTATTTAACGTCTTAGGAAACTGAAGAAGTTAACCCTCTGTTTATTCAAAATAAATACTCAGATTGTGCACTTGCTCTTTGGTCAGTAGCAAGGTCTTATAGAGAGCATGTTGAGGAAGAAATTTGTATCATTAAAAATCTACCATTACCATTTTAAAAGGACTGCATAGTTGGGATTCTTCCTGACACAAACTTTAATAAACACACACATACATATCCCCCCATTACTGATTAAACACCTGGATAAATTAGCATTTTAGAAGAGACTTCAGAGTTAATGTTTGCACTCTCTTGCCATACAGATAGATTCCCACCAGGCAGAGATTCATGAGTGATGTGGGAGGAACACAGCTTCAGAGTGAGGCAACTTAACACTACTAGTTTGCTCTGGCTTCACGCTCATCTCTCAAGTGTTTTGGGATCCCAAGGAGCCTTTTTGTGGATTCTTCAGGCTATAAGAGAGAAATGTACATCTCAGCTAGAATACCCAATTTTGGAATAGGTTCATTCCAAAATTCCAGCATTCTATGTTATGTCCTATTGGTCTATTCCTAGCTGCCAAATTGTATGTTACAATTTTTGATCTCAGAAAACAGTTCATATAAGCCCAAGTGTGGTCTACAGATAATGAACTTAAGGCTGGGTGTTAGAGATCAAAGAAAATTAACATTTATTGGGTGTTCCTTATGTACTAGGTACGCTGAACAGGTCCAGTGTGAGTGAGGAGGGTTGGTTATAGCATTTAAAATTACCTAAATTTAAGTTTGACTTTGTAATACCTACCCCATTGTTTCTTTCCCTTCCCACTTCTCTTTTTCTCTTTAATGTGTGTGCCAAGCTAGGACTCAGTTCCTGCCCTCAAGGGACTCTGATTTAATCAGGAATGACAGACACAAAACATGATATGTGGCTTTTACTCCCTAATAATAAAAATAATGATAATAGTAATAATGGCTAATATTTGTTACACGCTGAATGCATCATGTGCATTTTTCATTAAGCACTCATGAAACCTATTGAAAAGATACTTACTATTCCTATCTTACAGACCAGAGTGCTGACGCCTGGAGAGGTTAAATGACTCACTCCAAAGTACACAGTGGAGAAATATCTGGGACTTCAGAGCTGCTGTTTTAATGAATCTTCTATCCTGTTTCTGGCTCTCTTGACTGTGACAAGTCTCAGATGCTAATGGAAGAGTTTAAGGCAGTATAATGATTTATAACGTATAATGGGGCCTTTTGTGTCCAGAATAAAGACTATTTTCTAAGTGTCATTTGGGCTCTTTTGCATCTATTAGAATTATTTTGGATGTAAAGTAAAGTAATTTTCTATGGAATAGGTTCCCAAAGAGATTTCTTCTGTAGTTCAGGATTATTTGCACTATTTATTATCAAACAGGTTCTTTCCTGAAACAAACGAAGATAAGTTCACAAATCTCCCTTGGTTTCCCTCTTTGTGTCACCTTTCTTTCAGAACATTCTGGTTGTGATATTGGTATTTCACATTCATAACAGTTCCAAGAGCCTTGCTTCCAAAGCTTCAGCTGAATCTGCTAGGTCACTGCAAGATCACGTCTCCTGAAAGTGGCCTTTTGCTGGGGAGTTTCTTTCTGATAAGGATTCTTTTGAACAGGATGGGGGTGGGATGAGATCCAGAGTTTAGGCTGAGCTCTCATCCCCTTGACCTTTGCCCTTATTTCAGAGTTTATACTGACTTGGTAGGGACTCCCTATGGAGCCAACAGTTGAGGACTTGTTTACAGTTGATGAAAAGATAGTTGCATTCAAAGGCTGTTTTTGGGTCCTTGAAGAGTCATGGATTTCTGCTATTATCTTTGGTGGGTTCAGGGAATGCTTGAAAATCTGGGTCTGGAGATTTGTAATAGATGACTAAGAAAGAATGAGAAGAAACTCTGAAATTAGGTTGCTGAAATTATTTCTGTGGGAGCAGTATTGCAGTAATATTTTGAGAGCAGAGAAAGATATCTATAAACCTTTTGTTGTTATAATTAAAAAAAAAGTGGAAGATGATTGTTTAAATTCAGTATATGATAACAAAGGGGATGTGGGGGAATTCTTCTCTTTCTTTTTTGATGTCTCACCAAAGAGAAAATTTTTTGTATTAGGCAAATGTGTTAGGTAGTGAAGGCAAACCTTGGATTATTAAATCCTCCTTTTTCAGAGTTATACAGAGTTTTACAAATTGGTATTTTCTCTAAAAATCTTGTGGTTCTCTAAGTATGTTGAGGAGAGTATAGCAATTGAATCCCAAATTAGTCCTCATAAGTCTTTTCTAGGCACAGAGATCAGTTAAGATGACTCTTAGCTTCTGTACCTGAAGTTACATTTCTTTGGTTTTTTTTTTGGTCCAGTATTGTAGATGTGAATCTGGAAGAAGAAAAGAAGCATCTTTCTTTAAAAGGTGCTGACAGTATGAACCAGAATTAAATTTTAATAGGTATACCCTCTGTTGGTAACCATAGGGAAGGACAAACTGCATGAATAATAAGATTCAAAGTGAAAATGTTATATCTTTTTCACCGTAGAATGAAATTCCATGAGCTAAATGTAATATGGCTTGTAGATCTGTTTTGTCTGACTAATTGGATGTTTAAATAAAAACATATTAGTTGTCAACATTTAAAGCCTGCAAAATTTTTTTGAAAATTTGGATTTCTGGCCTTTTTGATAAATTGGATGGTTCAACTGTAGGCCTAGGTTTCAACATGGGATCTGTTGACTTGAATAGAGTAGTGGCTGCCTCTTTAAATGAGCATGTGCTCAGGTTTGTCACAAACCTGCCTCCTCTTTGATGTGCTTATGTTTCCTTCTAGTCTTCTGTAAGCATTTGAGTTTATTCCTACATTAAAAAATAATTGTCAGTGCAGATGAAGATGTGGGAAAATGAGAAAGAAGTCTTTGAGTATAATATATCTGTCAACACTAAAAATGTTTGGGTTTATTCTCGCAGATTTAGCAGTTTAAAACTTAAACTGTTTAAATTCAAATTTGCAGATTTAGCAGTTAACACATCTGAGTATTTATCCTATAAGAAATGACAGGTGTGCAAAATGTATAGTCACTGATATTCTTTTCAGCATTTATAATAGCAAAAAAAACAAAACAAAACTAATAGCTCAGAAATTTAATAGGGGACTCGTTACATGGATTGTAGTTATCCATGTAGTGAAGTACTGTAGAATCGTTAAGGAGAAGTTAAATTTTAGTCTGGAAGAAGATAGACTGAACTGTTAACAGTGATGTCTTTGGGCAAATGGTATCACAGTAGTATTCACTATTTCTGTGTTTTAATTTTTTAAAGTTTATTTATTGGCTGCACCATATTTTATAGGATCTTAGTTTCCAGTCCGAGAACCAAACCCTGCCCTCGGCAGTGAAAATGTGGAGTCCTAAGCATTGTATCACCAGGGAATTGACCTAAATTTTTATTTTTTTTAAATGAGGTTCTTATGTTAAGAAATGAGATTTTTTAAAAATCTGCTGGCTTTCATTTCAGCTGTCAAGTTTCTAAGGCTATTCTGCCAAATTGAGCCACCCAGGCTACAGTTTCCCGTTTAGATCACAGATTTTACATTGAGAATTCTGTTATCTTGAAATTGCTTTAAGGAATAAGGATCAGTGTCCTCAAGTATCAGGAACTATCTTGAAGCTTAGGAACAGGGTAAAAGCTTACAGCAGCATTTTCAGGCTTCTGCTTTCAGCCTTGCTTTCATTCACTAATCATGGCATCAGAATTGGCCTACTTTTTATCTTGCTGTCAAGAATGTAGGGAGCCTTAAGTAAGCTTCTCATGAATTGTGCTGCCCTGGCGGTTACAGGATCATGTTGCTACAAGTGACCCTAATGGACATGGTGTAGTGGAAAAAATATGAGAGTTTGAATCTTGACTTTGCCAGTCCTTGCTAGGTGATCATAGGCAACCTGTGAGCATCAGTTTCTTCATCCATAAAACAGTAGTAATCCCTGTTAGGGGTTGCGTTTTTAAAAAAGTAAATCAGATAATACAAGTGAATTGCTCCAGCTGTTCTTGCATGTTTCTTCACTGCTGAAATATATGATGGAGAGTTTCTAACTTTTTAGGCTAATATTTAGTGAGCATTTACTATATGCTTATGGTTTTAAAACTTTGTCTCCTTTTTCTTTCAACTCTGAAGTTGTTCTCAACTTTTGTTCTCCCCATTTTATAGGTAAGGAGACTGACAGTTTAACACTTTGCCAAGATCACACAGCAGTTAAGTGGCAAAGCTGAAGCCTGTGTGATTCCAAAGCCAATGTACTTTTTATCTTTTTAAAATAGTGGTATGATTTGCTTACAGTGAAATATTAAGTGTAAGATTCAAACAGTTTTCACAAATGTATATATCCTTGAAATTCATGTTTCATCTAGATATAGAACACTGCCATCCCTTCAGAAAATTCCCTTAGGCTTTTTTCAGTTGATCATACTATTTTGCCCCCAAGAAGCAGTAACTTCTGACTTCTGTCATGATAAATTAGTTTGTCTGTTCTAACATGTCTTATACATGGAGTTATACAACATGTGCTTTTTTGTGTTTAGTGTTTTTCAGCACAATGTTTTAGACTCATCCATGTTGTTGCAGGTGTTACTAATTCTTTTTATTGCTGAGTAGTATTCCATTGTCTATATCATACTTGATCTGTTCATCTGTTGATACCTAGTCTCTTTCTGGGTCTGGGCTACTAGGAATAAAGCAGCTATGAATATTCTTGTACATGGTTTTTGTGGATATATTTTTATTTTCTCTTAAACATATCTAGGAATTGTTGGGTCTGATGGTAGCTTTATGTTAAACTTTTTGTGAACTTGTCAGTTTTCCAAACTGTGTATACATTTTGCAATTCCATTAGTATGAGTTCTATTAGTTCCACATCCTTGCAGGTGTTTGGTTTTGTAAACTTTTCAGTTCAGTCGCTCAGTCGTGTCTGACTCTCCGCGACCCCATGAATCACAGCACGCCAGGCCTCCCTGTCCATCACTAACTCCCGGAGTTCACTCAAACTCATGTCCATAGAGTCAGTGATGCCATCCAGCCATCTCATTCTCGGTCGTCCCCTTCTCCTCCTGCCCCCAACCTTTCCCAGCATAAGAGTCTTTTCCAGTGAGTCAACTCGTCGCATGAGGTGGCCAAAGTATTGCAGTTTCAGCTTTAGATAATCAGTCCTTCCAATGAACACCCAGGATCGATCTCCCTTAGAATGGACTGGTTGGATCTCCTTGTGGTACAAGGGACTCTCAAGAGTCTTCTCCAACACCACAGTTCAAAAGCATGAATTCTTCGGCGATCAGCTTTCTTCACAGTCCAACTCTCACATCCATACATGACCACGGGAAAAACCATAGCCTTGACTAGATGGACCTTTGTTGGCAAAGTAATGTCTCTGCTTTTTAATATATTATCAAGGTTGGTCATAACTTTCCTTCCAAGGAGTAAGCGTCTTTTAATTTCATGGCTGCAATCAGCATCCGCAGTGATTTTGGAGCCCAAAAAAATAAAGTCTGACACTGTTTCCACTGTTTTTCCATCTATTTCCCATGAAGTGATGGGACTAGATGTCATGATCTTTGTTTTCTGCATGTTGAGCTTCAAGCCAACCTTTTCACTCTCCTCTTTCACTTTCATCAAGAGGCTTTTGAGTTCCTCTTCACTTTCTGCCATAAGGGTAGTGTCATCTGCATATCTGAGATTATTGATATTTCTCCCAGCAATCTTGATTCCAGCTTGTGCTTCTTCCAGCCCAGCGTTCCTCATGATGTACTCTGCATATAAGTTAAATAAGCAAGGTGACAATATACCGCCTTGACGCACTCCTTTTCCTATTTGGAACCAGTCTGTTGTTCCATGTACAGTTCTGAGTGTTGCTTACTGACCTGCATACAGGTTTCTCAAGAGGCAGGTCAGGTGGTCTGGTATTCCCATCTCTTTCAGAATTTTCCACAGTTTATTGTGATCCACACAAATTTTAATTATTCTAGTGAGCAAAAATGGTGTGTTTTTAATGTGCATTTCCCTCATGACTATGTTGGTCACTTTTTCACACCCTTATTGGCCATTCGTGTTTGCTTTTTAGAAATGTCTGTTCAGAATCTTTTGATAATTTAAGAAATCATGTTCTTTGTCCTGTTATGGAGTTGTGGATATTTTTTATTATGATACAAGTCTTTCATCAAGTATATATGGTGTGAATTTTTCTCCCAGTCTGTGGCTCTCTCTTTTACTTTATTAAACATGATTTTTGATTAGTAAAAGTTTTACATTTTTATGAAGTTCTGTTTATTAATTTTTTTATTTTATAATTAATGCCTTCTGTATCCTCCCTAAGAAATCTTGGCCTAACCTGAGGTTTCTAAGGTGGTATTCTGCTTTCTACTAGAAACTTTATGGTTTTAAATTTATTCAAGTTAGGTTTTTTTTTTTTTTGATATGGTATAAGATAGGAATCAAGAGTCTTTTTATATGAATATTTATGTTATAGCACTTTTTGTTGACAAGACTTTCCCATTGAGTTTTCGATACGCTTGCTGAAAAATGATTTGATCTGCTTATGTATGATCTACTTGTAGACTCTTATTTTCTTCAGTAATCTATTTATAATACCACAATATTTTGAATACTATAGTTGTATAGTAAATCTTAAAAATTCTCCAACTCCATTCTTCCTATTTCAGAGTTAGCTGTTTTAGCTATTCTAGGGTTTTGTTTTAATTTCCTTATACATTTTAGAATCAGCTTATCAAAAAAAAATTTTTTTAAACAAAGCCTGCTGAGATTTTGGATTTTATTGATCTTATCAATTGGGAGAGACTTATCATTTTAGAATTGAATCTTCTAGTCTGTTAATTCAGTATATTTTCCCACTTATTCAGAACTTTATTTTTTCTTAGTGATGTTTTGAAAGATTAGCATTGAGATCTTCTACCTCTTTCTTTAAACTTATCCCTGAGTATTATTTTTTTAATGCTGTAGTAAATAATATTTTAAAATTTTATTTTCCATTTGTGTGTTGCTAGTGTATAGAGGTGCACTTGATTTTTGTATATTGAGATTGTATCATACAACATTGTTAAATTTGTTTACTACTTCTGATAACTTTAAAAATAAATTCTTTGAGACTTTGTGTGTGACTATGAATAAAGGCAGTTTTACTTCTTTTTTGATGTTTATGACTTTTATTTTTCTTACCTTATAGCATTGGCTAAGATTTGCAGTCCAATAGTAGATAAAAATGTTGAGGATGACCTTCTTGTCTTGTTTTTGATCTTCGAGGAAAAGAGTTCAGTGTTTCACTATCACATATGATGTTAGCTATAGTGTTTTTTTTTTTTTTTTAATTGTGGTGAAACATACAGACCAAAACATTTATTATCTTAACCATTTTTTTCTTTTTTATTGAAGGAGAATTGCTTTACAGAATTTTGTTGTTTTCTGTCAACTGTTTTTTAAGTGTATAGTTTAGAGTCATTTCTAAACTCATACTGTTATGCAACCATCATCACCACCATCCATACACAAGTCTCTTTTTATCTTGCAAAAATGAACCTGTAACTGTTAACAGTATTTCCCCATTCTCCAGACCCTGGCATCCACTGTTCTACTTTCTGTCTCTGTGAATTTGGCTAATCTAGGTATCTCAAATAAGTGGAGTCATACAGTATTTGTCCTTTTGTGCCTGAGTTCTTTACTCAGCATGGTTGATCCATGTTGTAGCATGTCAACGGAGAAGGCAATGGCAAGCCACTCCAGTACTATTGCCTAGAAAATCCCATGGATGGAGGAGCCTGGTAGGCTGCAGTCCGTGGGGTCACTAAGGGTCGGACACGACTGAGCAACTTCACTTTCACTTTTCACTTTCCACTTTCACACATTGGAGAAGGAAATGGCAACCCACTCCAGTGTTCTTGCCTGGAGAATCCCAGGGACGGGGGAGCCTGGTGGGCTTCCGTCTATGGGGTCACACAGAGTTGGACACGACTGAAGTGACTTAGCAGCAGCAGCAGCAGCATGTCAAAATTTCCTTCCTTTTTAAGACTGACTGATCTTCCATTGTTCATTATATACCACATTTGTCTAGCCATATATCTGTTGATGGATCCTTGGGTTGCTTATACCGTCTAGCTATTGTGAATATTATGAATAATGCTGCTATGAATATTGAGTGTACAAATAGCTCTTCAAGTCCGTATTTTCAGTTCTTTTACGTATATAGCCTATTACAATTCTATTTTTACTTTTTTGAGGAAGCACCATATTGCTTTTTTCCACAGTGGCTCTACCATGTAAAGTGCCATGGGTTCTAATTTTTCTGCATCCTCTTATTTTCTGAGTTTTTAATAGTATCACACATACCTTATGTGTGTGAGTATCTCATTGTGATTTTGATTTGCATTTGTTTTTTCGTTTTTTTAGTTCCACAAGTTCTTTATATATTATGGATTATCCCTTATCAAGTATATTATTTGCAGATATTTTTCTTCCAATTTATGGATTGACTTTGCACTGTTGATTGTGTCCTTTCATATACAGAAGATTTAAATTTTGATATACAGTTTACTTACTTTTCCCTTTGTTGTCTGTGTCATAGCCAAGAAATCATTGCCCAGTCCAATGCTAGGAATCTTTTCGCCTTTGTTTTCCTCTAAAAGTTTTATACATTTTGGTCTTTTATCTTTTTTGAGTTAATTTTTGTAAAATATGGTATAATGGTCATAGCCATTCTTTTGCATGTAGATACTCTCTTTTTCCATCACTGCTGAAAAGATTATACTTTCCTCATTGAATGGTCTTGACAACCTTGTTGAAAGTCATTGATCATATATGTGAGAGCTTCTTTCAGGGCTTTCTATTCTGTTTCTTTTGTCTATGTGTCTGTCTTTATCCCACATTGTTTTGAGTACAGTAGCTTTATAGTAAGTTTTGAAATCTGGAAGTTACATGTTTTTTGAGATGCCCTTTATAAGCTTGAGGAAGTTCCTTTGTATTCCTAGTTCTCTAGAGGTTTTTAGCACAAATGGTGTCAGATTTTTCAAATACTACTTCTGCATCTGTTTAGATGTTTAGACTATTCATATGGTCGAATTATGCTGATTGATTTTTGAAAATTGAGCCAGCCTTGCAGTACTGGGATAAACCTCTTATGGTCATGATGTATTCTTATTTTTAAATATTTATTTAACTCATTATTTTGAACACAGTCACTTTTATTTGTGTGAATTTATACTAGTTTTTTTTTCGGAGAAGGCAATGGCAAGCCACTCCAGTACTATTGCCTAGAAAATCCCATGGATGGAGGAGCCTGGTAGGCTGCAGTCCATGGAGTCGCTAAGGGTCGGACACGACTGAGTGACTTTACTTCACTTTTCACTTTCACACATTGGAGAAGGAAATGGCAACCCACTCCAGTGTTCTTGCCTGGAGAATCCCAGGGACGGGGGAGCCTGGTGGGCTTCCGTCTATGGGGTCACACAGAGTCGGACACGACTGAAGTGACTTAGCAGCAGCAGCATACTAGTTTTTTGTGTAAGCTTAAACCAACTAACTGGTTTTGGTGTAGGCACTCTTCTTCAGATTTGAAGTCTCCACCTAGTGGTCTCTTCTGGAAGCCCAGTGGTGAGAACCTGGCATAATATATTGGCATTTATTCCCACTTTGTCCACTAGGTGGCAACAGGTCCTAACTGAAGAGCCAAGAGCAAGGAATGAGACTGAAAAATGGAAAACAATGCTTGTAGAACTCGTAGTTAAATGGAACAGAAAACCAAGATCTTCTTTAAAGTAATACTACTAGTCCTCAAGAGCTGAGAGAAGGAATGAGCCTTTAGCTCATTCCAAGAAACTAACTGGAGTGGAAACTCTTTAATTAGTATCATGGGATTCCATTCTGCTGCCTGACTTCCATTGCCTCTAAAACTTCAGAATCTAGCTTATTCAATAACTATACAGTTGCTTTTTTTTAATATTGGGAGAGGAAGAGGAATGTGATAGAACTGACTATTAATGCAAAGGGATCTGAGTTTGGGGAGTCAGAGTAAGAAGGATGTGCTCTTATATGCAAGAGCTGACAATCTACTTCTGTGGAGACTGCAAGAAAAGAGGTGTTATTAGCTCCCTGCCATCCCTTGGGTCTAAGACGTCTTTCCTAGGGTATGAAAAGACTTTTTTTGAATGTTATAGTTGAAGGTGTGGGTTTTCCTTATAAAAATGGAAATTGGGAGAACAGAAATTTTCCTGGACAAGGATTTGTTTAAGGTAGTAGTGAAAGAACAAGGTCACTTAAAGGGATTTAAGATTCTAAGAAGCCCGTAGGTAGAATTATCAGGCTGTGAAAATTAAAAGGTAATAGGTAGAGTGAGTTTCTGATGCTCCCTGAAGTAGTTGAGAAGAGATTTGAGAGGACGGCTAGGCTGAAAGCAATATGACCTGTTGTAGCTAGCTTGATAATGGCAATGATGCCAACTTTTTTGACCTCAGTGACTTAGTTAGCTTATGAACACAGCTGACTTAGGCAGGACCCCATTAGCTACCTAACCTTTCTATTCCTGCTTTCCAGTTGAAAATAATTCGTTGACAATGAACTATTACATACAGATAAATTTGGAGGGAAGATGATAAGTGTGCAGTTGAGGTATGGTTCATATTTGAAATGGCATATACATGTCAAAGTCTACTTATAGTACTAGAAAATTTTAAAGGAAGAATACAGTTGATGTGCTACCTAGCATATACAACATGTATCAAACTAATTTGAAAATGAAGATACTGAATGAACTGTAATGAAGATTGAAAAGTTAGAATAACAGTAATTGGAAACTACCACATTCCCTTAACAGTGATAATGGGGTTCAGAGAACTGCAAGATTTCTAAGTGATTTTATGTGTTTGCAGTAGGATCTTTGAAACATTGTCACCCATTTTGTGACATCCAGGCTTATTATTAGAAGGTTAAAGAATCTCGTTACTTTTAGTTTATAGACACCAAATTTTGTTGACAGTCAATGCATTAACAAATTACTAGTAGCCTTTATTCATAAGTAGGAGTAAATGGAACGTCAGTCACTCATAAGATGGATGAAAGTTGGATTAATATACCAAGAGGATTCTTTAAATTCATACCTTGAGAATCATGGACCTACATGATTGAGAAGGAAGAGAAGAAGGTTGAAAACAGCCACAGGCTACCAAGAAAGAGGCCTCAGTGCTTGGCCTTAGCTGTGAAATTTTAAAAAATGTATGTCTTCTATGACTTGAAGCAAAATCTGACCGTTATGTGGGTCTTCACTATGTATATGCAGGTGTTTATAATAGTAGCTCTAATATTGTTGATAGAATTACTACTTATGTGATCAGTACTATTGACAGAATTATTTGTTACATGAGTAACAACAACTGATTCTTCTAGGAATTGTTTTTCTGTATGTTGGATGGAGTAGACCTTTGTAATTGAGAAGGAAGTTAAATCCGTTATGAAATGATTTTGTGCTGGGATTTTTGTTGATTTTTTTTTTTTTTGGTGTCTGCATTATTTAGCATCTCTGTTGTTCAGGAATTTTTCGACATAACTAAGATGCAGTAAAAGCTAAGCTTTAAACATCATTTTCATCAGAATAATCTTAATTGTGAAATTTAGTCTCTGTCTCTATCCCTTTCTCTGTCTCTTTCTCTATGTAACAGGTTTTATTAGACAAAAACTTAAAATGCCTTAATCCCTGTTTCCTAATAGTCATAATAATTTTGACTCTTAATCTTTCACCTAAAATATATCACATTCTCTTAAGCTTTATTAGTTAAGTCTGACCAGTTAGTTTCAACTTCTGATCTTTATTTTCTCTTTTGAAATACCTTGGGTAAAAAAATATCACTAAAAAAACAAGACTCATAAGCACCATTGGTAAATTAGTGGAAATGATCCTACAAATGCAGGTGAAAGATAGCAGGGTAATTTGAAAAGCTTCAAAAGTACAGTGGGACTGGAAGAAAGTTTGGAAGAAATAGATGTTGATTGGGAGTTGATGTGGCTGCTCACACGTTAGTGATGTAGTGCTGTCATGTGAAAAGAATGCTGCCCAGCAGGAATTACTCTTGATTAGTTTTCTTGATATACTTGGTGCCATTTAGATCCTAACTATTAGTGATGTGATTTTTACCTGTTGTTCAGTATGCACAAATTCAATCAAGGTATTACAGAAAAGAGCTCCTTTAGTGGGGCTTGCTGTTTGTCAGATTCTGTACTAAGCATTTTATTCTCACCTTATATAATTTCCATCACAACCTTATGTAGTAGATGGTAGTTCCCAGATGAGAAGCTAAGACTGAAAGGTTAAGACCACACTGCCTTTCATTGCCCTTTTCATCATAACCAGAGAAAACTTTAGAGCTTAGAGAATATGATCTCATCTTAGGGGGTTGTAAAGAAACTTGGTAGAGTGAGAAAAACAGGAGTTGAACACAAGGAGCTGTATTATGGTGAAGTGCCTGGAGAATCCCAGGGATGGCGGAGCCTGGTGGGCTGCCGTCAATGGGGTTGCACAGAGTCAGACACCATTGAAGTGACTTAGCAGCCGCAGCAACACACTTAACATGTGTAAACAATTGTCGGTGTCTGGGAAATATAGACTGGTAGCAAGGGAGGAAAACCAGGGGTGTTGACTGGAGTAGTTAAATTGCAAGAAAGACACTCTTCTTAAGCTTGTTTAAAATGAGGATATTGGTGGAAAATACAGGGTTTCTCTTGGAGACGAAGGAGGAAGCATTCAATTGGATTTCATGAAGGAACAAGACCAGGATTCTTTTTGAATATCTCTGTGGAGGCTTATTTCTGTTTCTCTGGTACTTCTGTTCCACATTTCTCTTCTCCTTCAGACTGATAACTCTTTGCTTCTGTGTCCATGATGAAAAATGGCTGCCCCTCTCTGCCCTGACTTGTTTTTCTAGCACCTGTGCTCAACACAGGCTGACATTTGTGTTCGTATCTTAAATACTCAGGAAAGAGGTTAAACCCAGCTTGGAGTCCAGGTATCCGTTTACCTGGGACTATGGCCACTGACTTTTCAGCAGAAATTGCTGGTACATTGTAAGGAAAATATTAATAGAGCAGATGAAATTTCTGATATGATAGCTTCAGTCAGGAAACAGGTAGCATGGAAATTGTAGAAACTCTCCATTAAGTCTGGTATTAATATTTGAGGGACAGTGCAGAGAGAGGGCAAATTCAGGGGCATAGTTTATTAGGAATTTGGTAGCCCTGGGGTGAGAGAGGATGGGGATCTGGGAACTGCAGTGAAAACCCAGGCATTAGGTGGTGCTTGAAGTTTGGCAAGCAGAAAAGATTCTCTCAAACCACCCTCTTATTGGCTGGGAGTATAAATATGATGGACTTAATTGCAGTGGCCAGGACTGGTTGTAGCCCTCAGTGTAACTCATTGCATAACACCTATTTGGTACCTACCTGCTGATAAGATCTGAGGCTGTCCAGGCTTTCTTGCCTTAGCCATGATTGGCTCTGGGGCTGGTTCAGATTGTATATACACATAGATGGTACTAGTGGCTCCCACAGGTACAGCTTTTGAAAGTGGGAACTGAAGATTAGTCTTGGATATTCAAGTTTCTGTATTGTTGCCTTTGGTATTTGAAAACCATTCCGGTATTCCAGAGTGACTTTCTTCCTCTGTCTTCCTCAGGAAGTTTTTCCTCCCAAGTGTATTTTGGGATTGAGTTATATTTGAGCAGTTTGTTATGGCACTTGGGTCTAATTCCAGGAAAAAAGACTTGATTTCAAGCTAACTGTTTGGCTTCATCAAGATTAGGATTTTATCACTTGTGAGATTTGTGAAAACATAGGAAAAGATTCATTTCTGGCATGAGTGAGTGAAAAGGTGAACGAATCTTGTCCCCAGAAAAGCAACTGTAAAGCTGAATAAAACTATCAACCACCACCACCACCACGACAGGCTTATAACGAATTGAGAAGTAATCAGCCAACTTACCATAGGCTATGTTTATTGAATATGCCTTGCAGAATATACATTGTTTTCAAGTACAATAGAGCTGTTTCTAAGAGTATCCTGGGCCATAAAATAATTCTGATAAAGGGAAGGTTAAAAAGCCGTACCTGATCATCTGAGTAGACACAGGAAAAACATTTGGCAAAAGTCAATACTCATTCATGATAAAATCTCCCAACAAACTGGGAGTAGAAGGCAGCTTCCACAACTTCACTAGGGACATCTGTGAAGAGCCTAAAGCTACTAATACTTAATTGGTGAAATACAAATGTCTTTCCCCTAAGATTGGGAATAAGGTCGGTAGCAGTGTGCTCTTACTATTTCTTTTCATCATTCACTGGAGGTTCTAGCTGGTGCAGTAAGGTGAGGGTTAGGGAGGAATGCATCTAAATTGGAAAGGGTTAAAATTGTTTTTGTTCATAGATGATATAACCCTATGTTTAATCCTAAACAAGTCACAAAAAAGCCCCAAAACAAATAGAGTTAATTTAGTTTAGCAAGGTCACAGGATACCAGATCAATATACTGAAATCTGTTGTATTTTCGTAACTATCAACAATCTAAAAAATGAAAGTGAGAAAATCATTCCATTCATGATTACATCAGAAGAATAAAGTACTTAAGAATAAATTTAACAAAAGAAGTATAAAATATGTACATTAAAAGCTAAAATATTTGTGGGAAGTTTAAAAGATCTAAATAAATAAGCGAGGCTTCCCACGTGGCACAGTGGTAACTCCACCTGCTAATGCAGAAGATGCAATTTGATCTCTGGGTAAGGAAGACCCCCTGGAGAAGGGAATGGCAACCTACTCCAGTATTCTTGCCTGGAAAATCCCATGGACAAAGGAGCCTGGCAAGCTACAGTTTATGGGATTGCAAGGAATCGGACACGACTGAGCATGCAAACATAAGAGTGTGGCTCTGATGGACCGTCTAGGCTGGTGCCTGCATTCAGACCCAGGTTACAGGTTAATAACCTCAGCTAGACAACTTGCAAATATGTACTTCTGATTAACAATTACGTGAGAGTTTGGGGAGTGAGGGAATTTTATCTGCTGAAAGTAGGGATAACCCATGGAGTAGTGCCATCAAAGCCCAGGATGCACTGGGCGGCACTGCTGTGTGCTGTCTGCAGCACATTTTCCACTGTGTTCTCTCTGAGGTCTCACAGCAATCCTGGGAAGTTAGGAGAGGTATATTTAGTCTCTTTAATGGCAAGCCACTCCAGTACTCTTGCCTAGAAAATCCCATGGATGGAGGAGCCTGGTAGGCTGCAGTCCGTGGGGTCGCTAAGGGTCGGACATGACTGAGCGACTTCACTTTTCACTTTCACACATTGGAGAAGGAAATGGCAACCCACTCCAGTGTTCTTGCCTGGAGAATCCCAGGGACGGGGGAGCCTGGTGGGCTTCCGTCTATGGGGTCACACAGAGTCGGACACGACTGAAGTGACTTAGCAGTAGCAGTAGCAGTAGGTACAAGTCTTAAGTACGGCTTAAGATGTGATTCTCTTGTCTAAGAACACATAACCATGGAAAAGTTGGAATTAAAATCAGGTTTTCTAACTCCACACTATCCCAAACCATCTATTTCTTTTTTTTTTTTTTCATCTATTTCTTTTTTACTGTACTGTTTTGCCTCAACTCTTTAATGTCATCCCTCAGTATCCACAGGGAGTTGATTCCAGGACCCTCCTTGGACACTAGAATCTGAGGATGCTCAAATCCCTTCTAGAAAATGGTGTAGTATGGTTGGTCTTTCATATCTTAGATATGGAGGACCCACTGTACTGGGAGGAGAAGAAAAAGGGGTGTGTGATTTTGACTGATTACACGTATTTTTCAGTAGATTTAGTTAGTCTGAAGAGTAGGAGGGAAGTTGGGCTACAGTGTAAATCCAGAGATTCTATAGCAGGTATAATCTTGGTGATATCTGGTGGATACTAAAATTATACCTGTGTTGGAACTGTAGTTCGTGGCACAGATGGCTTGAAGGTACCCTGTGCTTGCTTTAGGGAGCTTCCTAAGTTATAAATATTAATTGTGTCATAAGGGAATTCATTTGGCATCCATTTATTGAGTGTTTATTCCATGACAGGCTCCTTTCAAGATTTGAGATCACAAGGTCCAGTTAGATCCTACTGAGATATAGCCTCAGTAGGAGAGGAATACAGAAGCAGGCTGGAATGTGCTTTGTCATTTTCATTCTTTGAAGCTGATGTGTCTGCCCTCCAAGGTGACCACTTAAGCCATGGACCTGGCGCCCTTTACTTTCTACTAACCCTGCAGCTGTGCTTTCTCCGGGTACTCTTTCTTAATAAAAATAGTCCGTCTTTTCTTCCTTTCCCACTGTGCATTCTTCCATATGCTTTTCAGCCAAACGTAGGTAGATCTTGCATCTAAAAGAAATCTGTGCTTTTTAAAAAAAGACATTCAAGTAAATTTTATTAATTATTGCAAGATTACATATTTATTGCTAAACTCTTCGAAGACATAGATGAGTTATAAATAACAAACATAAAAATCACCTTTATTCTACAGCTTAAGAGATTTCAACTGTTAACCCTTTTCCTTAGTCTGAACTTCCAATCTGCTTTTTACTTCCTATCAACCAGTACACACTTGCACATATACACACAAGTACAAACACACACACACATACATACACAAGATGTTAGTATTTTGTTGTGATAGGCTCTGTGTGAAATGTTTTATATGTATTCTTATTCCTCAAGTAGCCCTTTGAAGTAAATACTATTATCATATCTCATGTTTACATGCATGTGTGCTAAGTCACTTCAGTTGTGTCTGACTCTTTGTGACCTGTGGACTGTAGCCAGTCAGGCTCCTCAGTCCATGGGATTCTCCAGGCAAGAATACTGGAGTGGATTGCCATACCCTCCTCCAGGGAATCATCCCAACCCAGGGATCGAACCCGTGTCTCTTAAATCTCCTGTATTGGCAGGCAGGTTCTTCACCACTAGTGCCATCTGGGAATCTGACCCCTGTTTACAGATGACATATATTTAAAGAGGGTAAGTGACTTATTCAGGTTCACATAGTTGATAAGTAATGGAGCTGAAGTTTTCCCTCTCATTTATCCTAAGGACTTTTCCACTCCTTTCCAGAAATCTATTTTCATCTGTGACTGTCACTCTAAAATTCTACTCTCCAAGAATGTTGGTAATTTTTCAAAGTTCCTGTGTTCTTCTCCAACCTTGTCTCATGACCTCTTCTGTGTGCATCAGCCACACTTTCTGTTTCTTGAAAGCACTGTGCCTCTATGCTCCTGAACACATGCCTCCTGTTCCCTCTGCTCGGAATGGTCACCGTACCCAGGTAATTATTCAAGTCTTAATTTACACATCATTTCCTTGAGGTCACTTTCTGGACCTTTCTAAGCCCTAAGGCTGACTTGGTCTCTTACCTGCTCCCATAGTTCTTTGTTTTTATTGTTTGCAGAACTTTTCACCATTAGAATGATTTGCTCATTAGAACTTGGTTTGCCACTTTCACTCTCTACTTTTGTTCCTTTTGTGTCTCCAGGCTTCTTTTGCAGTCCAGGGACATGGTAGATGTCCAATAAAAATTTGTTATCTATGTTTTTCTTTCTGTGCTTGGCTCATTTACTCTCAACTCCATGCTTGTAAATCACGAATTTGAATCCTCTGTTCAAAAAACAAACTCCTCTTCCTTCTCCTCTGAAATCGCACATTTCTTAGTGTACTCCAGGCTCCTATTCTAGTCAGGAAAGTTTGACACCATTCTTGGCTCCTCAGGATTTTTTCTGTTTGAGCCAGTTCCTTGGAAGGTGACTCATGTCCTTTGAACTGGAAAGATAGCCATATCATTTTAAGTGAAAGAAGGTAACGGAGAATTATGTATAAGTTGTGATATTTTCTCTAAACAGAAATACATGTATTTTAAATCTCTCTGAGACGTGTGGAAAGATAATACACTGAGTAGAGTGATTGAGGGGGCCAACCGGTGAACCTTAGTTTTCTCTCTTTTGTAGAATTTTCAGTGACTCCGTAAGACAAAAAAAAATTCCTATTTGAAAAACAAAAAGCAACCTACACCAACAGCTTAAATGCTTTTCTGAGATATCCTTTTCATTCTATTTCTGCTGCTTCACTTTCAGCTTAGCTCTTTTGTGCAACAGATTTCTATTTCTTTTTGTCTCTTTCAGGGTCTTTTCCCTTTCTCCTACTTCATCTGCTTAGTGAATCTTCCCAAAGTCATGCTTTCATTATTGCCTTTCAGAGCTCAGCACTTAAAAGTGGCTTCCCTGTAGCACCAGTTTTAAACTTTTCTGCCTGGCTTACAAGGCTGTCTGTAATTTATCCTTTTATTTTTTCAATGCTGCTCTTCATGACACCTTAACATAGTCTCTGGGCTATTCCCCTCTTGTCCGCTGTAGATGCTGTGTGTTTTCTCTGTTGCAGATGTTTACTTACAAGTCTCATCTGCAGGAAACACCCTCAGACTCCCATCATTGTCTTTCTTCCTGTGTGTGGGTGTGCTCTGTTGTGTCCAGCTCTTTGTGCTGCTGTTTTGGTGCTCTTGCAGGCAGAGATGAGCGCATGTCCTTCTACTCTGTTTTGAACTGGAAGATACTTGTTCTTATTACATGTAGTCATCTAATTTTTTTTTTAACTTAAAAATGTTATTTATAAGCCACTAAATTGATTTAAAAACCACTGGAGGGGCATCCTGAACTTTGAAAGATATATAGGGGAGAAATCTGAGGCTCAGACAGGTTATGATTTGTCCAGTGTCACATAGCAAGGAAGTATCAGAGCTGGTAGTTAAACCATTGTTTCTAAAGCCCTTACTTGTTACATTGTATAGCTTTTCTAGTGATGATAAAGTTCAGTGAATCTGAACAAAAATAAAACACCTTAAATAACCTTTAATAATGATTATGTGTGTGCGTGTTGCTCAGTCTCTTCCTGATCCTGTGGACTGCAGCCTGCCAGGCTCCTCTGTCCATGGGATTATCTAGGCAGGAATAATGGAGTAGGTTGCCATGCCCTTCTCTAGGGGATTTTCCCGGCCCAGGGATTGAACCCATATCTCCTGCATTGGCAGATGGGTTCTTTACTTCTAGTGCCACCTGGGAAGCCCCTCCCTTCCTGAAGCACTTGGTTTTATCCAATAGAAACTAATAGAGGATTTTGGTGACTAAAATATGCAATTTTTTCATTGGCATATGTAAAGACAACTGACTCTCTGGGTAAATAAATAGCATGCTTGTTTAGTTGTACATTTTTCAAAGAACACGTCAGACCTTCTTTTCTAACATTTTCAGAAACTTTGGAAACAATTGATGGTTGAAAGTAAATGCCTATGAAATGCATGGCATCCTGAAAAACAGCAGTATGTGAATTACCTCTTATGTGACCACCAGTATGAAAGAAAGAACTAATTTCTAAGAAGGCTTCGTGGGTGGGACAGTTAAATCTGAATTTAACTTTGTTCATTCATTAGGTTTTTTATGTAGGTTTTAGTTTTTGAGAGTTCATAAATGTATCTATTTGTATAAAATACCAGATACAACTTGATGTGTTTGGCTGCCACAACGGTGGGGCAAAGTTATATTTACTCTGAAAAGAGATACTCAATAGCAACATAAGTATACCTTTTCTGTACTCAGAAAACCAGTGGCAGTATCAGATGGCAGCATAGAAGTTTGGGCAATAGTTGAAAAGTGGATGACCTGAAGTGTGGTGGTTGGAAGCCGATGTGAAGTTGGTGGGCTTGGCTTTGCTTCACACCAGCCTTCCATGGGGCAAAATACTTGGTGAACTTGTTATAATGAAATACAGATTTTAGGACCCTACTTCTGATTTGGAGTAGAATTTAGGAATTTGCATTTTTAAAAGAAACTATAGATGATTCTGACATACAACTGGTTTTAGGAAACATTGGCCTGAACCTCATATTTTTCCTGAATTTTTTCCAATTTTCTTTTGGCTTTTTCTTTTTAGTTCTTGTCTCAATACATCTGCATTTCTCCTTCCGTCCTACTCATAGAAGGCTGAGTTGACACGCCTCTTCTCCTACTGCCTTATTTTATTTGACCACCACCACTGCCATGAGAGTCTATCTCGGACTTAAGTGCATGATAGATTATTCATGACCAAAGTGCTTGTTTTCCTGTCATTATCGTGAAAGATTTAGTGGCTCATCTCATCTCATTTTAAAGGATTCAGAGTTGATAGTACATTTTTTGTTAAGAGAAATGTGACTCTCCCATCTCACTTGTTTTTTTCTCTTAACTTGAGGAATGTGGTTTGCAAAATTCAGAATGAAGGGACCTTATAGTTTTGGTCAAAAGAGAATATTTAAATATATTTGCGGCTTCCCTGGTAGCTCAGTGGTAGAGAATCTGCCTGCCAATGCAGGAGACTCAGGTTTGATCCCTGATCCGAGAAGATTGCGCATGCTGTGGGGCAGCTAAGCCGTGCGCCACAGCTACTCAGACTGTGCTCTGCAACAAGAGACGCCACAGCAATGAGAACCTCAAGTACTGTGACAGAGCGTAGTCCCCACTTGCCCCAGCTAGAGAAGAACCCTTGCACAAAGATCCAGCAACAGAGACCCAACACAACCAAAAATAATAAATAAAATAATAGAGAATATATATTTGAGCAATAATAACCAAGGTGTTCATACTAAGGCATACTGCATAGTCATTTAAAAGAATGAGTGCAGTATAATAAGATTGTTTTGGAAGGCTGTCTATATTGTGTAGCTGAGTGATTAGGCAGATTGTGTGGGAGTAAGTTACAAACAATCCTAGTGGAGGTGATGGAATTGTAGCTGAGCTATTTCACAACTTAAAAGAGGGTGCTTTAAAGTGCTGCACTCAGTATGTCAGCAAATTTGGAAAATTCAGCAGTGGCCACAGGTCTGGAAAAGGTCAGTTTTCATTCCAGTCTCAAAGAAGGGCAATGCCAAAGGATGTTTAAACTACTGTACAGTTGCCCTCATTTCACATGCTAGTAAGGTTATGCTCAGAATCCTACAAGCTAGGCTTCAGCAGTACGTGAACTGAGAAATTCCAGATTGTCACGCTGGATTTAGAAAACATAGAGGAACTAGAGATCAAATTGCCAATATTCGTTGGATCATGGGGAAAGCAAGGGAATTCTAGAAAAATGTCTGCTTCATTGACTATGCTAAAGCCTTTGACTGTGTGGACCACAGCAAACTGTGGAAAATTCTTAAAGAGATGGGAGTAGCAGACCACCTTACCTGTTGTCAAGAAGCAACAGAACCGAACATGGAACCAACTGACTGGTTCAAAATTGGGAAAGGAGTATGACAAGGTTATATATTGTCACCCTGTTTATTTAACTTCTGTGAAAAGTACATCATGGAGAATGCCGTGCTGGATGAATCCCTAGTTGGAATAAAGATTGCTGGGAGAAATATCAACAACCTCAGACTTGCAGATGATACTGCTCTAGTGGCAGAAAGTGAAGAGGAATGAAAGCCTCTTGATGAAAGTGAAAGAGGAGAGTGAAAGAGCTGACTTGAAACTCAACATTCAAAAAACCATGGCATCCAGTCCCATCACTTCATGGCAAGTAGAATGAAAAAGTGGAAGCAGTGACAGGTTTTATTCTCTTGGGCTCCAGAATCACTGAGGATAGTGACTGCAGCCATGAAATTAAAAGACACTTGCTCCTTGGAGGGAAAGCTATAACAAACCTAGCAGTGTATTAAAAAGGAGAGACATCACTTTGTCAACAAAGGTCCATATAGGCAAAGCTATAGTTTTTCCAGTAGTCATTTACAGATGTGAGAGTTGGACCATAAAAAAGGCTGAGCCCTAAAGTATTGATGCCTTTGAACTGTGGTGCTGGAGAAGACTCCTGAAAATTCCTTGGACTGCAAGGAGATCAAACCAGTGAATCTTAAAGGAAATCAACCCTGAATATTCACTGGAAGGACTGATGCTTAAACTGCAATTCTTTGGCCACCTGATGCAAAGAGCCAACTCATTGGAAAAGACCCTGATGCTGGGGAAAATGGAAAGCAAAAGGAGAAGGGGGCAGCAGAGGATGAGATGTTCAGATGTTTAGTGAGATGTTTAGATGTTTGACTCAGTGGACATGAATTTGAGCAAACTCTGGGAGATAGTGGAAGACAGAGGAGCCTGGCATGCTGCAGTCAGTGGGGGTCTCAAAGAGTCAGACACAGCTTAGCGACTGAACAACAACATAGGAGTAAAATGAGGTGGTTTTGAGGAGCTCCTGGGTTGCTTAGTCATTAGGATTCCAGGGTTTCACTTTCTTTCAATCCCTGGTCAGGGGACTGAGATCCTGTAAGGCATGCAGCGTGGCCAAAAATAAAATAAAATGAGGTTGTTACTATTAAAAGCCACCCTCCAAAAAACCACAAAGTTGTGCTATTTGTATGTTCATGGATAAAGGTCTTCAAGGAAATTAAATAGTTTGCTCATGATATTATTATTTTAGTGACAGATAATACAACAAGTAAATACTGTTTATTTGTTATATTGCATTTATTATTTAAAATAAATTATTTAACTGATTTATTATATTTATAGTGATTTCCATTAAGGAAAGAGATCGCAGATGATGAGAAAATGAATTTTCAGTTTTTATTTAATGTTTCTGTATTTGAATTTTAAATAATGAGCATTGATTCTTTTTAATTTAAAAATTATGAAAGCATTGTTTTTAAATTATGGTGTAATGTTCATTCTTTCTATAAAATATTTCCTTAACTCAGAACATCTTTAAAGAAAAAAAGGTAGAACAAAAGCATTAGGAATTTAGAGGGTTTATTGCATATTAGAATCAAAGAGAGCCTTTAGACAGTGTATTGGAAATAGCAGCACCTCCCACCAAGCACAGTAGCAGATACACTTGGGTGATTATATGCACATCCTTTTTCTTCCCTTGGGTTGTTTGGTCCGCAGTTTGCATTCATTGATCAGTGAGTTGATTCAAAGTCAAACCCACCGACAGCAATGAATGTTGAGTGCAGCCATCAGTGTTTTCAGTTGGTGGGGTTACCTTAGCCCATCCCAACTCTGTGTCTGATATCTCTCTCAGTAAACAACCATTGAGAATCCAAATAATTATAGTTGACATCGATGGTAGGGCTGTGAGAAACTGTGGTTCAGGGAATGGAAGGAGCTCCTGGAAAAGCTCATGGGTACCTCTGTGACCACACAGGCAGTGCTTACATACTGGTAGGTGTAACAAGAGTTGAGAACCTGGTTCTTCCTCTGTGTTTTGAACTGAGAAATACTAGTGCCTTTCAAGGTAAATTAGCACAGATTATGCTTTAGGTTAAGTAATAATAATAGCTTACACATACTGAGCATTTGTTGTTTGCTAGGAATGGTACCAAGCACTATATGCATTATTGTATCTCAAACTCTGATAAGGTAGGTGTACTTATTATCTCCCATGAGCCTGAGGAAATCGAGACTCAGACACTCACCAAGGTCACACAGCTAGGGAGTTGAAGCAAGATTCATCCCAGATCCTTCTGACTCCTGACCTGACTTTTTACTTGACTTTAATGAACATTTAAATAAGCTCATGTGTGGATGGCAATGGTGAGGCAGTTACTGCTTTCAGACATTCTGTATTCTAATAGGGCTGTCAAAACTTAACCACATTAACTATAATTGAGGTGGAATGTGTTAAGAGCTGTGCAGACATTGGACAGTTTTGTACTATTTTTGCTTATTAAATCTTCCTCTTGTTCCTAATTAAAGGTTTTGAGGGAACATGGGAGAAATGGCTGTAAAGTACTTAATTGGATTTCACTTCAAAATGAAATACATGTTTTTAATAAATCTCTTCTTGCTATTTCTCATCAGAATGGCCTATTTTTAGGAGACATTTAAAAACAGTATTACGGAGCTTTTCTTATCTTGTTGAAGTTAAATACCACAACAAAAAGCAAGGAACAGTGAGCAAGAGAAAGAGGAGAGCTTTTAAAAAATTAACTGGACCACCTTTGGGGGTTGGGGAGCAGAACTGGTTTTGGTGATCTCACGTGACATGTGAAGGTACACCATGCTTCTTTGCTTCAGGAAATACAGTGTTGTCTGTAAGGAACCCAAGGTACAGTCAACGGTCGGTGGTTTTTTCAAATCCCAAACTCACCGACAGCGTTGAATGTTCCTTGGAGTCCTCCGAAGACTGGGTCCTGGCCCTGGCAACCCTTCTTCAGCCTCTACCCATGTTCCAAGAGCCAGTGAGCCGAGAGACCACTGGTGATGGAGCTTCTCATGTTCCAAGGTGATAGTATTTAAGAAATCTTTGTGTACAGCCCAGAGCTAATGAACTTCAGAATTGTGAAGCTGCAGTTATTTACTTATAAGCAGACTAAATGGATATCTGAGAAAAAACTTTGAATAGTATTATTTTGTAATTCTGAAAATATCAAGTATCCCATTTTATAGCAGTACTTTAATTATTGAAGGGCACGGATAATAAAGAAATTAACATATATATTGAGGATTTAATGTATACCGGAATTTATATATTTTTAACCTCCTTAAATTATCAACTCAATTTGATCTTGTGAAAAAGCTGAGTCTTAGAGAAATCAAGCGATTTGTCCAAAGTTACATGGCGAGGAGTCAATGTTAAAAGCTGGAACTTGAATATTGGACTTTATGATAGTGAAAATTATCATGATGCTTACTCCATTGACCACCTCAAAACTTAGCTGTTGTATATCTGGGGTCAGTACTTTCGGTGAGATTTAAGTCAAACAAGTAAACATCCTTTTCTTTTGTTGTTCAGCAGCTAACTCATGTCTGACTCATTGCAATCCCATGGACTGCAGCATGCCAGGCTTCCCTGTCCTTCACAATCTCCTGGAATTTGCTCAGACTCATATGCATTGAGTGGGTGATGCCATCCAACCATCTCATCCTCTGTTGCCCCCTTCTCTTCCTGCCCTCAATCTTTCCCAGCATCAGGGTCTTTTCCCGTCAGTCGCTCTTTGCATCAGGTGGCCAAAAGTATTGGAACTTTAGCATCAGTCCTAATGAATATTCAGAGTTGATTTTCTTTAGGATTGACTGGTTTGATCTTGCAGTCCAGGGAACTTTCAGGAGTCTTCTCCAGCACCACGGTTCAAAGGCATTGATTCTTTGGGTCCAGCATTCTTTATGGTCCAAATCTCATACCCGTACACGACAACTGGAAAAACCATAGCTTTGACTAGACGGACCTTTGTCGGCAAAGTAATGTCTTCACTATCCAGGTTTGTCATAGCTTTTCTTCCAGGGAGCAGGCATCTTCATGGCTGCAGTGACTGTCCACAGTGATTTTGGAGCCTAAGAAAATAAAATCTGCCACTATTTCCACTTTTTCTCTGTTTATTCGCCATGAAGTGATGGGACTGGATGCCATAATCTTAGTTTTTTGAATGTTGAGTTTTAAGCCAGCATTTTTCACTCTCCTCTTTTACCTTCATTAAGAAGCTCTTTAGTTCCTCTTCAGGTTCTGCCAGTAGAGTGGTGGTATCTGCATTTCTGAAGTTATTGATATTGTTCCCAGCAATCTTGATTTCACCTTGAGCTTCATTCAGCCCAACATTTCGCATGATGTATTCTGCATGTAAGTTAAATAAGCAGGATGACAGTAGACAGCCTTGACATACTCCTTTCTCAATTTTCCCAACGCTTCCCTGGTGGCTCAGACAGTAAAGAATCTGCCTGCAGGAGAGCTGTATTCAATCTCTGGGTTGGGAAGATCCCTTGGAGAAGGGAATCCTCCTCTTGTTTGCTTGTAGTAATAGCAGGTGAAATGTTTCATAGAAGAAGATGAAAAAAAAATTGACCTTTATAATTGATGATCTCTAGCTGATCCTAAATCACCAAGTTATTGCAGAGGTTCAGGGGTAGTCTTCAAGTTATTTTCAATAATGAAAAAACAAAATACACTGCTACCTAGTAGAAAGCCTGCATTTCTCCTTAGTAAGGTCACAGAGAGTAACTAAAATGTGAGGTGTCTTAGCTTTGGGCAGAAATGCTGTCAGTGCATTGTAGACATATTGGTTATTTTTTATTACCTGTTGAATATCCTTGATGAAAAACTTGGAAAATGAATTAATTACATAGAATTTTTCAGAGTATAGGATTTATAACAGGAAGGATCCAGACATGCCTTGTAGAAAAGAGGGCTTACAGAACTGCTGACTGAATTGAGGTTAATTTTTAATCAGGAATAATTATTATCATTTGCTTCAAGTTTAAATAGTAAAGGTTGACTGTTCTCAAATTCATTTTTAAATAGACAAATGGTAGACATTAAAAAATATCAACCACTGAGAATTTGGTTTGAATATAAGCTATTTACATTCTACATTAGTTTAATTATTTCACCCTCTATCAAAATACTTCAGTTAGCCAGCTTTATGGAGTCCTCAGTGTTATGACAGTAAGTTGTATATAAGAGACAACAACAAAGTCAGCAACTGTTACTGTGTAGTATTTTAAAAACTCTTTAATGGGTTTATTTTGAATGGTCTTCCCGTTGGGCTGATAATATGAAGTCAGTGCCTTATTCCATTTTGATAAATAATCAGGCTTTATTTAAAAAAATACTGACCTCTGCTACCCGAAACCATTAGATGTTTACAAAATACCATTTCTTAAATTCATGACATTCTAAGAGGAATTCTTTTCATAGCCTTGAAAAACTAGAGAAGAGTAAAAGTACGTTTCTAAAGTGACATAGGGGTGTTTTCCGTTGAGATAATTAATTTTCAGGGCAGTAAAGGCCTTCATTATCTTCATTCCTTCAGTTTACTTTAAATCCTTATGTTTAGTTTTTATCATCAAGCAAGTTTAAGGCACAGATTGGATCTTTTAAATGAGTTTGGCTAAGAGATGTGAGTACTCAATGCGAGGATAAAGTCTAGGGGTTAAAAGCAGATAAGGATTAAATTAGTATAGAAGCTATACTTTTTAAAGGTTTATTTTTATACTACACATTTGATAGATTAGTCCAAATTAATAAATTGATTTAGACTGGTTTTGAGTAGTTTGTCAGAACCCACTATGCCATCCTTTAGTGATTCACTTACCTCCTTTCGTTCCTTTTCCAGAGATACTGTGAAATATTGTGAAACCCACATGCTTTGGCTTGGAGATGTAAATGTTTTCATAGTCCTCTTGAGGCCTCTTGATATACTTGAAAGGAACAAGAAGCATAAACTTGTTAGAACAATATATATTTGAGAGATTAGTAGCATACAAGAGGAGTCACTGTCTTAGGTGGCTTTCTGCCCATACACTTCCCAAGCACTATTCAGGGAATATGTCTAGAAGTGTCAAGGGTAATGTTGCTGTTCTTGAGGACAAAGTCTTAAGTTATAAAGGTGACAACAAAATGTCAGCATGAATCCATGTTCCTCTTAGCCAAGGTGCCAGTGATTTGTTTCATTCGTTTACTAACTCAACAGCGGAATCTTTTCTAGGAATTCCTTCCCTACATAGCCCTTGCCATTATGGAGCCCTGTGTCTACCCAGAAAACTAGACATAGACACGGCTGATGACAGAGGATATGTTGCTGAAATGGTATGAATATGTTAAGGGAGAATAGAGAAAAGAACAGTTAATTCTGCCTAGGAGTGCCAGGAAAGGTATACCTAAATGGTCATGTCTCATCTGGGCCATGAACGTTTAGTAGAACTTTTACTAGACTGAGAAGGAAGGATAAACCAATAGAGCGAAAACTCTGCACAGGAAATCCTAGAGGCAGGAAAGTTCAGATAATGCAGAATAGTATTGAAAGTAACCCCTCAGAGCATCAGTTAGCTCATCTTTAAGATGCAGGACAAATAGTACTGGCTTTTCCTGTGCACACAGCTGTGAAAATCACAGGAGGTTGTGTATCTGAAAGTAGCATGCAAATGAAATTGCTTGGTCTGTCTTCTCATTGCTCTTGGCTCATATGTGCTAAAATAAAATAAATGAAGTACCTTATCATGATAGAATTTTCCATTTGGATTTTTATTTGGCTTTCTTTTTTTCCCCTTTAAAGTGGCCATGTTGTTTCTTCAGTGGTGTCCTGAGTCTTTTTGACCCCATGAACTGCAGCACTCCAGGTTTCCCTGTCCTTTACTGTGTTCTGGAATTTGTGCAAACTCATGTCCATTGAGTTGATGATGCCATCTAACCATCTCATCCTCTGTTGCTCCCTTCCCCTGCCCTCAGTCTTTCCTAGCATCAGGGTCTTTTCCATTGAGTCAGCTCTTCAGATCAGGTGGCCAAAGTATTGGAGCTTCAGCATCAGTCCTTCCAATGAATATTCAGGACTGATTTCCTTTAGGATGAACTGGTTTGATCTCCTTACAATCCAAGGAACTTTCAGGAATCTTCTCTAGCACCACAGTTCAAGAGTATCAATTCTTCGACCCTCAGCCTTCTTTATGGTCCAACTCTCACATCTGTACATGACTACTGGAAAAACCATAGCTTTGACTATATGGACCTTTGTCGGCAAAGTGATGTCTCTGCTTTTTAATATGCTCTTTAGGTTTGTCATGGCTTTCCTTCTAAGGAGCAAGCCTCTTTTAATTTTATGACTGCAGTCACCCTTCGCAGTGATTTTGGAGCCCAAGAAAATAAAGTCTGTCACTGTTGCCATTGTTTCCCCTTCTGTTTGCTGTAAAGTGATGGGACTGGATGCCATGATCTCAGTTTTTTGAATGTTGAGTTTTAAGCCAGCTTTTTCACTCTCCTCTTTCACTTTCATCAAGAGGCTCTTTAGTTCCTCTTCACTTTCTGCCATTAGGTTGGTCATCTGCATATCTGAGATTGATATTTCTCCCAACAGTCTTGATTACAGCTTCAGCTTCACCCAGTCTGGCATTTCACGTGACATAGAAAGCTGATTGCCAAAGAATTGATGCTTTTGAACTGTGGTGTTGGAGAAGACTCTTGAGAGTCCCTTGGACTACAAGGAGATCCAACCAGTCCATTCTAAAGGAGATCAATCCTGGGTGTTCATTGGAAGGACTGATGCTAAAGCTGAAACTTCAATACTTTGGCCACCTCATGCGACGAGTTGACTCACTGGAAAAGACTCTGATGCTGGGAAAGGTTGGGGGCGGGAGGAGAAGGGGACGACAGAATGAGATGGCTGGATGGCATCACTGACTCTGTGGACATGAGTTTGAGTGAACTCCGGGAGTTGGTGATGGACAGGGAGGCCTGGCGTGCTGTGCTTCATGGGGTTGCGGAGAGTCAGACACAACTGAGCGACTGAACTGAACTGAGCTCTGTATATAAGTTAAATAAGCAGAGTGGCAGTAATACAGCCTTGACATACTCCTTTCCCAGTTTTGAACCAGTTCATTGTTCCATCTTCATTTCTATCTGTTGCTTCTTGACGTTCATACAGGTTTCTCAGAAGGCCGGTATTGTGGTCTGGTATTCCCATCTCTTGAAGACTTTTCCACAGTTTGTTGTGATCCACACAGTCAAAGTCTTTAGTGTAGTCAGTGAAACTGAAGTAGATGTTTTTCTGGAATTCCCTTACTTTTTTCATGATCCAATGGATGTTGACAATTTGATCTCTCTGGTTCCTCTGCCTTTTCTAAATCCAACTTGTACATCTGGAAATTCTCAGTTCAAGTACTGGTGAAGCCTAACTTGAAGAATTTTGAGCATGACCTTGCTAGCGTGTGAAATGAGTACAATTGTGCAGTAGTTTGAACTTTCTTTGGCATTGCCCTTCTTTGGGATTGAAGTGAAAACTGATCTTTTCCAGTCCTGTGACCACTGCTGAGTTTTCCAAATTTGCTGCCATATTGAGTGCAGCACTTTAACCGCATCCGCTTTTAGGATTTGAAAGAGCTCAGCTGAATTGCATCACCTCCACTAGCTTTGTTCATAGTGATGCTTCTTAAGGCCCACTTGACTTAACACTCCAGGATGTCTGACTCTAGGTCAGTGATTACCCCATTGTGATTATCCAGATCATTAACACCTTTTTTGTACAGTTCTCTGTATATTCTTGCCATCCCTTCTTAATATCTTCTGCTTCTGTTAGGTCCAAACAGTTTCTGTCCTTTATTGTGCCCATCTTTGCACAAAGTGACCATAGTTTACATTTTTTATATATTAATTGTTTGGGGAAGCAGTATTAAAAGAGCACAAACTTTGGGGCCAGAATCTTGACTTTGCAACTTAGTTAGCTATGTGACCTTACTTAACCACTTTGTTTCTCTTTCCTTATCTATAAAATGGAGATCACGATAGTGTCTATGTCACAGGGTTGTTCTGAGAACTAAATGAGATGATGTATGTCAAATCTATGAAAGCACATGGTACATATTAAAAACTATGTGTATTTTTTATGTTACTGAAAAATGATTTAAACTGTTAAAAATCATTTTCAAGTGTTATTTACATGTTACTAAATAAAATTACATTTTTTGCTCAGAATTTGGTTTCCATGCATATATACTAATTTAAAAACCTTCTTTTATAAGTAATATAATGTCTGACAAGCTAATACATTAGTATACATACATGTATGTGTGTTTTAAAGACATTTTTGAAAACAGTGCTATACCACTTTCGTTTTGACCTTATGTAAAGTTTTTAATGTGTAAACTTCAATTTCCTTAATCTGTAAAAATGAGAATGTTAGTACCTGTCTCATATTGATTGTGAGGATTAAATTAGATATATTAATATAATTTAAACCTCTCTGGAAAGCTATGGATTCTCTACCTAAATACATGCATATAAACACAAAAATTAAAAGGAATTTCAGTTATGGAATCTAAGAACACATCCATAGACTGACTATGAACTTCAGGTTGAGAAATTCTGGCCGGAGATTTAGACCGAGGTTCTGCAGTCTAGTCTTGTCTTTGCTGTACTATCGCTGGTTTTGGAAGCCTCAGCCTACCTCTTATTAGGAATGGCTGCATGCCAGCAGTAGTGTAGACTCACCATCATCTAGTCACACCTTTCCCTGTGGTATAACCTGTGCAGTGTAACCTGGGACAGTGATAACTATAAAGATGTAACGTGATGATGGTTTTCTGGGAAAGTGGATATTTCGACTTCATTGTTTTGTACTAATTTCAGGTACAAATCACTAACTAGCAGTTCTGTGCTTATGAAATTAGCAAGAAGTTGCTGGGTGAGAAGTTAACACAAATATTTGAATGAATTTAACTATCTTGCAACGGTTCCCCATCTTTCCCCTCCCCTTACTTCCCCAGCAACCGTTTGGTTTGGATCTAATTCCAGCACTATGACTACTAATTCCGACTCGAAATTAGGCTGAAAAATTGTGTTGTTTCAAGGCTTATAAAGGAGTATGCTGAATTCAGAGTGTTTAGTTCAATGTCAGGAAATGGGGGAAAGAATGTGCCAGGGATTGCAGATGGATGTATATGTAATTATTGCTCTTTATTGTATTTGCCCTCCTTGAATTTTTTACCAGGGAGTTGAGATGTAGGAATAGGTTTTTTCAGGTATTTCAGATGAGTCTAGAAAATAAGGAGGTAAGAGACCAACTCAGTGAGAAAGCAAATTGGCCAAGTGCCAGAGGCATTATGGATGCATACTTCAAAGCCTATCAGAATATTATAAGGACCACCTGAATTCTCCATCACCTCATTACAGTGATTTCATGTATTTTGAGGTGTTAGGACTATTTTATATTATTTTGCAAACCCACTGGAAACAAGACTTTGTTTTTCCATGGTAAATTAATTCGCAGGCTATCTGTAATCAGTGAACTCTTCTAAGTAATTCTGTACCAAGATTTGTTGTCTAGCCGAGGTAAATAATGAAGTACATAAATGAGTTAGGCTTGTAAAGAAATTACAAAAGAAAGTAGGAACCCAAATTATGCAGTAGCTAATATTCATGGGAATTAAGGAATTAGTTGGAGAGAGATTGGATTTTATTTCAGTGTGTGAAAAGTGTTGGCAGAGATTTTTAAAAGTCATATAGAGTAACAAGCATGTGTTTTGCAACAACCAGTTAGTGAAATAAACAAGAACAGTGAACAGAACACTCAAAATACTTTTTTATAATGAAACCCTGTTGATACATCAGTAATATAAGACTTTGATTTCTCCTCTGGCCTATTTTAGTTTATCGGGTTAAAAATTTATTCATATGGTACTTTATGCTTTAAAAACTTGACATCTATTTTTATAAACTTTATGTTGAGGCATCATAAGTTATTAATATAAATACTAATTTAAGTTATTCATAACATTTAGGGAAAATGCTTTTTAAATGTTGCTTTTCTTGACTATTTCCATCAAATAGTTGAATCTTTGTAAAATATGGTGTCTTAAAAGTTTTATTTTTGAGTGTATATTGTCTGGAAAAGCTATGCTTATTAATTAGATCTACTTTCATAAACAAAATAGTAGTGTACTATGTTTGGTAAGCTATTAATACTTGACAAGTGGCTTTTACACTTTACGTCTCCGTTGTTAACCTGAAATTAGATAATCCTGATATTTGAGTGGGAATGCTTAATAGTGGACAGGGGGGAAAATTCTGTGATGAAAGAATAGAAAATATGTTCCCGTCCATAGTTTTACAGCTTTCAAAGCTATCAGGTGTCTTAGAGGTCATTTAGTTGAATGATTTTTAAACATGACTTTACATCAGCAGAATTTAAAGTGGTGTTAGTTGGGAATATAGATTGCTAAAAATGCAGACTCCTACGTATCACCCTGGACTTAGTAAATCAGATCCTTAGGGATGGGTTCTGTAGTTTTATCAAGCCCCCAGAGCAGTCTGATGTAACCATTTCATAGACATTTGGTAATCTCTGATTTAGGCCACAATCTGTCTTTAACAAATAAGGAAGCAGATGTAGAAGGGAAACAACCCCAAGTCACACAGAGGCTCAAAATTGAAATCCTTGACTCTGTCTGTGTGCTTGCATGTGTGTGTTCGCTGATTTATTCTACACAGCTTCTCCACTGTGAAAAAGCCAGCTTTTTGCAGACGTTTCCTAATGTCCTGTTGGGCATCTGCAGGGCACTTCAGGTCATCTGCCTGACAGGTCAAATGTCTTAGCCTTAGGGATGAACCCAAAACTAGTGCAAACTGGACATTGACTTGAGTTTGGTATGCTGACTTGCCCTCTTTGACTAAGTAAGCAATGTTGAGTGTTGGCTTAAAACCGTCCATGGTATGAAATGAGAAATAGCTGTTAGTTATCAAAACTCTGTGAAGGCCCTCCAGGCTCTGACATTTATCAGTTGCTGCTATACTTTAACACTTTTTTCTCTAATCAGAGGTGACTGTTATAGATGGAAGAGGCTTGCCCGACCCCTGGCTGTTCTCTGGGGAGGATTTTATTTTAATTGCCAGTGGGATGTTAGGAATTATTTCTAAAAAGATCAAGAACCTCCAAATTGACTTCAGCTTGGGCTCCTGGCCAAGTATCCATCCTCAGGAGGGAGCTGGTGTCAGCTGCTGCCATGTGACTTTAGTATTTCAAAAAACCTAAAGCCATTACAGAAGTCTTTCCTGAGTTGGCAGGCAGAAGTAGCACCAGGAATCAAGGTCTGACACATGTCATCAGCCTGGAAAAAGTGGAGCTTGGACACTAATGATGGCTCTTGTCAAGGCTCAGTGTGATAAAGCCAGGAGGACTCAGCTTAGGGGTTAGTTTGCATAAGAGAAGAGTTATAGCTTAGAGAACACCTGCCAAGAGATTTCAGTGCCTCAGTTGTGTGTCATTAACAAATCCTTCACCCTTGACTCCTGTCACTTCTTTTTAATGGGTGATGGTAAAGCTGCTGGGTGGCTAAAGAAGAAAGGCACTTGGTTATGTATCTGGCACATCTCCCAATTTGCTTGTTTTCTTGCCACTTGGTGTAGGACTAAATTTGTGTGTCCATATGCCAGTCTAGTGTATTGTTCTGTCTACATCTGAAGGTGTATTGGGCCAGAGTCACAGGTCCTCTTTTTCCATAAATGCCACTACGGATGACCACACAAATGTTTTGATTGACAGTTAATGAGAAATCTTTTTTTGCTGGTGTATCTCTCTGTTAGAAATGTTATTTTCACATCCCGTCTCTGCCATTTAGTAGCTCTGTGACTTCTGGTTTAACTTCTGCCTCTCATCTAGAGGTTAGTAATTAATTATACTTACATCATAGGGTTGTGAGAATTAAATGAAAGCAGCAATATACAATACCTAAGACATAACATTTGAATTTTAGTTTCTGTTGTTATTGTAATTATTTAGTCAGACTTCCTGCTTACTGAGAAGAATAGAATGAGGGGTTTCTAAATTATTGTCTTCGTGAATACATGAATTGTCTAGAATGAATGTAAAATTGAAGTCAGGAGAGCCAGTCTTGACTGTGCTGTATTTACTTCAGTTTTCATACTTTTCCACTAAGAAAAATTATACAAACCAAACACAAGGTCAGATCTCTTAAGATCTCTTGCCATACAAAAAATCTTTGCATTTGTAAAAATTATAAAAATTATATAAGTTTCTAGGAGCTTTTGTTTATTTGGGTTATAGCTGTCATTTTTTACTATATTAGAAATTAAAACTGAGAAATTGGTATTTATTAATTTGAAATAAAATAATAAACCCAATACATATCAACATAAATAACAGTTTAAAATAAGAAAAGTGTTAAAAGCAGTTATATTTTATCCAGAAAGCTTAGTGAGAACTGTGGGATTATTTTATATTTTTGCAGCTCTCTTTAATGTCTGGCTTTATGAAGTTAACTGATTTCTCATATCTGCATGTTTCCGCATCTGCCTTCTATCTATTTCAATATGTTATTTTGGCTGAGGTATATGAAGAAAATCTGGCGTCTGTCCATACATATTGGAGAAGGAGATGGCAACCTACTCCAGTATTCTTGCCTGGAGAATCCCATGGACAACGGAGCCTGGTGGGCTAGAGTCCACAGGGTTGCAACGAAGTCAGACAGGACTTAGTGACTAAACAACAACAAAAATCCCTCTGTATATGGAAAAGGGAGGGGAATTTTTGTAGTTTCTTCAGATAATTATACTTAACTATTCTTTGATACTGTATCTAATAGTTGGTAGTTCTTAAAAGTATCTAATAATATCTAGTAGTTGGTAGTTTCTTAAAAGTTAGTTCCAGTTTGGCATCTGAAACCACACATGAACTTCTTATACTCTATTCTGTTAAAATCTGCTGGTCCATCTTACACTTTGCATGGATCTTTGAATAACCATAAATGATTTTGTGACATCATGCATTGGCCATTTGGAAAATATTAATTCACTGAGCTATGCAGATTTTCTGAACATTGACACATTTCATTACATAAATCAAATGAATTTCATTAGTATCACCACTAATGTTATTGAAAGTGAAAAGTCACTCAGTCGTGTCCAACTCTTTGCAACCCCATGGACTATACAGTCCGTGGAATTCTCCAGGCCAGAATACTGGAGTGGGTAGCCTTTCCCTTCTCCAGGGGATCTTCCCAACCCAGGGACTGAACCCAGGTCTCCTGCATTGCAGGCGAATTCTTTACCGGCTGAGCCACAAGGGAAGCCCAGTCTCACTGAAAAAACTTTTAAATATTGGGAAGCCATGTGAAGTGCACAGTGGCAGATATAAATTAGCTACAATTCTAATTTTTGTTTAAAGGCTTTAATTGTTTCATTGGCAACAAGGATTTGTTAAGTTATTCTCCTTGAAATGACATGCTCATTTTGTTTATTTTCAAGAAAATACATGTCAAAAATCCACGTCTGAATTACCATAATATTCTGTTAGTTGTTCCTTCAGGTAAATTGGTGATGCATGAAAAAATCAGCTAGTTCAATGTACAGTTCAAACAATAGCTCAAAGTGCATTTCCTTGGGGACAACCAGTGTGCAGTAGAATTGCTTTATGTGTATTTTCCATTTTGTACACAAGATACAAGAAAGTTGTGTACTCATGCATCAAGATTTAATAACCAATAAATCTTACTGCTTCATCAAGGACATTCTTCAGTTAAAGTGGCTAGAGGAGGTCCTCTCCTCCCTCCCCATCCCCGTGTGTGGCAGTGATGAATACAGTGACTGTCAGTGTATTTTGGTGCCACTGCTTTGATGAGTATTACAATTAAGCAATTACACTTAACATTGGCCTCATCCCATTAGTGCAAATTTCAAGCGAAAAAGGCAAATTAGTACAGAAATAGTTTTGATCTTCCAGACTCTGTGAAATGGTCTTGGGGACGTCTGTGAACCACACTTTGAGAACCACTGCTGTGGAGTTTCAAATGTTAGGAAACTGTAGGCAAATGGTGGAAACCTCCTTGCTGCTGCTGCTGCTGCTAAGTCACTTCAGTCGTGTCTGACTCTGTGTGACCCCATAAACGGAAGCCCAGAAACCTCCTTACTCCCTTCAGAATCAGAGGGCTGCTGTAGAGAAGATAACCCCTGGCATATTGTTTTGGTATCCCCAGAGGGCTTAGTTTATACATAGTGGATCTCAGTAAAGGTTGATCTAATAATATAGATTGCCTAAATAATATTTCTAGAAATTTCTTTTTTCTGCTGTACTTAAAATGTCAGTTTTTAAATGTTCGCATGGTAAACAGCATGCGTTTTCTAAGTCGTGCTGAGTCTTCTGTTTGTTCAAAGTTATCTTTTTATAACGAAGTTAAGTTTATTTATCAGATTATCGGATGGACATGTGTCCTGTATGTGTTTTTTTTTTTTCTTCTCTTTTTGGGTGGATAAAAAGTAAACCCCATGGGATTTGCTCTTTTGTGATCTTGGGGAAAATAAGCAGTTCATACCAAGCGCTGTTCAGATGCAAAGGTTAATAGTACCTGGCATAGAATTCAGTGTTTAGAAGGTATTTGTAATAAATATCTCCTTTTCTTGAGCCTTCTTTCAGTGTCAGGCATTGTTATTTTCCCCCCCCTAGCATTACTGAGAAATAATTGACATACATCACCGTATTAGTTTAAGGTGTATAGCATAATGGTGTGACTTACACGTATTGTGAAATGATTACCACATAGGTTTAATTACATTAACCATCCATTGTGATTTTATATATATGTATATTCAACATAGCACATATAAGTCTATATTTACAGTAAAGTTTGGATAAATAGGCACAGTATATAAATACATATTATATATGTATATATAGTTATAAATTTATATAAATATGTAAATAATTCACATTTAATCTTCATAACAGTTCCACCAGGTATTTGGTATTAACCCTTTATACATGAGACTCTAATAGGGGGTGTGATTTTCTTAAAATCACAGAATATTGGTTTGTCTGGTGCCAAACATTTCTTTTCCTTAATCTTTTCCAGACTTCTCCCCAGTATCTCTTCTTTCCTCTTTGGTTCTATAATATTTCTCTTGGTGTGCCTTCTACTGGAGTTGTTTGCAAGGCTTATCTTTTCTACTATAATGTACCTCAATGAAAAACATTTTGTTCAGATATATGTCAGGCACTTGATAAATGTTTATAAACATTAATAGTGAATTAAACTTGATTCATTGTTTATTTAAACACTATATAAATGAAATAATTTACATATAAATTGGCTTCCTTAATAGCTCAGTTGGTAAAGAATCCACCTGCAATGCGGGAGACCCTGGTGTGATTCCTGGGTTGGGAAGATTCCCCTGGAGAAGAGATACGCTACCCACTCCAGTATTCTTGGGCTTCCCTTGTGGCTCAGCTGGTAAAGAATCCACCTGGAAAGTGGGAGACCTGGGTTTGATCCCTGGGTCGGGAAGATCCCCTGGAGAAGAGAAAGACTACCTACTCCAGTAATCTGGCCTGGAGAATTCCATGGACTGTACAGTCCATGGGGTCACAAAAGAGTTGGACATGACTGAGTGACATTCACAAATATATATTAATTCAATTTAAAAAGCATACTCAGTATTTCCTTCTGAGATGTGACTAATAACCCTGTAATCTGTCTACTCTAAAAGTTGAAGTATGCATCTATTTTGATGGGAGGAGGTGTGTTCAAATGTTTTGTTTTTAATTCCTAGGTTTGAAGAACAATGAAAAATATGAACATTTTTGTTCATATTGCTACCTTTGATTAAGCAGTATACTTTTTGGCTCTTGAGAGATGGTTCTATGATAAGGTAATTGGAGAGAGGTTGCTGACTTGAGTTGATAAGATACTATATTTACTTTTCAGATGAAGGCAGATGGAAGAAAGTTGTAAAAGTCCAGCTTGCTAATCTTTTTAAGAAATAGTTTGCAGCTTCATAAATCAACTTGGAGATCAAAGCACCCTCCATAAGATGTCAGTCACGATAAAACCAGTAGCTGGCAGGGGTTATTTATGTCTTCAAAATTAATTGTGATCAGAAGCGGCCAGTAGGATAATTGTTCTATTTTTGTACACTCTATAAAAAGATTATTTAAATAGTAACATATGTGTACAGGACTAACCATAAATGCTTAGTTAGCTTTGTGAGTGGAAACTTGAGGTATGGATAAAGGAGGGAGACAAGTTGTCAGTTCTTTGTAAACCACATGCAGTTGGGTCTTTGCTTCCTAATAAACCCTCAGCTTATCTTTTTGTTTCTGGGAAGTACCTAGGGCTTTATTTCTTTGCTCTGGGGCTTTCTTAATACCTTCTCAAATTTTTATTTCCACAGTGGAGTCTTAACTAAGATATATGAAAGCAAACTGATTAAAGGATTTTATCACAAAGTTCCATTCTTAAGTCTTCCAGAGATACTTGGTTACACAAAATGAATTCTTGAAAATTATGGCTATTTGAAGTAGAATATTTGTGCTGCTCCAGGGACGGGGGAGCCTGGTGGGCTGCTGTCTCTGGGGTCACACAGAGTCGGACACGACTGAAGTGACTTAGCAGCAGCAGCAGGATGTTGAGCTGAGGAGAAGGCGTTTGTTAGATCACAGTTTAGTCAGTGTAAATCTAAGGAGGTGAGGAGTGCTGCGGAGGTGAGAGAAGTAACACCCTTTCTTTGTGTTGTCTTAGTTAATGCGTCCAGTGACACTTCTGATAAGGTCACTGCATTGAGATATCTGTCCTATTCCACTGTTTTCCAGTTGACCCTAGAATTGCTTGGTTTGCATGTGCCAAAGTAATTTAATATACATGTTCTCCAGTCACATGACTATTAATTTAACAGTGATGCTTATTGGTAAAAATAGATCAGATCAATTCAGTTGTGTCATTTGATTGAAATACTAAATTCTACAGTAACCGAAGAGTGATGATATGTACTTACCAAATAAAAGACTTTACTCAATGAAAAACCTTGTTGATTAGGGCACTCTAAATTTGTGTGTGTATTAAGTATAATATTATATAGGGAACTGGCCCCTTTAGGTTCCCTATAGGAAGAATGTCAGCTTCTAGGCGTGAGAGCATGACCTTAAAATGGTTGTGAACTTTAAAGAATATATAATTGTAATTGGAGTGGGATTTATTCAGATACTGACAGGCAATAAAAAGCAACATATGAAAGGTTTAAAATTTCAGTTGAATATTCTCTTTAGAAATGTACAAACTTTCTTATTTAGAAAACTGTCTAGTGTGTTTTCTTTAGGATTTATTTAAATCAAAATGAATTCCACTTTTCGTTTTGGTCACTTTACCAGTGTTCTTGCCTGGAGAATCCCAGGGATGGCGGAGCCTGGTGGGCTGTTGTCTATGGGGTCGCACAGAGTTGGACATGACTGAAGCGACTTAGCAGCAGCAGCAGCATGCTAGCATTCTTAGTCTTCTGACCCCTTTAAAATGCTGAGGGACTTATGGGTGTTCTAAATATGTAGACTTTTTTCCCACTATACTCTTTAGGTCTTTTGCTTGTTTCTACTATTACTACTTTGAGTCTTGCATAAATTTCTTATGTTTAATGTGGCCAGAATATGTTTGATTGAGATAGACTTTGGTGAACTATTGAAGAAAACAGAAAAGGAAAGCCTAGATCAGATTAGTAGTGGTGAAAGGAAAACCTAACAAGTTAAGAATAATACTAACTGAATTAATCAAGGGGAAGAAGTCACAAGGGAATTTGTGATCTGCTATAAATATTCCATAATTTTGTTCTGGGTGGTGATTACATGTATGTATACATATGTAAGAACCAGACTTATTTAACTTAAGGTTTGTTCACTTTACTGTAAGTAACCTAAATAGTAATCTTTTCTGAAGCAAATGTGGCAAAATCTTGAACATAATGAAATAAAAAATCCTATCACTAAACAAAATTATATCTACTTTAAGAAAGGTACAGGTGGTTTTTTATTCTCTCTAACCTGTCATAATTTTTCATATTTGGAATTTTGTGTTTTATTGGGTGTTATTGGAGAGGAGAATGAAGTCTTATTTTTGCGTTATCACTTGTTGAAAGAGGACAAACCCAGTCTTGACCTTAAAACCAGATTATATGTAAATTCTTTTTATTCTTGAATCTGAGTAAAGAAAAGTCAAGACCACTTAGCTCTATTAAGTTCTAATTAAACATCACTTTTAAAGCTTCTATCTTTCATAAGTCTGTCTAATACTGAGGACTTGCCATGTACTTGATACTGTGAGGACTGTCTTGTGGAGGTGATGTTACTATTTCACTTAGCATTTGAAACTCTGAGGTCAAGTAACTTGTCCAAGTTCTCATGGCTGAAGTAGGGGGGACTTCCCATTCTTGGCCTCCAAATGATACCTAAGCTGCCAATGTGAGAGTATAAATATGAAGATAATTAGCATCCTTTGTAACTGACTCCTTTGCCACAAAAGATAATCACTGGTTTAGGAGACATCCGTGTACTGTTTGAGATGTCATTTTAGAGCTTATATTGAGTGGCCTTCAACGTCTCAGAATCATTTGTAACACTTTTTAATACCTTGGCAATATGACTTTGTCTTTTAAAACAAAATCTGGGGTAAAGGGAAGTGTTTATTTCCCTGTTGTATGAAAAAGGCTATTTGTAGGTCATTTTTTTTTTAAAGGCCAGAAATTCACTCTCTAAACGACATTAGAACCCATGCCAACTTGGTACAGGGCCCTTACCAGAGTAATGATGTAAGAACTTGAAAAGAGTACACAGTGCAGCTGCCAAAGCTCACACTGTTTAATTTCAACACCGTCTGTCTGCCAACATCCACAGCTTGATATTTTTTTTTTTCTGTACATACCAATTTATAATCACCTATATTTATCTCTGGGGAAGGAAAAATAAAGAATTACTGTTTGATAAACTTACTGCTTTCTGAGGTAATGGTGCTCTTTTGCCTCTCACATACATCTGAGCATTCCCTCCTACCTAAACTATCCGCCCGCCGCAAGTATTTATTCTCCTGGGTGAATTTTTCCAAAATGTGACAGAGGAGGGCAGTTCACACCTTGCCTAATTTATGTTTTGCAAGGAAACCTGTCCCTTTGCATGGTTCATGTGCTACATTCCATCCGTTTGCCAAGTCTTGGACTCTTATCCAAAGTACAGTATTTGAGTATGCAATTACACATACTGGCAATAGCGTACTTTTTCCTGGCCTCTCTTAGAGAACGCTCAAAGCCAGAGGAGCAAATCCAGATGTTCTTGAATCTGGCATCCTTAATTCAGAATTCTAGACGGCAAGACTTTACTTGGAAGTGTACCAGACTTACTCAGCACCTGTTCTTGGTAACATCACATTTTTATGACCAGAGATTCTGGAGTTTGTCTCCTTTGCTGAGCAGAAAGAACAGCACATCTGAGCTGCATGGGAAGAGACTCTCCATCATTTGAGAGAAATACTTGATTTGCCTCAGCAGGCATGCGGAGGGTAGCCTTGCTTTTAGGGTTAGGTCTGGGATGAAAGCAGGTGCAACTGCAGCTGACACTCCTTAATCAAATCTGGCCTTGTTTAATTTTTAAATAGCCTAAAGTGTTTTGACAGAAGCATAAGTGAACTGTTTTGGGCTGTATGGCATCTACCGTAGTACCTTTTACAATGGGGAGGTGCTCAGTGACTAAATTCAGTCACCATTTCTGAATGTACTAGATGCTGGTGTTGAATAAGATCTTTCAAAGATCTGTCTGGTAGGAGACACAAACTCTTAAACAGATAAATTGCAAATCACTGATTTTATTTGTTGATGCAGTTCAGTATTTTGTGCGTTTTGTGAGTCAGCTACAAAAACCAGAACACAGGGTTGACTTCATGACCTAAGAACAAGCATGGGATTTCTTTTTAATTCTAAAGTGTACTACTTGTCGGCATTTTTGCCTCTTTAGATACCTCTTCTGCCTTGCCCAGGAATGAAGATTTGTGGAGTGTGGAAAGAAAAATTAGTATAATGCAGAAAGACATTTCTGAGACAGCTTCTAGGATTGATTATTCTGTTCTAAGCAATCTTCCCTTATCTAAAAAAGATGTGAGGATGCACCAGTCTCTCCAGCTCGCTGTGTAGGTTATCAGGCTGTTGTAAGGTGAAGGTGGGAAAAGTAATTTCCTTCTCTCTGTGGAATGGTGGAATGTAGGCTTCCTTCATCTGAATTGTTGCACAGTTAGGGCAGAGCCAGAGCACACATTTACCCTCTAACTATTTCTGGACGGATGAGGTCATATTTCCTTAGTAGTGATACAGTTCTTGTGTTTAACTTGGTTTTCTTTAAGCCTTCATCCCAATTTTTAAGGCTGAGTAGAGGACTATTTCATATTGGAGAAGGAAATGGCAACCCACTCCAGTGTTCTTGTCTGGAGAATCCCAGGGATGGGGGAGCCTGGTGGGCTTCTGTCTATGGGGTCACACAGAGTTGGACACGACTGAAGTGACTTAGCAGCAGCAGCAGAGGACTATTTGTACTGGGCTTCTCTTATCCCTGCTGCTGCTGCTCAGTCACTTCAGTCGTGTCCGACTCTGTGTGACCCCATAGACAGAAGCCCACCAGGCTCCCCCATCCCTGGGATTCTCCAGACAAGAACACTGGAGTGGGTTGCCATTTCCTTCTCCAATGTGTGAAAGTGAAAAGTGAAAGTGAAGTCGCTCAGTCGTGTCCGACTCTTAGCGACCCCACGGACTGCAGCCCACCAGGCTCCTCCATCCATGGGATTTTCCAGGCAAGAGTACTGGAGTGGCTTGCCATTGCCTTCTCCGTCTCTTATCCCTAAGAACATTAAATTGCCTATGTCCAAACTTATTACCTCTCCCCCTTTTCCTGTGGCTGTGTTGCACAGTTTATGGGATCCTAGCTCCCCAACCAGGGACAGATCCAGGCCCTCAGCAGTGAAAGCAGAGTTCCAACTATTGGACTGCCAGGGAATTCCCTGAAAGTGAAAGTTACTCAGTAGTGTCTGACTCTTTGCCACCCCCATGGACTACACAGTCTGTGGAATTCTCCAGGCCAGAATACTGGAGTGGGTAGCCTATCCCTTCTCCAGCAGATCTTCCCAACCCAGGAATTGAACTTGAGTCTCCTGCATTGCAGGTGGATTCTTTACCAACTGAGCTAATCTCCTACCCATTTCTTTCAGACAAAACTTGTATACCACTACTATTAAAATAATAACAGTTTATACTTATATGCTATTTATGTTCCAGGTTTTGTCTTTAGAGCTTTATAAATAAAGCACTTAAAAAGAGTTATCTAATCCTCACAACAGTCCAGTGAGATAGATACTTATGTTTTCAATTTTACAGGTAAAAACTGAAAGGCACAGTAAGGTAAGTACTGCCCAAGATCACGTAGCTAATAAGTGGCAAAGCCAGGCTTTGAACTCAGGAGTTTCAAACCCATCGTGTTCTTAATCAGTGCACTATACCATTTCATATGCAGTTTGATATTGAATGACAGTTTCCTAAAAGTAGGAGGTAATAATAATATCTACCATTTGAGTGCCTCCTGTATAGGCATTATACATGTCATTTTACTTCTTTTCAGTCTTAATGTAAGTGTGAATTGGTCCCGTTTTGCAGATGATAATATCAAATTTTATGGAGCACTTAATATGGGTCAGGCACTGTACTTAATTACTTCACTTTGTATTGTCTCATTTAATGTTCACAGTAGTGCTGTGGATAATTACTGTTCTCATTCTGGATGCGAGAAAACTGAAGCTGGAGATGTGCACTTGTCTAGAGTCAAATAGCTAAGGAGGTCTCCTGCTTATTTTTTCTATATACTAGAAACTAGCGCAGCATTGTTAATTATATTCCAATATAAAAACAATTTAAGATATATGTATGCACACATATGTATGTACATATATGTGTACAAATATGTACAGATAGCTAAGGAGAGATAGTTAGGATTTAAATACAGGGTCTGTATCCTGACCCCAAGCTCTTGATACCACATAATAATGTGAAGTGATAATTAGCTATAGATGTTCTGCTGATGAGAAGAATCTCAGAAGACAGAGCCTAGCTCCAAATCTGTTTCTCATCTATATAATCCTCACATAGTTTGTTGATTAATTGTGAGCCTTGGTTTTCATCGTCGTCTTGTTCTCATAACAGAGAAACCTGAAGTGTCAGAGATGGCCTTCTTGTAAGAACACAGGAGGTCCTTGTCTAACTGTTTTAATTTGTCTTTTATTAAGACTGAATTTTTCTTTAATTCCATTTGCTGGGCTCATCTCTCTGTAGATTTCTTTCCATTATCTTCACAGGAATTCCTAGAAGTTATAGTGGGGGGAATTTTAAGCATGTATGAGGCTCTGTTTTTAAATACAGCACTTTAGTGTATCTTTATTTTGCTTCCTTTGGATTGTAAATTTATTTTCTTTATGACCTAACGTGGTGTTGGAAATTTTAAGTTACTTTTTAACGTGAGAACCTTTATATGGTTATTGAATCTTAGTTGCATTCAAGCCTTGAATCTCAAAATTCACACATTCCCATTGGCAAACTCAGAACTAATAATTTCAGAAAGGGAGTGTGTTTTCTGTCCCTTCTTCCTTTCCTAAATAGCTTTCGTCTTTCCTGTCATTTTAGATCTTCTCTTCTTTCTCTTCAGTCAGTTGTTCCCTGCGATTTATTAAATCTACCTCTGAAATACCCATCAAACTCTGGTTCAAGTTACTCAGCATCACTAGAAATCAGAAAAATGAAAAAAATTTAAAAATGATATGCTACTGCATGGCCACCAGAATAGCTAAAATTAAAATAACAAAAAAAATCCTGACTACGTAAAGTGTTGGAGAGAACAGCTGTAACACCCTTTGCCAGCAGAAGTAGAGTGTAAATTGGTACAAACATTTGAAACTCTTCAGTAATATCTTTGGAAGTTGAACATAAGCAGTTCCATTTCTAGACATATACCCAACAAAAAGTGGATAAAGTATATGCTGAAAGAACACTTACGAGAATGTTCATAATAACATTATTTGTAGTAGTCCCAAACGGGAAATAGCTAAACTGGAGACAGTTGAATATCTATCAGCAATAGAATGGGGGTAGTTCAATGGTAAATAATTTGCCTGCCAATGCAGGAGACCAGGGGTTTGATCTGGGAAGATCTCATATGCTGTGGAGCAACTAAGCCTGTGTGCCACAACTACTGAGCCTGTGTGCTCTAGAGCCCGGGAGCTGCAACTACTGAAGCTTTAGAGCCTGTGCTCTGCAATAAGGGAAGCCACCACAATGAGAATCCTGTGCTTTGCAGCTAGAGAGTAGCTCAATGCAACTCTCAGTGCAACTCGAGAAAGCTCAGGCACAGCAATGAAGACCCAGGGCAGCAAAAAAAAAAAAATAAAATTATATTAAAAAGCAACCCAGTAAAATGGTAAATGAATTGTATAATTTACAAAGTAGAATACTGTATGGCAGTGATATGGACAGACTGACAGTATGCAGCAGCATGGATGAATCTCCTATACAAAATGTTGAGCAAAAGAAGCCAGACATAAAAGATTATATAATATGTGATTACTCTTGGACTGCAAGGATATCAAACCAGTCAATCCTAAAGGAAATCAATCCTGAATATTCATTAGAAAGACTGACAATGAAGCTCCAATACTTTGGCCACTGTTGCGAAGAGCCAGCTCATTAGAAAAGACCGTGATGCTGGGGAAGATTGAAGGCGGGAGGAGAAGGGGATGACAGAGGATGAGATGGTTGGATGGCATCACTGACTGAATGGCCATGAGTTTTAGCAAGCTCCAGGAGTTGGCGAGGGACAGGGAAACCTGGTGTACTACAGTCCATGGGGTCACAAAGAGTCAAACATGACTGAGCGACTGAACAACAGTACCTTTATGTAAAGTTCAAAAATAGGCTAAACTAAACTGTGGTGATAGAAGTCATAATAGTAACTTTACTGAGAGGATATAATTACTGTGAGGGGACGCAGAAGAGTTTTCTGAGAAGTTAGTAATATCCTATATCCTGATTTGAGCGTCAGTTTCACAAGTGTGTTCAGTTCAGCCACTGAGTTGTGTCCGACTCTCTGCGACCCCATGGCCTGCAGCACACCAGGCTTCCCTGTCCATCACCAACTCCTGGAGCTTACTCAAACTCATGTCCATCAAGTTGGTGATGCCATCGAACCATCTCATCTTCTGTCATCCCCTTCTCCTCTTGAACAAACAAAATTTAAAAAAGCAAGTGTGTTCACTTTGTAAAAATTCTTTGAGGTGTATATTTGAGATGAGTGTGCTTTCCTGTATTTTTACACTTGCTGTTGTTTATTTGCTCAGTCACGTCTGACTCTGCCATCCTATGGACTGTAGCGTGCCAGGCTTCCCTGTCCTTCACTATCTCCCATAGTTTGCTCAAACTCATGTCCATTGTGTTGGTGATGCCATCCAACCATCTTATCTTCTGTCACCCTCTTCTCCTCTTGAACAAACAAAATTAAAAAAAAAACAGGCAGAAGCTTGGTTTAAAAGTTTGAGGAGAAGCATAAGGCTCAAGGACTTACGTGTTAGATCATTTCTAGTTAATGACTTGGGGTTAGTCACTTAAGAGTGGCTTTAAATAATGACTTTTTAAAATTTACAGTAGAAAGCTGGAAGGAATCATACCAAACCAGTAATACTTGGATCACGGGTAGGGTTGTGAGAAAATTGGTGGGGTTTTGCTTTTTATTCAGTTAGCATTTCTCACATTGAGTTATTTTTCTATAATATTTTAAACATGCTTTAAACAGTATTTTAAAAAGCAACTCTCATGAAGGAAATGTTAAGTAAGTAACATGACAGGTAAAGTATCTTAGATACTTGAGGTCATGTGAAACTTCTGGTGCCCTGCAAATCAGATCTCATTTAGCCATGTTTATTTTACAGTTCAGTAAAACGGCAAGAGAATTGCTCAGAGGTTGAACAGAGCAAAATGTCAAAATAAAACAAGCCCTGGTCTCTTGTTTACATCTTTAAAAAGAAAAATTGTGGCAAAACCCGCATAATGTAAAATTTGTCTCTTAACCTTTTAAAAATATACAGTTCAGTAATGTTAAGTAATTTCACATTGTTGATCAGCAGATCTCCAGAACTTTTTCTTTTTGGAGACCAGAAACTCCGTATTCATTAAACAGCTTCCCATTTTCCCTTCCAACCCCATCCATGGTAACCACCATTCTACTTTCTGTTTCTATTAATTTGACTACTTTAGATAGACCGTATTATTGGAGGCATACAGTATTTGTCTTTTTCTGAGTGGCTTCTTATTTCATAATGCCCTTATGGTTCATCTGTGTTATAGCATGTGACAGCCTTTGCATCTTTTCTGCAACCATTGTAGTCAAAGCCATCATCTATTCATCTGAATTACTGCAATAGCCCAAGTGTTCTCCTTGCCTCCAGTCTTGTGCTTAGTTGCTCAGTTGTGTCTGACTTTTTGCGACCCCATGGACTATAGCCTGCTAGGCTCCTCTGTCTGTGGGGATTCTCCGGGCAAGAATAGTGGAGTGGGTTTCCATGCCCTCCTCCAGGGGATCTTCCCAACCCAGGGATCGAACCGAGGTCTCCCTCATTGCAGGCAGATTCTTTACCGTCTGAGCCACTAGGGAAACCCAGTCTTGCCTACCTCTAATTCATCTTTAACCCAGTGGCTAAATGCAAATTTGACTTTACTTAAAATCTTGATGCCCCAACTTAGATAAAGTCTAAATACTTTAACCTGACAAAAGCTTTCACTATGGGGCCCTAATACACTGAATCTTAAGTCACATCTGTTTCCGCATCACTCCTAAACTAGGTACACCCTTGGCTCCCAAACTAGATACACATCTTAATTTTTTTCTCAATCATATTATATCCTGTTCCCAGGCTGTATTTGTTGACAGTGAATCTTGAATGAAACATGGGGTTTAGTGAGGCTGTTTGTCAGATGCTTCTGCATGGAGCTAACCTAGTGTGTTAATATCAGAATGTAATTTAGTAATAAAATACTTCTCATTTCCTAGGTCTTTAGACTTTTAGACAACTAAAAATAGTCTGATCTAAAACAAACAAGCAAAAATCTTAAGAAACATATTAACCAAATTCCTGTGAGGGGAAGGCTAGGGGGGAAAAAGATGGGGAAATTATTTTAGTCTTTGTTCCACTTGGCTTTTTAAAATAGGATACCTGAAAGGTTTCTCTCTCACTCACTGGAATTTAATCCATGAAATGTGTATTGAGGGTGTGTTGAACTATATTCAATTTTGTGAGTCAGCAAAAGTGCAGAGAAGTCTGTATATCTTGAACGACTATACATACTTCAGGAATTACCCAATTCATATAACTTCTTTGGTTTCTTAAGCAGTGTCTTCTGATCTAGATGGAAAATGACAAGTGCGTGGAGTGCATGTACCCACCACAAAAACCAAGTGTGTGTGTGTGTGTGTGTGTGTGTATTTTAAAGCTAGTCAGATTGAGTGACAGTTAACATATTAAGCTGTAAAATTGAGCTGAAGTCACCCTTTTTACACAAGTTTAGTGAATTACTACATAGGGTTGGAATGAATTTCACTATTTGAACCTGACAGAGGAAGCCTCTGCCTGCCCTATCAATTGTCTCTGTTCCTCTTGAGCTCCACCAACATTGTACGTGTGGTTTCTTGAATACACAGGTTGGTCTCTCATGTCAGTGCTTTTTGCTCACACTATTTCCTATGCCTGAAAAGCACCTTTTCTTTTTCTCTGTTTTTCTACACATTACATTTATCTTTCAGGACACGTCTCAGATATTCTTTCTAGTTGTCTTTCCCTTAATAGGTTAAGTGCTTTTAATTTGGGCTTCCATAATCCTGAACTTTCCTTTAATGTAGCACTTAGAACACCATGTTATCTGTTTAAGGTTTGTCTCTACTACTAGATTGTGAGCTCCTTTTGCACAAGATTAAGGCGCTTTTGTGCTTAACTTGTTATAGGGTAAGTTTTCAGTGACTCTTTGGATGAATAAATTGAACTGTTATTGAATGTTTGATAAGAATATTTGAATGAATAACAAAGACCAACTCTAAACTTACTTTAAAATAAGCCAGTTGATTTCCAGCCACAAATTTTGAGCAGTGCAATTCTATTTTTGTTTAGATCATATCCACCAGCAAACTTGGAACTCTGTCTGGCTCTTTCAAAGAAAAAAACTTCCTACAGGAAGAGAACTATTAATAATTGAACACTACTCTGTTGGGCCCTAGGCACTTTGTCATCTAAGACAGCTATATGAAGAACTTTAGTTTTCCTGTGTTACAGCTGAGGCAGCTGAGGCTCAGAGAATGTTAGTTAGAAATTTAGTAGTAAAGCTTTAATTAAACCCAATCAATCAGTTGTCATCAATCAGTTCAGTTAAGTTCAGTTGCTCAGTCGTGTCCAACTCTTTGCGACCCCATGAACTGCAGCATACAGGCTACTCTGCCATCACCAACTCCCAGAGCTTGCTCAAACTCATGTCCATTGAGTCGGTGATGCCATCCAATCATCTCATCCTCTGTTGTCCCCTTCTCCTCCCACCTTCAATCTTTCCCAGCATCAGGGTCTTTTACAGTGAGTCAGTTCTTCGCATCAGGTGGCCAGAGTGTTGGAGCTTCAGCTTTAGCATTAGTCCTTGCAATGAATATTCAGGACTGATTTCCTTTAGGATTGACTGGTTTGATGTCCTTGCAGTCTAAGGGATTCTCAAGAGTCTTCTCCAGCACCACAGTTCAAAAGCATTAGTTCTTTGGTGCTAAGCGTTCTTTATGGTTCAGCTCTCACATCCATACATGACTCCTGGAAAAACCATAGCTTTGACTATATGGACCTTTGTCAGCAAAGTAATGTCTCTGATTTTTAATATGCTATCTAAGTTTGTCATAGCTTTTCTTCTAAGGAGCAAATGTCTTTTAATTTCATGGCTGCAGTCACCTTTGGCAGTGATTTTGGAGCCCAAGAAAATAAAGTCTGTCACTGTTTCCATTGCTTCCCCACCTGCTTGTCATGAAATGATGGGATTGGATGCCATGATCTTCATTTTTTGAATGTTGAGCTTTAAGCCAGCTTCTTCACTCTCCTCTTTCACTTTCATCAAGAGTCTCTTTAGTTCCTCTTTGCTTTCTACTCTAAGGGTGGTGTCATCTGCATATCTGAGGTAATTGATATTTCTCCCGGCAGTCTTGATTCCAGCTTGTGCTTCATCCAGCCTGGCATTTCTCATGATGTACTCTGCATATAAGTTAAATAAGCAGGGTGACAAATGTATAGCCTTGACGTACTCCTTTCCCGATTTGGAACCGGTCTGTTGTTCCATGTACAGTTCTAACTGTAGCTTCTTGATCTGCATACAGATTTCTCAGGAGGCAAGTAAAGTGATCTAGTATTCCCACCCCATTTAAGAATTTCCCATAGTTTGTTGTGATCCACACAGTCAAAGGATTTAGTGTAGTCAATGAAGCAGAAATAGATGGTTTTCTGGAATTCTCTTGCTTTTTTGATGATCCAGCAGATGTTGGCAATTTGTTCTGGTCCCTCTGCTTTTTCTAAATCCAGCTTAAACATCTGGAAGTTCTTGGTTTACATACTGTTGAATCCTAGCTGGAGAATTTTAAGCATTACTTTGCTTGCGTCTGAGATGAGTGTAATTGTGCAGTAGTTTGAACATTCTTTGGCATTGCCTTTCTTTGGGATTGGAATGAAAATGGACATTTTCCAGTCCTGTGGCCACTGATGAATTTTCCAAATTTGCTGCTATATTGAGTGCAGCATTTTAACAGCATCCTCTTTTAGAATTTGAAGTAGCTCAGCTGGAATTCTGTCCTCTCCACTAGCTTTGTTCGTAGTGATGCTCCCCAAGGCCCACTTGACTTCACACTCCAGGATGTGTCTGGCTATAGGTGAATGAGCAAATCATCGTGGTTATCTGGGTCATTGAGATCTTTTTTGTATAGTTCTTCTGTGTATTCTTGCCACCTCTTCTTAATAACCTTCTGCTTCTGTTAGGTCCATACCGTTTCTGTCCTTTATTGTGCCCTTAATTGCATGAAATGTTTTCTTGATAACTCTAATGTTCTTGAAGAGATTTCTAGTCTTTCCCAGTCTGTTGTTTTCCTCTATTTCTTTGCATGGATCACTTAGGAAGGCTTTCTTATCTTTCCTTGCTATTCCTTGGAACTCTGCATTCAGCTGGATATAGCATTCCTTTTCTTCTTTGCGTTTTGCTTCTCTTCTCAGCTATTTGTAAGGCCCTCTCAGACAACCATTTTGCCTTTTTGCATTTCTTTTTCTTGGGGATGGTTTGGCATGTTGTCATACTGTCTGTGCTTTTTTCTCTGTATTTTGCTACCTGCCCAAAATTAAGAATCTGTTTGGGTGAATTCTAGTTATCTGTTATCAAAAGGTAAATGTGAATTTCTAGGAACTATTAAAGCCAAAGTACCTAAAGTAATGTTAATGATAATTTTGCTTTACTATTTACTACAGGCTTTCACATTCACATTTAATCCAGAAATGCCGTTCTTTGAAGATATTATATATCCATTTAAACAACATTCAAGTAGAGCATTGGTACAGTAGACACTAGTCTCTTTTTGAAAACAATGAATTTCCCCAAATTAGACTATATTGTTTATACTTAAGTAAATTTTTGAGAAATCATATAGTTCTTTCTACTTTTTCTGGAGACTTGAAGCCTAATAAATAAATGATATCTAGCTATTTTTAAAGTTCCATGCATAATTTAGACTATATACTTGCTGACATTCAGGAATCTATTTTCATCATATGTAAAATTGCAATGTACTGTCCCATATTCTTGTGATCCTGGAAGCTAGTTCTTGTCAAAGTTACAAGCAGAAAAATGTTTACCCAGTTTTTGACTGGAAAAATTTTAAAGGGAGGTAAATGTGCCAGCAAACCATAGAAAATCAAACTGCTGAAGGGAACTGAGCAATTTCCCAAGAACCACTCATCTGGACTCTGCTTCTTCCTAGCAGTTTTGACAATGGACAAGCTTTCGAAGCTTCATTATCCTCGTCAATAAAATAGGTGCTAATAACAGTACTAGATTCTTGAGGTGGTTTTGATTATTAAATGGCCTGTTTAGAAAAACACTACACAGGTTCTGATGCATTCAGTTCAGTTCAGTCGCTCAGTCGTGTCTGACTCTTTGCGACCCCATGAACTGCAGCATGCCAGGCCTCCCTGTCCATTACCAACTTCCGGAGTTTATCCAAACTCATGTCCATTGAGTCAGTGATGCCATCTAACCAACTCATCCTCTGTTGTCCCTTCTCCTCCTGCCTTCAATCTTTCCCAACATCCGGGTCTTTTCAAATGATGTGTTCAGTTCGGTTCAGTTCAGTCGCTCTAGACCTTTAATAATTATTTGTTATTATTTGGGAAGGGTGTGTTTTTGAACCGTATTAGTTATATATAGATAAGAGAGTCCTAACAGATGCAAAACTTTACCAGAAATCTGTCCTTTCACATGAGCTTTCATTTTTGAAGCAGGCAGTTACTGTGACAATTTCTCTTCTATTACATACACATACTCTAAAATATCTACAGGAAACCTGGATCATCATTTTCTCTTAAGGAGAAATCCCTCTTGTCAAATTGAAAATAAGCATTTACAGGGAAAATTATGAAGAGATGAAAAATGGTAGCAATTTTATTAGTGTATGGGAAGTGAGAGTTTTTTTTTCTTCATGTCATTATTTGAATTCCTCTTGACTGTAGGTACTTGGATAGACATTCTTTTGTGCTGATAAATGGTCATGCAAGTGGAATCTGTTCAGTTAGATTGTACTGGGTTTGGACTTTTTTTTTTTTCCTAAAGAAATTTTGATTTTTAAGTTGATCATTCAGTACAATGTATGTCCTGAAAGGTTTTCCTTTTTCTTAAGCCGTGGTATGAAGTATTTAATGTTTCAACAATTAGTCAGGGCAAATATTTACATGATGTAAGAGGGCCAGACTGGGAAGCATACTAAAGGCTAGTGTTTTCAGGAAATAACTTGTCTTAGGGACTTCAGATCTCTTCTTATACATATACCTGAAACAAAGGTGTCATTCAGTAAAGCTTTGTTGAAAAAGTGATACTCTCGGTTATTTTCTTGCTTTGGTAAGAATTTATAGTATATATTTTTTTATTGCTTTTGGGAAACCAAAAATTTACATCCATGTTTAATACTCTTTGCTTCCTCCTAAAATTTGAAACTAATTCAGATGTGAAAATACTGATTTTTGTGCATCCTAAATTATCATTACAGTTTTCCATGTCATTTTTCTCCCAAAGGTGGGAATTGATTTTTGATTCATGTCATTGTTTCCAAGTAATGAACACATCCTCTAAAGTATTTTGTTTTGATTTGATTTGTGTTTACTTCTGAAATTTGGGGGTCTAATGTTCAACTTCCCTGTATCTTATTGGAAGGTTTTCAAGATTTCTATCCATTGCCTAACATTTGTAGGTATGTATAATTTATCTTACTAGAGAGATTCTTCTAATTTCTTGTCCTTATTTCACTTTGAGTTTTCCTTTAAAACTCTTCTGTTTTCATTATTGAAGAAATGGAAACCTTATTATATTCAGGTACCCGTTCATTATGTATAGCACATCCTCAGTGGTTAGGGTGAGACGTGGGCTCTTAGTTCCTGTTAGTAGGAATGTAAATTGAACTTAAAAAGTTATCAGAAAGGTAGATAGTGATTTCTGTATAAATATGTTCACTACAGTGTTATTTTTAATAAAAGACAACTGGAAACCACCTGGATATCTTTTTTTAAAAGTCATTTTTACAGACTTTAAGAAATGTTTATAAGTGACCAAATTAGAATATAAATTGTATATAAAGAATTGATTCCACTCTATGTGAACTATACCAAGATAGTAATAAGAATTTTCTCTGTAAGTGAGATTATAGGTGACAAATTCTTTTTATTTTTTTATTAGCCAAATTTTATGAATAGATAAGGTGTTACAAGTATAGTGACAGAAAAACTCACAGTAGTTTAAAAATCACTAATAGATAACTACAAATAACACTAGAAGGAAATTTACTAAATAAAGATGAAAAAGTAAGTTATTTTATAAAGTATATCACTATAGTTGACCAAGAATTTTCTTTCCGAGACATTCCTTTCTCAATGAGGCTTATCTATAATGATCTTTAGAGGAAAAGATAGAGAAGGAAATGGCAACCCACTCCAGTGTTCTTGCCTGGAGAATCCCAGGGACGGGGGAGCCTGGTGGGCTGCCGTCAGTGGGGTCACACAGAGTCGGACACGACTGAAGTGACTTAGCAGCAGCAGCAGCAGCAGAGGAAAAGATATACTTTATTTGCCCTGCTTGATGTCCGTGGTAAACTTGAGAATCCAGATCTTTTAGTTATGTTTCATCTGTACAATTTCTGATTATATTGACTGAAATAGTGTACTACTAGAAATAAAACGTCCTACCCTTTGAAATCTGTGTGAGTTCAAGGATCCGTTTCACCATTAAAATCCTAACTTCAAAGTATTTTTTTCTCATGTATTCTTGCTGTCTTGTGTTTAGCATATGCAGCCAGAAACTGTTTAATAACCAGAAATAGCAGTTCATCCATTAATGACTCTTATTCTGCTTATCTCTTAACACCTGAAATATGTATTTTAGGTACATATATGCCATTGAAACCTTTTATTAAAAAAAAAAAACTAGAGTGATTCTCAGATGCATGGATATGAAAGCAGGATGAATAATAGTAATATCTTCTATTTGTAAAACTTGAGCTATGTTTGTCAAGCATCTGTGGTATTTTAGGCACTATGTTGCTGCTGCTGCTAAATCGCTTCAGTCGTGTCTGACTCTGTGTGACCCCATAGACGGCAGCCCACCAGGCTCCTCTGTCCCTGGGATCCTCCAGGCAAGAACATTGGAGTGGGTTGCCATTCTTGGCACTGGCAATTATTTTTCACAGCAGTTCTTTGAAGTAGTAGTATTCCCTCCGCGCGCCCCCACACCCCCACACCCCACCTGCCCCAGAGAAGCAGATCTGTCTAGGGTTATGCAGTTGGTGAGTGCTTAAGCTGAGACTGGATTCAAGTGTTTGTGATATGATGCTGAAGGATAGGATCTTTGTTTGTTTGCTCTTGTATGTATATTCAGTGCCTAGAATAAGGCTTAGCATGTACTAAGCATTCAACAGATAGCCTTTGAAAGAATATACCTAGAAGCTTTTAAGTGGCCAAGCAGAAGAGACTTGTCTGTTCCAGTAACACAGGATTATATGGAAAAGTGAGCCTAACAAAATGTAATGCTCTTAGAAAGCCAAATGGAGGTACTTCTAACAAAATCTAGATCACAGTAACAGATGACAGATTGGGAACCTATTTTTTGATTTAACTGTCAAATTTGTTCTAAGTACATTTGCCAGATCTCTTTTCCACTTGACTTTGATATTCAGTGAACAAAGAAAAAGCAAAAGACCGCCTGATATTGGGTCCTTGCTGGTAGGGAAAAAAAGGTCTGTTTGGAAATCCAAGTTCTGTAAGTATTAAGAAACTAGAATGGTAATTTCTTGATTGGGATTTGGATAGCAGGAGCCTCAGATTCTGTGGAAATAACATTGTGCTGTTGTGGTATATGGATATACTTTATCTATTGTTAACAGCAACTCTTGATATAGTCCTATGACAACAAAGACTAAATTCCAGTTGGAAGAGAGTTAATCCAGTTAATATTTAGTTACCTCATAGACATGGTTCTAATTTGTACAGAAGCCCAGTTGTGGCTCTAGCCTTAGCCATGCCTTCTCATTATATTTATCATCCATGTCTCAGATATTTTTGGTTGCTAACAGCTAGCTGTGTAATCATGATGGTCATAGTATGTAAGGAAATGGTAAGTTCTAAGAACATAGTCTTAGGAGACGGGGGTGAAGGAAATATGTATCACATTTAATGCTCCAGTGTATCATGGTTTGTTCCCAGATTACACAGTCCTAACTCAGACCCCCTTTATGCTGTCCCCTCCAGAAATTATCTTGTTCTTCATCATCATCTATCAAAAGGAGCCTGAGCTTTTGTATGAGATAGTGGTTTGGCACAGATCTGAGTAGTGATCACTGTGAAACCACTCTCTGTGTTTGAAGGTGTTTTGTTTCCTTAATTGCTTGAAATCCATTAAGATCTTATAGTTTTAGCATCTCTCTTTGCTTGAATCAAATGGAGCTAAGGGTGTACCTTCTTTCATATTCTTATGAACTTCAGCTTCAAAGGATGGCAGGGCAGTTTCCCCAAATTACTGGATCCATTCTCAAAGTTTCTAAACTCACATGCCTACCATTTTTTAAATGAGATGACTCCTAGCAGTTGTTATCTCAGTTAATAACTTAGCAGCTCCATGAGGGCAACTTCTGTATCTGTTTTGTTCATCATTCAGCCTGGGCTAGCACTGTGCATGATACATGTTTGAATAGTCTCTGGCGGATCAAAATTTTTCACCTCCAAGTGCTCTGTCATTTAGCCTTCAGTATAGATGTATTTTTTGAACCACCACTGGTAACAAAGATTCATAAGTGACATGTTAAAAGTCACTTAGCTAAATAGTGGCAGAGCTAAAATTTCATGCCATATCTAATCCAGCCAGTTTCTGGGATGTGAACCTAGGTTGTTGGATTTTACAGTATAGCATATTATTTCCCCTAAACGTAGTTCTGCTGTTTGCTTTAGAAAATCTCTTGCTTTTCATGCTCTGAAAAGATTTTGTGACATGTTCAACATTCTTCAGTTATTTGGCATCATCATTAAGAAAAACCTACTATTTCTAGTTTCTGCTAGATTATTCTCAACATTAAAATGAGTCTACAGATGTAGTACAACTCTTACCCAGGAATTCCTTTTATGACTGGTTTTATTTTATTTTTTAAAGTTTTTATTGAAGTATAGTTGGTTTACATTGTTGTGTTAGTTTCAGGTGTATGGCTTTGATTTTTAAAAGACATGAATTTTCTTTCTCACCTGCAGGAAGCTATTTTAATTTCTTAGTCATGGGCAATATTAGAGTTTTCATGTTCTTGTTTTAATCACCAAGAATTAGTAGAAATGTTATTCAAACAATGTCTCCAGGAAATATTATTTCTTAATTTAAGAAATGATTCTTATATACTGCTGCTTATATACTAAATAGCATTAAATTAGTATTAAAAACACCTCATGATATTAAAATTTGTTGTTCCACCTACCTTTTAAAATGATAATTTTCTTATATTCATTCCATCCATTTAATATTTCTAAGACTTTGTGAAATTCTTTGTGCAGTGTTGACAGCATTCATCTTCATGTGTTTGTTTTAATTAAAATTTAAACAGAGAATTGTCTGTGCTGTGTGTCAGCCTAGACCCTTCTGTTTCCATTCTCTGTGTTTGGAAAGAGTCTCAGACAGTGAATTGAACCTCAAGCCCTTACTGTGTTTTCACAGAACTGACATTTCCAGAGTATTTTCTAATGTGCTGGGAGCAGTTCAAGATCTTTTATATATATGATCCTTGAACCTTAAAATGACTGTCAGGAAGGCATTAATATTTGTGTTTTATGTATGAGGAGTCTGAGACAAAGAGAGGAAGTGACTTATTGAAGATCACATAGTAAATAAGTGGCAGAGTCAGGAATCCAACCAGTGTCCACCTGACCTTAAAAAACAGTTTTTTGCACCAAGCAGGAATAGGATGGGTTGAGAATGCATCCAGATTGAATAACCTCATATTTATGCTTATCATGTCTGTTTTATTTGATGGTAGATTTGATGGTTAAGACCTGTAGTCTTACTTTACTGTGGCCGCTGCTGCGTGTCTGCCATGACTGTCTTAATATTCTTTATAACCTTCATTATAGACCAAGAATAAAAATGAAATCTTTGGTTTCAAAATGCCTGTTTTAGACATCTCTGAAGTATCATGGTACTCACTACCTTGTCATTGTGGTTTTTGCTTAGAGATCAATTTCTTTCATGTCGAGCTGGATGTGCAGTTGAAAACGTGTTCTGGTTATAAGCATTGTCTAGATGGGCTTCCCAGGTGGTGTTAGTGGTAAAGAACATGCCTGACAATGCAGGAGACATAAGAGATGTGGGTTCCATCCCTGGATCGGGTGGAGGGCTCCCCTGGAGGAGGGCATGGCAACCCACTTCAGTATTTTTGCCTGGAGAATCCCATGGACATAGGAGCCTGGTGGGCTACGGTTTGTAGGATTGCAAAGAGTCAGGCATGACTGTCGGGACTTAGCAAACACACGCTCTAGATCAGTACTGTCCAACAGAACTTTCTGCAGTTGGAAATCCAGTTTTTTGCTTTGTCCAGTATAATAGTCACTGGTTACATACATGGGGCTATTGAGTGCTTGAAATGCATGCAGCTAGTGTGACTGAGCAACCGAAATTTTAAATTTAACTTTTATTTAAATTCAAATAAAAATAGCCACATGTAATTATAGCATAGTTTGAGGTTGTAATTGATCCTTGTGTTTGATAAGTAATGATAGAATTTTAAGAAATCCAATAATTAGTAGTAGTTTAAAAGTTGCATATTGGTTTTCCAACAACATAAAATTTGGTGTGTGTTTATCCTAAAGCCATAGGACCAAATAGAGTACAACAGTTCATATTTCCAAAGCACTTTTTGATCATTCACAATCTCATCTGATATGATATCATTTGGGACTTGTGTTTGCTAATGGATCACAGAAGAAAGAACAAAACCATTTATGACTTTCTTGTGCCATGTCCCCTCTTGTTGAAATGGACATCGTTCTGGCCCCTTGGTGCTCAGGTTGCAGCATGAGAGCTTGTAGAGAAACCCATGTAGTGTTTTCTTCTGCTCATTGAGATTGAAGAATATACCTCTCCCCTCACCTAGAATTACCATTAATGTCATTTCTTATATCTAAAGAGAAAGTGGAGACAGTTTCTATATTTAACCAGCAAGCTATAATAGTTTGATAGCTAACAAAAGAAAATGTAGTTTTCCTTTCTACTATTTCAAAGTAAATCCTCAGGGCTTCAGTTTTAGTTCTTTGTTTTGCAAAATACGACCCAGAACTCAGAAATGTTCTACCTAAGATTAGTTTTTAAATTGATGTCTTCCAAAGAAACTTTGGATGGAATTAAATAATAGATTTTATATGGTAATTCGAAAAAGAATTTGTTTCCCTGGAGTTTTGATGCAGTTTCATTTTGCTTGCCTGGTCTTTTGAAATAATTTGTAGACCCTATTAATTTTGTTATGTGTCACTTGTTTTACTTAGTATATTTTTTTGCTGTCATTTTATTTGTAAAATACTCCTCTCCTTTCTATCAGAGCTCACAGCTAATCAATTCTGGGTGCTTTTGATTTTTCTTACTATGCCAGGGCATTGAATGAAGTTCCCTGTAGTGAGAAAAGAGAGCACATGGGACTCGTGACTTTATGTACTCCAACAATAGAGCTTTTATGACATTGGAGGTGGTTGAAAAAGCTAGAAGTAGCTCTTAAACATGGGATCGCTGTGTTGCCCTTTTTTTTTTTTGTAGTCTTAGAGCTGCCAGGAGTGCATCGGGCCTGTAATTTCCTGTTCTCTGAATCCCCCATCTTTCTCCAGCTCCAAGCTTTGTGTCCCACAGCCTGTGACTCTCTGCTAACAAATCGCTATTGTCCAGTGGGGCGAATGGTGGCTGGAACTAAAGAATTGCTGTCTGGTTTCTATTCAAATCCAGGTAGTGAGATATATGAATGGACTTTTCGAATCGTCATGTGAATAACGTCTGCTCGGCATGAAGACTCAGAGCCATGCTAGGAAAGATTAACTCCTAGACTGACCACTAACATTTTTTGTGATAGGAGGTAGAAACATTCCCAAGTATCATTTTATTCACACTTAATTTTCCATTTCATCTTCCAGAAGTAGAGTTAGCCATTCAACTATTTGGCTACTTTTCTCTCAAGGGGTAGTGTTTCTGTTGGCAATATGGAAGTTTGGGAAAATGCTAAGTTGTTTTTAACTTAGAGCGCTGTTGTTTTCCGTGAGAAGTTTTCTACGTTACATCTATGATGACATAAAGTTATCTTTGTAGCATACTTGCAAAAATGAGAGAGAGAGAGTGGCTTTCTCTGAGAAATCAACCAAAAATGCTTTCTAACCATTGAAGGGAAAATCTCCTTTTTTTCCGGTGCATTCTGAATACTTCTTTGCTTTTTTTTCCTCCCAAAGCACAAATGTATATAAAGGAAATAGAAACAACTTCAAATGCAAAGTATTAACCAAACACACAAACCTCCTTCAAATTAGGAACCATCATAAACATTTGTAAGTACAGCAGGGGATTTTTTAAAATTAGGTTGGAAGCTTGACTATAATTCATAATTCTCATTATCCTTGGAAAATTGTTATGTTATCTTTCTCCTATATACCTGAAAAAATGTCCACAGGCTTAAAGGGCCATGCTTTTTACATTCCTTCCATATCGCAGGTACTATGGAACGAGAGAGCCTTTTATGTTTCTTTTTGTCTTAAACTCAGACAGCTTTGTAAGCAGTAGTGTGTAGATTACAAGAGTTAGACAAAAGCAGGCGCGACTGAGAAGAGTTGAGGGGGGGAGAGCTTGGGGCACTTCCTGTCACTCAACACATTCCAGATCACTAAAAAATTTCCACACCCTCTGCATTTCCCTCTTGCCCACCCCAGATCCCAGTATTTTCTGATTCCATATGTTGTGGTATTCATCACACTCCTTTGCTATCACTGGGCCCTGGCAAGACTGCTTCAGAAAAGATGCATTCCTTTAGATTGCACAAAGCATAGCTGGGAAAATGGCTGGCAGTTTCAGAATCTAGTCACGATCGCACGCATGAGCACCTCACACATCCATGCCCCTTTCCCCCCTCTCCCGCCCCTGCAGCTGGCTGACCTGTCTCACCCACTGCTGGCCTATCGAACGGCCAGGACTGTCTGGTTTTGGCTCATGCCTTTGTCCATGTCTGGCTTAGTTCCTCTCTGTCTACGCTTGCCTCTACCCCCACCGCCCCAGGCGGCACAAGTGTTTGGCCACACAAAACTACAGATAGAAAAGGTGGTAAAAACTTCAAACTTTGCTAGATTTTCCAACAGTTTATTCTTTCGTTTATTCAATTTCTCCCTTCTTTAATACTTCATTTTAAGAAAACAAATACGAAATTAATTATCTAAAGGCAAAGAATGCAAAGCAACCTTTGTGTTCCTTATAATAACTGACTTCATAACTCTCTCCAGCTGCGTTATGGGGTGTGTATAAAAAGCTTCTGTTCTGAGAACAAAGGAGCACGTGCAGAAATGAGACTAAAAAATCCACTGACAGTATTTCACCACACAAATTACTTAAAAGATTTTAGTCAAGACTCAACAGATTCAATGTTAAAATGGTTTTTAGTTTAAAAAAAAAAAAAATTGAAAGTGCTTACCCAGTAAAAGAACCGAAGTAGTCCTGAACTGTTACGTAAGACTTTTTACAGTTGGATCTTTGTCAAAAGGGGGTGGGGGTGATGGGAGAAAGCAGCAACAACAATCAAAAAAGTTCGAGCTGCTGTGGCTTAGAGGACAACTTCTGTGTTTCCAGATAGGATTCTTGCTGCAGAAATGGAACTCCCAGCCAGCACAGCATCCTGTCCCGGTAGAGAAATGAGTTTGTCAGTTTGAAAAAAAAAAAAGGTACTGGAACCCAGACTAGTCGAGGTATTGAACCGCGCCAGATTTCCTTGCAGCCCTGTCTGCTCAGCTTGCATTGAACTATATATGACCCAGATGATGGACAGAAGCACATTCAGTCATGTGCACACTGGAAGAAAGCGGATTTGCTGGTCCCTGGCAGTGTTGGGGTTTGTCTTCTGATTGGGCTGTGCCCTGATCAGTGAAATGTGAAGCCCTCACCATTCAGAGGCCGTAACTCAGGACTGGCAGTTTGAGTGTCTGGCTGCCTCTAGTCACTGAGAGAGACTTTGAAGGTGTTGCTTTTGTTTGGTGACATTACCCACTCAGAGGCTACTTACACCTATGTACTAGTATTAGGAGCAATGCTATTCTTTCTGAAATGCCAGAAGGAAGCCAACTTGGCCTGAATTCTGTATCATCTTGTTGTTGATGAACTTTGTTCTAACTTAGCCCAGTTATTTGATTTGTGAATTTTTGTGATCTTAACCAAGGCTTATGTCCAGACCACACCCCAGCTGTGATTTTATGGGTTTGATAAGGTAAAAATAAAGGTAGCATTTGACTTTGAAGCTTCCTAGATGATGTAAATTGTTCTTAATGAAAATTGGATGGATGGACAGCAGAGAAATTTGGGATGCTGGAGTCTTTGAATGTGCTAAGAAGAAGCTTTATCTCTTACTATTTCCTTTGTGAAGCTGTCACTCTTATCCTAGTCCTTAATCACATAGGCAGCTGCTGGGGGGAAGCTACTGAAGTGTTTACCCCATTGAACTGTGACATAGTCTTTAATTATGCAGGATAACCACAGTCTAGTCTATCTGAACTAGGGTCTTTGTGATTTATTTTCTGTCTTTCTGGGCCACTAGGAAGCAAGGTCATTATTTGGACTGTTGGTTGTGACATTTTTTTTTTTTTAGTATATGAAAGTTGCTTTGTTTAATGTAAATTGACATTTAAAAAAATTGAATAAAGTTGTTTTATGGGACCTTAGCACTGATGATAGGAAATCTACCCTACATGAATCAACTGATTTTTTTCCCCCCTGGGGACTGTCTTGTCTCTTTAGGAATGAGCTTGTACATAATCCTAAACTGGTATTTAGACATAAAAATACTTTGGTTTATTTTCTGCACTTTTTAGACTTTTAGAAATAAATCCACGGGCAGCAGCATCTGTCAATTTTGCTGTAAATTCTGGGTTTGGGTGTTTAAGGACTTGTTATTTCTTAGATGTCATGTCGTATCTTATATATGGCTACTGCCTAGGAATTCTCTTGTCTTAACGTGGAGAAGCTGGGTTGATGCACTGTGGGATATAACAGTGATCAAAGTCAGAGAAGAAGGGATGCACAGTCTCTGTAAACTTCAGAGCAGTCATTCCGTTTTTTCTTTAAATTGTGGTAAAATACACATAACGTAATATTTATTATTTTAACCATTTTTAAGTCTACAGTTTTGTAGCATTAGGTACATTCACATTGTTGTGCAGTCATCCCTGCCATTTTCTATAGAGCATTTTCATCATTTTCCAAAACTGAAACTTTGTATCTAACTTAACATTAACTTCTTATTCCTTCCTCCCCCAGCTTCTGGCAGCCACTATTCTTTCTGTCTCTATGAATTTGACTACTCAAGATACCTCATAAAAGTAGAACCATACAGTGTTTATCTTTTTGTGACTGGCTTACTTCACTTAGCATAGGGTCCTCTAGGGTCATTCATGTTGTAGCATGTGTAAGAATTTCCTTCCTTTTTAAAGTTGAATAATATTCAGTTGTATGTATAGACCACATTTTGTTTATCCTTTCATCTGTTGATGGACACTTAGTTGCTTCCACCTTTTGGCTATTAAAACAGTCATTCTCGCAGATTTCCCTGATGGTCCAATGATTAAGAATCCACAGCTTTACAGCACAGGGAATTCAAGTTCAATTCCTGGTTGGAGAACTAGGATCCTATATGCCCTTTTGAGCCCTCGCCACAGCTAGAAAATCTGTGTTCTGCAACTAAAGATCCAGTTGATACAATGAAGATCCCACATGCCCCAGCTAAGATCCAACAAAGCCAAATAAATATAACAAATTTTTAAAAATACATTTTAAAAAAGACAATCATTCTTGACCATTCTTCTTATAATCTTAAGAGAGCTTCTTTACAGAGCTGTTCTGACCATCTTAAAAGCTATTCCTTTTTATAAGTTGGAAGGGTTTTGGTGTGCCTTTTAACTCCAGACTGACTGACTAGATCCTAATATCAAATTTACTAGAACACAGCAGATTCTTTTCAGGCTTCTTGGATGAGACTTAATACATAATTCTTCTATGCTTATTTTTTACGGGTTTGTCTTTTCCTTTTTTGAGATTCCCAGAAAATCCCATGGATGGAGGAGCCTGGTGGGCTGCAGTCCATGGGGTCGCTAAGGGTCGGACACGACTGAGCAACTTCACTTTCACACATTGTAGAAGGAAATGACAACCCACTCCAGTGTTCTTGCCTGGAGAATCCCAGGGACGGGGGAGCCTGGTGGGCTTCCGTCTAGGGGGTCACACAGAGTCGGACACGACTGAAGTGACTTAGCAGCAGCAGCAGCAACAGTGGCTCAGAGGGTAAAGCATCTGCCTGCAATTCAGGAGACCCAGATTCGATCCCTGAGTCGGGAAGATCCTCTGGAGAAGGAAATGGCAACCCACTCCAGTACCCTTGCCCGGAAAATCCCATGGACAGAGGAGCCTGGTAGGCTACAGTCCATGGGGTTGCAGAGTCGGACACGACTGAGCGACTTCACTTTTTACTTTCTTTTCCTTTTACACTGTGAGCTCTTCCTGGGCAGGGACTGTGGTCAATTTTGTTTGAATTGTGCCTTTTATATCAATAAAAATTAGTTGGTAGAGTGTGAATTAATGAATAGTAATAGAATAATAGCTGATTTTATTGGATTTTAATTATGTGCAAGACTCTAACAGATGTTTATTATATGTATTATTTAACTTTCAAAACAACTCTGAGATAAGTACTGTTATCTTCATTTAATAAGTAAGATAACTTGTTCAAGGCTTCACAGCATTTAAAAGATAAAACTGGGATTTGAGCCTTGTCTCTTTTGGCTCCTGAGCCATTATGGAAACTTAATAGTGAGATGATGATCAGTGTCTTTAAAAGCAGATTAAGCTTACGCATTGATTGTAAATCAGTTATTCCTTCATTAGGCATCAGGAGCTATAGCCCTGTGGTAGATATGATTCCTGAGTGGCTACTTGGAGGAAAGCTTTCCAGTTAATTACTTGAACCTTCTATAGGGCTGAACAATCTCTTGTTGAACTCAGTTTGCAGATATTCCTGTGTATGTAAATTCTCTTTCTTATATTATTTTCAAAGTGCAGTTAAATGAATGCACTAAAACAAACGTGTCGATATATATATGTTGTACTGTTTTAGGTGCTAAGGAGAGTCAGGAATAAAAAAGAATGCTTCTCTGAGGAAGTGAATATACAAACTGAGAGCCAAATGATGACGAGAAGAATCCTTGAGTATAAAGATCCTGAAGAAGTGTCATCTGGGCAGTGAGGATGAGATATAAGAACTCTAAGATATTAATAGGGTTGAGTTTGGGGTGTTTGAGGAACAGAAAGAGTAGGATAGCTGGAATGGAGTGAATGCAAGGAGGAGGTCATGTTGAAGAGGTGGGATGGGACCCTCTCATGTAGGGTCTTGTGAGCTGTCATAAGCAACTTGGATTTTTTCCCAAATTTGATTTTTTTTTCCCCCAAATGGTGGGAAATTGGAAGGTTTTAAGCAGAAGAGCCCTCCTGCCACTACTGCAAAGCACGTGAGATCTTAGTTCCCGTACCTTCTGCAGTGGAAATGCGGAGTCCTAACTACTGGAACACCAGTGAATTCTGCTAACAATACCTTTAACTGGAGTCCTTCCCAGGCTGGAGACTTTGCCAAGGCTTTTGTATATTAGTGGCCAGCTCCAGTTGTCCCAGCAGAATGGTACCTCTTTAGAAGAGTGCTAGAGCTACCATTGGTTGCATTGGTCTTTCCACATCAACAAGAATCTCTTGTTTTCACAACATTGCTATTGTTTGGATAGGGTTTTGTATGCTGGCTTTTTGCGTTAATTTAGGCTAAAATTCAATTTTAATTAGACTTGATCTTTCAGTGTCAATAATTTAAAAAAACATTTCCTTCACACATGTTGATGACTCATTGTTTAATTTATGTGATATACTTAAAGTCATACTGATAGGAATCTGAAATTGATAAATCAACAGGAACTTTCCCAATATTCTTAAATAAAGTTTTAATTAGATATTCTGACTCTAGTAGGATTAATTGCTAACATTTCTCCCATATTATTTGATTTTTTTCAAATATTCTGAAAAATATTGAACATCACATACCTGATACTCTCATAGATGAGGTCAGTTCAGTTGCTGGGTCGTGTCTGACTCTTTGTGACCCCATGGACTATAGCATACCAGGCTTGCCTGTTTATCACCGACTCCTGGAGCTTGCTCAAACTCATGTCCATCGAGTCGGTGATGCCATCCAACCATCTCATCCTCTGTCCTAAGTGTTCAGCTCAACAAATTTTCTTAGTGACAGACCCAGAGAGACAGTACCCCAATCTAGCTACAGAAGACAAGCAGCACCCCAGACAGAGGTCCTCTTCCTTCCCTTTTCTTATCACAACCCCCAAGGGGAAACCTGGCAGCACCACCCTTAGACTCAGAAAGTGTCCTGTGGAAGACCCCACCCTTTGGAGAACTTTCCTTGAAATTCCTTAGTCCCCCCATGGTGGCTGAGATGGCCAGGGCAGGCAGTGCTTCCTGACCAAGATTGATATGCACCTGTTTGGATCTCCTTGCAGTCCAAGGGACTCTCAAGAGTCTTCTCCAACACCACAGTTCAAAAACAGCAGTTCTTCAGAGCTCAGCTTTCTTTATAGTCCAACTCTCACATCCATACATTACTACTGGAAAAACCATAGCTTTGACTAGACAGACCTTTGTTGGCAAAGTAGTGTCTCTACTTTTTAATGTGCAGTCTAGGTTGGTCATAACTTTCCTTCCAAGAACTAAGCATCTTTTAATTTCATGGCTTCAGTCACCATCTGCAGTGATTTTGGAGCCCCCCAAAATAAAGTCTGTTACTTTTTTTACTGTTTCCCCATCTATTTCCCATGAAGTGATGGGACCAGATGCCATGATCTTAGTTTTCTGAATGTTGAGCTTTAAACAAACTTTTTCACTCTCCTCTTTCAGTTTCATCAAGAGGCTCTTTAGTTTAGTTTAGTCTTGCTCAGTAATACTTTAATCCACTTATCTGATGATGGGTGGGGTTGTGCTCCCTCCCTGTTAGTTGTTTGTCTTGAGGCAACCCAGCCCTGGGGTCTGCAGGCTCTGTGGTTGATGGTGACCTCCACGAGGGCTTACGCCAAGGCAGACCTTTCTGGACTGCTGCTGCCAGTGCCCCCATCCCTGTGGTGAACCCCTGCTGACCTATGCCTCTACCGGAGACTCTCCAACATTAGCAGGTAATTTTGGTTCAGTCTCCTGTAGAGTCACTACTTTGTTCTGGATCTTGATGCAAGCTTTATTGACTCTGCCAATAAGATTTTATTGGTGCCCTCTAAGACTGGAGTCTCTGTTTCCCCCAGTCCTGTGGAAGTCCTGTAATCAAATCCTGCTTGCCTTCAACGTGAGACTAGAGATCTCTTCAAGAAAATTAGAGTTATCAAGAAAACATTTCATGCATAGATGGGCATAATAAAGGACAGAAATGGTATGGACCTAACAGAAGCAGAAGATACTAACGTGAGTGGCAACAATACACAGAAGAACTATACAAAAATTCTTCATGACCCAGATAAAACCACGATGGTGTGATCAATCACCTAGAGCCAGGCATCCTGGAATTGCGAAGTCAAGTGTGCCTCAGGAAGCATCACTGTGAACCTAGTGGAGGTGATGGAATTCCAGTTAAGCTATTTCAGATCCTAAAAGATGATGCTGTTAATGTGCTGCATGCAACATGCCAGCAAATTTGGAAAACTCATCAGTGGCCATAGGACTGGAAAAGGTCCATTTTCATTCCAGTTCCAAAGAAAGGCAATGCCAAAGAATGGTCAAACTACCGCACAATTGCATTCATCTCACACATTAGGGAAGTAATGCTCAAAATTCTCCAAGTCAGGTTTCAGCAGTATGTAAACCATAAACTTCCAGATATTCGAGCTGGATTTTGAAAAGGCAGAGGAACCAGAAATCAAATTGCCAACATCTATTAGATCATCAGAAAATCAAGAGAGTTCCAGAAAAACATATACTTCTGCTTTATTGACTATGCCAAAGCCTTTGACTATGTGGATCACAACAAACTGTGGAACATCCTTAAAGAGATGGGAATACCAGACCACCTTACCTGCCTCTTGAGAAATCTGTATGCAGGTCCCAAAGCAACAGTTAGAACTGGACATGGACAACAGACTAGTTACAAATGGGGAAAGGAGTATGTTGAGGAGTACGTCTGTATTTGTCACCCTGCTTATTTAACTTACATGCAGAATCAGTTCAGTCGCTCAGTTGTGTCCGACTCTTTGCGACCCCATGAATCACAGCACGCCAGGCCTCCCTGTCCATCACCAACTCCTGGAGTTCACTCAAACTCATGTCTGTCAAGTCGGTGATGCCATCCAGCTATCTCATTCTCTGTTGTCCCCTTCTCCTCCCGCCCCCAATCCCTTTTCCAGTGAGTCAACTCTTCGCATGGGGTAGCCAAAGTATTGGAGTTTCAGCTTTAGCATCAGTTCTTCCAATGAACACCCAGGACTGATTTCCTTTAGAATGGACTGGTTGTATCTCCTTGCAGTCCAAGGGACTCTCAAGAGTCTTCTCCGGCACCACAGTTCAAAAGCATCAATTCTTCGGCGCTCAGCTCTATTCACAGTCCAACTCTCACACCCATACAAGACCACTGGAAAAACCACAGCCTTGACTAGACAGACCTTGGTTGGCAAAGTAATGTCTCTGCTTTTTAATATGCTATCTAGGTTGGTCATAACTTTCCTTCCAAGGAGTAAGCGTCTTTTAATTTCATGACTGAATACATCATGTGAAATGCCAGGCTTGATGAAGCACAAGCTGGAATCAAGACTGCTGGAAGAAATATCAATAACCTCAGATATGCAGATGACAGCACCTTATGGCAGAAAGCGAAGAACTAAAGAGCCTCTTGATGAAAGTGAAGAGGAGAGTGAAAAGGTTGGCTTGAAGCTCAACATTCAGAAAACAAAGATCATGGCATCTGGTCCCATCACTTCATGGGAAATAGATGGGGAAACAATGGGAACAGTGAGAGACTTTATTTTCTTGGTCTTCTAAATCACTGCAGGTGGTCATTGCAGCCACGAAATTAAAAGACGTTTGCACCTTAGAAAAAAAGTTATGACCAACCTAGACAGCATATTAAAAAGCAGAGACATTACTTTGCTGACAAAAGTCCGTCTCATCAAAGATATGGTTTTTCCAGTAGTCATGTATCGATATGAGATTTGGACTGTAAAGTAAGCTGAGCGCTGAAAAATTGATACTTTTGAACTGTGGTGTTGGAGAAGACTCTTGAGAGTCCTTGGACTGCAAGGAGATCCAACCAGTCCATCCCTAAAGCAAATCAGTCCTGAATATTCATTGCAGGACTGATGCTGAAGCGAAACTCCAGTACTTTGGCCACCCGATGCAAAGAACTGACTCACTGGAAAAGACCCTGATGCTGTGAAAGATTGAAGGCAGGAAGAGAATGGGACGACAGAGGATGAGATGGTTGAATGGCGTCATTGACTCGATGGACATGAATTTGAGCAGGCTCTAGGAGTTGGTGATGAACAGCAAAGCCTGGTGTGCTGCAGTCCATGGAGTCGCAAAGAGTTGGACACGACTGAGTGACTGAACTGAACTGAACTGAGCCTTCAAGGTCAGATTCCCTGGAGATTCCCAGTCTCTCTGTCGGATCCCAGGGCTGGGAAGCCTGACACGGTGCTCAGAACCTTCACTAACAATGGGAGAACTTCTTTGGTATTATTGTTCTCCAGTTTGTGGGTCACCCACCCCAAGGGTATGAGATTTAGTTTAATTGTGATTATGCCCCTCCTACCATCTTGCTGAAGCTGCTTCTTTCTCTTTGGATGTGGGTTATCTTTTATTGGTGAGTTCCAGCATCCTTCTGTTGATAGTTAACAGCTATTTGCTATTTTGGTGCTCTTTCAAGAGGCAATGAGTGATTTCCTTCTACTTCGCCATCTTGAACCAGAATATACTTGTCCTTATTACTTATAGTCATTTGATTTTCTTTTTACTTAAAAATGTTATTTATAAACCACTAAATTGATTTTAAAACCCACTGAAGAGGCATCCTGAACTTTGAAAAATATTATAGAGGAGAAGTCTGAGGCTCAGAGAGGTTATAATCTGTCCAGTGTCACATAACAAGGAAGTATCAGAGCTGGTACTTAAACCATAGCTTGATTCTAAAGCCCTTACTTGGTACATTGTATAACTTTTCTAGTGATGATAACCTTCAATCGATCTGAACAAAACTAAAACGCCATAAATGACCTTTGATAATGATCTTTAATAATAATATGCATGCCTGTGCTCAGTCACTTCAATCATGTCCAACCCTTTGCAACCCTATAGACTGCAGCCCACCAGACTCCTCTGTCCATGGGATTCTCCAGGCAAGAATACTGGAGTAGGTTGCCATGCCCCCTTCCAGGGGATCTTCCCAACCCAAGGATCGAACCTTCATCTCTTCTGTCTCCTGCTTTGGCAGGGGGTTCTTTACCAGGAGAAGCCCAATAATAATCATATAAAATGTAAATTTTCTAAAACAGAGGCTGCAGGGTAGGACAGAAATATTCTTTCTCTGATCACGTCCTCTGCCTTTTTCAAAGAGCTGTTGGCCACTCAGAGTTGTCTTCTATATCTTGGACAGAATGCAGTTGATATTACTCCTTAGTTGTACTGGGAACCAGCAGATTCCCAAAGCACTTGTATCTCACTACTCAGCCTGCTGCTGCTGCTGCTAAGTCACTTCACTTGTGTCCGACTCTGTATGACCCTATAGATGGAAGCCCACCAGGCTCCCCCGTCCCTGGGATTCTCCAGGCAAGAACACTGGAGTGGGTTGCCATTTCCTTCTCCAGTGTGTGAAAGTGAAAATTGAAAGTGAAGTCACTCAGTCGTGTCCGACCCTTAGCAACCCCACGGACTGCAACCTACCAGGCTCCTCCATCCATGGGATTTTCCAGGCAAGAGTACTGGAGTGGCTTGCCATTGCCTTCTCCGGATCTCTTTCTACTTGTATGAAAAATTTAAATGCATATTTTCATTGTCTAGGGAAAGTAAATGTGCTAGAAAATTATAAAGTCCTGTACAAATCTTATTGAAATTGTTCAGATGGAAAGAGAGGTATAACTTCTCTAGGAAGAAAATTGATCATCTCTAGCTAGCCTATGAAAAATAATGCTTATATTAAAACTTAACTACTCATGCAGGAGGAAGGAGTAATAAGTAAAGCCCTGAGCTAATCTTGGCTTCTTAAAATAGTAGCTGGGTGAGACCCAGCTCACTAAGTGAGAACGTGGCCTCTCAAAAGCGAGCTGTTGCGACGTAACTTGTAGTCAGTGCTCAGCTACAGTTCAGTTCAGTTCAGTTCAGTCGCTCAGTCGTGTCCAACTCTCCGCGACCCCATGAATCACAGCACGCCAGGCCTCCCTGTCCATCACCGACTCCCGGAGTACACTCAAACCCATGTCCACAGAGTCGGTGATGCCATCCAGCCATCTCATTCTCGGTCGTCCCCTTCTCCTCCCGCCCCCAACCTTTCCTAGCATCAGAGTCTTTTCCAGTGAGTCAACTCGTCGCATGAGGTGGCCAAAGTATTGGAGTTTCAGCTTTAGCATCAGTCCCTCCAATGAACATCCAGGATTGATCTCCTTTAGAATGGACTGGTTGGATCTCCTTGCAGTATAAGGGACTCTCAAGAGTCTTCTCCAACACCACAGTTCAAAAGCATCGATTCTTCGGCGATCAGCCTTCTTCACAGTCCAACTCTCACATCCATACATGACCACGGGAAAAACCATTGCCTTGACTAGACGGACCTTGGTTGGCAAAGTAATGTCTCTGCTTTTTAATATACTAGCAAGGTTGGTCATAACTTTCTTTCCAAGGAGCAAGCGTCTTTTAATTTCCTGGCTACAAGACAGGATATATCCAGTGTCTGAGTCCAGCCCTTCTGTTTTCTGACCTGGTTGTGGTAGTACTGGTTGAGTTAATTTTAAAGAAAGGAGAAATAATGTCCTCCTGTCTCCTGGAGGATAAGAGAAGGGAAGGGAATCAATGCTTGTTGTTTACTATGAATCACGTGGTTTAGGCTCTTTTGGCATAGGTTTTAATTCTCTTGACAATTCCATGAGAGAAAAGTTATTATCCCTACTTTTTTCATTTATTTAATTTCTCAAGTTAGCATAAAGGAAAATTGACTGTTGGTTATATCTTATTTTGAATTTCAACACGTGTAATTTATGTAACCACCTCCACCATCAGGATACAGAACAGTTACAGTGCCCCCTGCCCCAAAACTATTTTGCATATTACCCTTATTTTACAGAGAAGAAACATTCAGATTCAGAGAGAGGAAATGATTCTTAAACAGTCAGAAAATCAGGTAGTGACTGAGGTTGGGACGGAAGCTAAACTATACCTAACTTTGAAAATCATAGCTTCACATCAGAGCTGAATTGGAGCTCTGAATTGATGAAACTTTGTAGAAGTGGACATTTCTAGGCTTAAAGAATAAAGGGTTATGTCATAGGATGGAAGCCTTTGAAAACTCAACACTGTGGAAATAGAGCTCCTTTCTTATTCTCATGTAGTGTGGGGTTTACCTTGTATACTGCCAACACTGTTAATCAGTACAGATTCGTTTTTGTCTTCATGGAGTAGCTTTTCAATGAAAAACAGAAGTTTAATCTTCCACTTACGTCCTTTATTAGCCAGCTTGGTCTTATTTTTGTGTTTCCTTTCCTCTGCCGTGACTTGGACATAAGTGTTTTTCTTTGCTGGGTTTAAAAGCTTCTGAATCAGTTTGTTTCCTGAATAGACAAAAATCGTCAGGTACCTCAATGTCTGCTAGGGAATATAGTAAAATCACATGGGTAGGATTGGGTTGAAGTCTTGAGCCATAAAACATTACTCTTGTGGCTGCCAAGAAAGTGTTCATTTTTTTTGAGAGACTGGTCCAATGTTAGTGATTGATCATATAATTAAAGTAGGAATTTTGGATAATTTCTTTAGGTATATGATAATGTTACTTTTCCTCCCCCATTTTGTCTTCCTGTGGATCACACCAAGGGTAAAGATGGGAAAGTAGATTGGGCAAAAAAACAAAAAAGATTTGAGAACCACAGTGGGCCAAGCCAGATGGTAGGTGCTTTGCAAAACTGTTATTTTGAATTCTTATAATGTCTTTATTGAGTTGGCATTGTCATTTCCTCCTTATACAAATGAGGAAACCTGAGATACAGAGAAGTTAAGTCTCTTCTTCATCATTCCTAAGACAGAGCCAGTAATCTAACTCAGGTGTTTTTTATGGGGTTTTGTTTTTTGGCCTGTGTGGATTTTGTTTTGTTTTTGTTTTGGTGTGGCTCCAGTTCTGTCTCTTTGCTGTATCTATTTGCTATATTCACTAAAGCACTTCCATTGCCTCTTAAGGGCATTGCCAGGGTTCAGAGAATGGTGGTGGTGATTGTACCCCTCAGGACAGACTCTTTTTCCTCTAAAGTATCAAAATCATTCTTGAGCGTGTTAAATTTAAAAAGAGATTTAGTTCAGAGTTGTGTTATGGTGTTGTCAACATCAGTTACAAATTCAGGCTATCAAAATCTTCAGGAGCTGATTGCAACATGGAGGGTCCTAGGGCTGTTGAGATTTGGAATATCTACTGATCCAGAGCCTCATGGTTGCTAGGCAGAAGGTTTTAGAGCAAAAGGTACTTGGCTTTGGACCCCATGTGGGGTCACATTGTATTACAGGAAGAAGCCAGAGCTAAATTTCAGGTCACAGAGAGCTGAACCTAGGCTGGTACCAGAACTCCCAAAGGATATTTCTGAGGCACGCCATTGGTGGCCAGTGCTTTGGCCTGACTTACTATTTGTAATTACTAACTAGGTCTCTCCAAGCAGGGCTATTAGACTGATACATAGAGAGGTCATGTTCAGGAGATACCTGCCGCTGAAGTTACATGCTTTCTAGAAGTTTACATGTTTACCATTCTGATTAGAGTCCTAAGTGCCCACTGACAAAACATAACATGGCAAGGATTAATTTACTTAAGCGATTTTAAGGGAGCTTGGTGTTCTCTGAACTTCTGTGAATCTGTGGTTTGATGACTGAATGGGTGCAGAGTTTCTCAGTCATGTCAAACTCTTTGCGGCCCCGTGGACCGCAGCCCACCAGGCTCCTCTGTCCGTGTAGTTTTCTGGGCAAGAATACTCGACTGGTTTTTACTCCAAGGGATCTTTCCGACCCAGAGATAGAACCCTCATCTCTTACGCCTCCTGCATTCTCAGGGAAATTCATTACCACTAGCACCATCTGGAAAGCCCTGTGGTTTGGTATCTGACATTAATTTGGGGAGAATTCTCAGCCATTATTACCTCAGATATTTCTTCTCTTTCTTTCTTTCTTCTAACATTCCCATTTACACGCATGTAACACCTTTTATTGTTGTCCCACAGTCCTTGGATAGTCTGTTCTTTTGTTGTAATCTTTTTTTCTCTTTGCTTTTCAGTTTGGGGAGTTTCAGTTGTCTTATCTCTATGCTCAGGGATCTTTCTTTAGCCATGCCCAGTCTACTGATGAACCTATCAAAGCCTTCTTCATTTCTATTACAGTATTTTTTATTTTTAGCATCTCATTTTAATTTTCTCAGAATTTCTTTCTACTTAAATTATCCATCTGTCTTTCATATTGTCTGTTTCCCATTAAAGCCCTTAGCATATTAATCATAGTTCTTTGAAGTCCTGGTCTGATAATTCCAACATTTCTCAGATATCTGATGCTTGTTTTGCCTTTCAGTATGCCTTGTGGTTTGTTGTTAAAAATTGAATGCAGTGTACTAGGTAAAAACTGCTATAAACAGGCCTTGAGTAATGTAGTGGTAAGATGTGGGCAAGGGGAGGCATTCTGTAGTCCTTTGATTAGGTCTCAGTCCTTTGGTGAGCCTGGGCCCCAGAATAGTGAATTTTACTAGTGCTTCTCATTTTTTTCCCTCTTGGGGGAACAGGATGGCTGGGTGGTCTGGAAGTGGGTATTCTTCCTTCATATTGGAAGCTGGACGAAGCTAGGTTTGGGTATTTACCTTCTTCAGAATTGGTTAGTCTCTGATAAAATTATAGCAAGTTAGGCTCTGGTAAAATAACTTTTCCCAGATGTGGGCCATGTTAAGAACAAAATGCTCTGGTATATTTCAGGGGTCGTTTTCCCTTCTCTATTCCAGAAGCAAGAGGGAATTTTTCTGTGACAATCACTGTGAGGTCCTGGTAGAGGTCTTGGAGGTAAAACTCACGAAAGTGTGGAGCCCTCCTGTGACTGGGTCTCTGAAGTTTAACTCTCAGAGTTATACACACTTATTCTCAAACAATTCATCAACTACAGCTTATGTGTTCTTAACCTTGGCACTGGCTTCTATGAAATTTTCTGCTCATAAGTTTCAGCTTTGGTGATAGTGAAAGTTGCTCAGTTGTGCCCAACTCTTTGCAAGCCCACGGACTGTACAGTCCATGGAATTCTCCAGGCCAGAATACTGAAGTGGGTAGCCTTTCCCTTCTCCAAGGGATCTTCCCAACCCAGGATTCGAACTGAGGTCTCCTGCATTGCAGGGGGATTCTTTCCCAGCTGAGTTACCAGGGAAGCCTCTCCGTTGTCTATATCTGTCTCCAGTTTCGGGGACAGTGGTTTGCCATGTGATCTCATTTCTCTGCTATGTCTAAGAAGAGTTGTTGATTTTACATTTTGTTCAATTTTTTCTTATTGGGACAGAGTGGCAACTTCTAGGCTTCTGACATGGCCAGACGGGAAACTGAAAGTGGTATTGCTTTTTAAAAAACTTGAGATAGGGCTATCATTTCTTCCTGCTTTTAACCTTTCCTTGTGACTATCCCGAGTTTAGAGCTTGCTTTCTCAGACCTTGTCTCTGGCCCTTAGAATAAGTCCTCTCTCTGGCATCTGCTGCTGCACATTGACAAGGGTCACATTTTCTGAATTCAAAATCCGGACAACATATCTCATATGAGATTCACCCCCACTTTTAAATAGACTATTTTTAAGGACTATTTTAGGTTCATAACAATATTGAGCAGAAAGTTCAGACAGTTTCAATATACCACCTTCCACATATACTGTACAACTTCCTCCCATCAACATCCCATACCAGAAGGGAACATTTATTATAATCAGTGAACCTATGTTGATACAGTATTATCACCCAAAATTCATAATTTACTTGAGGGTTCACTCTTCATATTTTATATACTGTGGATTTTGGCAAATGTGTCATGGGATTTCTGTATGGAGATTTAGTTTGAATTCCTGAATATTGAAATTTATAGGACATTGGTTCACAGAGACTGCAGAATATTGTTATCTTGGAAAATTCAACTACAGGTACTGTATGTAGATGAGTCAGATCAGTTTCAGTGCTTTTCTGCTTTGACCTAGTGCTTGAAAGGGCCTTGGAATAGACTACGTAGCAGATAAGCAGAGATGCAGTCTTTGTTTACTTCAGGTGGCTTGGCAGAGATTGCAAGAGTTCCCATGGTGGGCTACTGGGGACCTGGAGGCTGTAGAGTCAGATAGTTCTGACTTTCCCTAAAGGTATCAAACAACTGGAATTTGAACACTCATTGGTTTAGAGTCACCATTTTTTTCACCAATGCTTCTAAAATATATGGCACATGTTAAAAGCTCTGAAATTGCTTTAATATTCAGAAGGGTCAGTAAAGACCAGTTTTTTAGTTTTCTGGTGAAAGGATGGAAAACTAAAAAAGACTGTCACTATGTTGTGTGATTTTTGAAGCAGATAATATTAAGAAGAGGTGGCAAGAATATGCAGAACAACAATACAAAAAAGATCTTAATGACCTGGATAGTCACGATGGTGTGATCACTCACCTAGAGCCAGACATCCTGGAGTGCAAAGTGGGCCTTAGGAAGCATCACTACGATCAAAGCTAGTGGAGGTGATGGAATTGCAGCAGAGTTATTTCAAATACTAAAAGATGATGCTGTTAAAGTGCTGTATTCAATATGAAAGCAAATTTGGAAAATTCAGCAGTGGTCACAGGAGTGGAAAAGGTCAGTTTTCGTTTCAGTACCAAAGAAGGACAATGTCAAAGAATGTTCAGACTACCGCACAGTTGCCCTCATTTCACATGCTAGCAAGGTAATACTCAAAATCCTTCAAGCTATGCTTCAACATGAAGTGAGAACTGCCAGATGTACAAGCTAGAAATTGCTAACATCTGTTAAATCAGAGAAAAACAAGAGAGTTCTAGAAAAAATCTACTACTGTTTCATTGACTATGCCAAAACCTTTGTGTGGATTACAACAAACTGTGGGAAATTCTTAAGAGATGGGAATACCGGATCACCTTACCTGCCTTCTGAGAAATCTGTGTGCAGATCAAGAAGCAACAGTTGGAACCATACATGGAACAATGGAGTGGTTCAAAATTGGGAAAGGAGTATGTCAAGGCTGTATGTTTTCACCCTGCTTATTTAATTTCTGTGCAGAGTATGTCATGTGAAATGTCGGGCAGGATGAATCACAAGCTGGTGTCAAGATGGCCAGGAGAAATATCAATAACCTTAGATATACAGGTGACACCACCCTAGATGGCAGAAAGCAAAGAGGAACTAGAGTTTCTTGATGAAAGTGAAAGAGGAGAGTGAAAAAGCTGGCTTAAAACTCAACATTCAAAAAACTGAGATCATAGCATCTGGTCCCATCACTTCATGGCAAATAAATGCAGACAGAGTGGTAACAGTGACAAACTTTATTTTTTTGGTCTTAAATCATTGCAGATGGTGATTACAGCCATGAAATTAAAAGTCCCTTGTTCCTTGGAAGAAAAGCTATGACAAAGCTAGACAGTATATTAAAAAAGCAGGGACATTACTTTGCCGATGAAGGTCCATATAGTCAAAGATATGGTTTTTCCAGTAGTCATGTATGGGTGTGAGAGTTGGACCCTAAAGAAGGCCGAGTGCTGAAGATTCGATGCTTTTGAACTACGGTGTTGGAGAAGACTCTTGAGAGTCCCTTAGACAGCAGGGAGACCAAAGCTGTCAATCCTAAAGGAAATCAGTCCTGAATATTCATTGGAAGGACTGATACTAAAGTTGTAGCTCCAATACTTTGGCCACCTGATGCGAAGAGCCGACTCATGGAAAAGGCCCTGGTGATGAGAAAGATTGAAGGCAGGAGGAGAAGGGGATGGCAGAGGATGAGATGGTTGGATGACATCACTGACTCAACAGACATGAGTTTGAGCAAACTTCGGGAGATGGTGAAGGACAGGGAAGCCTCGTGTGCTGCAATCCATGGGATCGCCAAGAGTCAGACACGACTGAGTGACTGAACAACAGTTTGCTTTATATTTTTTCTGATTATGTTTCCTTTTGAAATTAGAATACTTATACTTTTTTTTTCTTAATGGCTATTCATATTCATTGTCAAACATGTCTTTTAAGTTTATTTTTCCTGAGAGTTCTGTAGTTAAGGCATATGACTAATTTTCATTTTGGAACTATTTGATATAACTGAATCCATTAAAAACTCAAGAGACATAAACAGTGATTTTAATATTTTGATTCGTAGACCTACAGTGACCCTTCTACCTACAGTGATCCTTCTCCCTAGCTGCTGCTGCAGCTAAGTCACTTCAGTCATGTCCAACTCTGTGCGACCCCATAGACGGAAGCCCACCAGGCTCCCCCGTCCCTGGGATTCTCCAGGCAAGAACACTGGAGTGGGTTACCATTTCCTTCTCCAATGTGTGAAAGTGAAAAGTGAAAATGAAGTCGCTCAGTCGTGTCCGACCCTTAGCGACCCCACGGACTGCAACCCACCAGGCTCCTCCATCCGTGGGATTTTCCAGGCAAGAGTACTGGTGTGGCTTGCCATTGCCTTCTCCGTCTCCCTAGCTACAGACCCCAAATTCTTAATTCTTTCAAGTATCTTTATTTGCATGTCCCTTGATCCCTCATGTCTGCACACTCTCCTTTCTACCTTATTTTGTTTGGTGGGATGAGTCACACAGATTTAAAGTCGTGGTCACCTCTGCTACCTTCTTCTTTCACGGCCTCCATATCCTGTCAGCCAGACAATTCATCTCTGTCTCTGTCTTAACTTTCACATTTCTGCTTTCATTACTGAGTAACCACCTTTTCCCTTTGTTCCCTGCAATCATTTTTTAAAGCTTGTATGTATTGATACTTTATATACCAGAAACTATGCCAGGTATATATCAATTAGAGTTTAGTTGGCAATATTGAGCACTTTTGGTTGTCTCAACCTGGGAGCAGTGGTCGGGGATGGGTAAGTAGGACCTAAATATTCTTAAAGCACAGGACAACTCCTCCATAAAAAAGAATTATTAGGCCCCAAATGTCAGTAGTGTAGAAATGGAGAAACCTGAATCACATCATTTCATAGCTTATTTAATCCTCACAACTCTTTACATGGGTTTTATTATTCCTACTTTATAGATGATTAAACTGAGGCTCACAAGATTTAAGTTAATCAGAGTCACACAGCTAGTAAGTAGTGGAGCCAAGTTCAAACTTAGTCTGTCTGACTCAGTCTGAGCTTATATTGGTCATGGTACATAGCCTGCTCTTAACTCAGACCTTTAATGTCTACTTGGTATACTATAATGGGTTCCTCCCTGATCCTCTTGTCTCTTGTCTCTCCATTTAAGTCTGTCTTAAGCATGGCATAAGGCTCTAATTATACTGCCTCTCTGCTCACAGTCTTCCAATGCATTTGGAATGTAGTTTTGGGAGTTAAGGCCAGAGCTACTGCAGTCTCTGAACGACCTTTCCAGCTAATTTTCCACAACTCTCTTCTTTTCAAAGATGTGTTTTTCTTTCTTATTGTTGCTTCTTTATGTATTTTCCAATATTCCATAACATATATACTGCTGTTGTAATTTAAAATGTTTTTAATGGCAGAAAAGAAAATCCAGGCAATCTGATGATTTAGGAATTAGAAAATAAAGTGATTGTATTTTTATTTTAAAGCCCCCAGACTTCCTCTGTGTAATCCTTCATTCATGCTGTGTCCTTTGTTTCGAATCCCACACAATTCATTATCAGCGATTCAAATTGTTTTTGGCCACCAGGGCCCAGCCTGAACACTACTGCCTGCCACTGATCTGGAGAGCAGAGGTTAAGAGCATGTGCTTTTATACACTGATAGGGCCAAGTTTGAGATCTGTTTTTTCTGATAAGTACAGCTATGAGACCTCAAGCAAGTAACCCAACCTCATTAACTCTGTTGCTCATCTGTAAAATTGAGGTGGTATTGAGCTCACAGAGGGTTTTTGAAATTCAGTGAGAGCTCACATATGAAGTGCCTGGCACAATGTGAGTGTTAAAGGAGTCCATTAATAGAATTTCTTTACTGCATTATTTTTCCACTTCTTTAACTCACATCTCTGCATCTCTAATAGTGTAAGCTGTAGTGTCAGAATTCATGCATTTAAATCCTGGTGTCATCACTTACTAGTTATGTAAACTTAATCAAATTACCTAGCCATCATGTGCTTCAGTTTCCACATCTGTGCACGTAATAGTGTGTGCTCCATTAGGGCTTATTTCAGGATTAAACGAGACAGTGTAGGTGAAGCACCTAGACTAGGTCTGGCCCTTGATACGTGCTCAGTTATGTTAGCTCTTATTACCACTCTTACTGCTTACTCGTTATTAGTGCTTACGTAATACTTCTTAACCTCTATTCAACTCGTTTGTATACTTGTAACTCCTTATCTGAGGATTAATCCCTCGAAGTCCTGAGCACTGTTTTGAACTTAGTTATAATGATGTAGTTATATTTTACTTGCTTAAGGACTTTCACTGACATCACCCTATTTGAACCTCACAAAAATCATATGAGGTAGGCAAACAAAGGAGAAGGCAACGACACCCCACTCCAGTACTCTTGCCTGGAAAATCCCATGGATGGAGGAGCCTGATGGGCTGCAGTTCATGGGGTCGCTAAGAGTCAGACATGACTGAGCGACTTCACTTTCACTTTTCACTTTCATGCATTGAAGGCAATGGCACCCCACTCCAGTACTCTTGCCTGGAGAATCCCAGGGATGGGGGAGCCTGGTGGGCTGCCATCTGTGGGTTCGCACAGAGTAGGACATGACTGAAGCGACTTAGCAGCACCAGCAGGCAGACAAAATGCTAGCTAAATATAAGTTGTATAGAAAAGGTTTGGGTGTCTGCCACGCAAAGGTTTTGAGTCCTTCCTTCTTCACCATATTTATCTTATTTGGCTTTCATAGCTATCCTGAAAGGTAGTATTTATTACTACATTTTAAATATAAGGGACCTGAGGCTCAGAAAGTTTAAGTAGCATGATTAAATTCAATCAGCTAATGAGCTTCAGAGCCTCGACATGTTTCAACAAAGTTGTGTCAAGTTTTCATGGCCAGGTGTCAGATTTGGTGGTATCTAAGTCAGACTTTATTTTTTTGGGCTCCAAAATCACTGCGGATGCTGATTGCAGCCATGAAATTAAAAGATGCTTACTCCTTGGAAGGAAAGTTATGACCAACCTAGATAGCATATTAAAAAGCAGAGACATTACTTTGCCAACCAAGGTCCATCTAGTCAAGGCTATGGTTTTTCCAGTGGTCATGTATAGTTGTGAGAGTTGGACTGTGAAGAAAGCTGATCACCGAAGAATTGAATCTTTTGAACTGTGGTGCTGGAGAAGACTCTTGAGAGTCCCTTGGACTGCAAGGAGATCCAACCAGTCCATTCTAGAGGAGATCAATCCTGGGTGTTCACTGGAAGGACTGATGCTAAAACTGAAACTCCAATACTTTAGCTACCTCATGCGACGAGTTGACTCACTGGAAAAGACTCTGATGCTGGGAAAGGTTGGGAGCGGGAGGAGAAGGGGACGACCGAGAATGAGATGGCTGGATGGCATCACCAGCTCGATGGACATGAGTTTGCGTGAACTCCGGGAGTTGGTGATGGACTGGGAGACCTGGCGTGCTGTGATTCATGGGGTCGCAAACAGTCGGACACGACTGAGCGACTGAACTGAACTGAAGCCACAGTCTCATTATGTTCCTGTTTCTGCTTTGGGGAATCTGGTCACCTTGTCTCCTGAAATAGCTGTTGATGTAAAATACTGCAGTAATATCAGTAGAGGAAACCTTCAGACAAGGACCATTGGAAAAATTGATCTTAGATTTCCTGTGTTTTAGAGACTGCTAAGAATGAGTAGATGAACCTCCATTGGTCTAATGCCAGTAATTTCAAGGGTCTTTGAACATTTTTATACCAATCCAGTTTTCTATACACCCAAGTGAGGTCATTCTGAGACTTAACATTATAACCAATAGTATGTTGGAAGGAGCCCTAGATTGTTTGGAATCAGAAGTCTAGGAGTTCTTATACCAGGAATCCTTTTCGGGAAGATTTTGTGTAGTCTTTAAAGTCAAGACTTATTGGAGTTACCTGACCTCTGTTTAGTCTCTTTTCTTGTGTGTACAGTGAGGAGAAAAATACTCATATGGCAGAGTTTTTAACATTAAATACAGTAAAGTATGTAAACCACTTTGCCTCATTCATAGCAGATATTTAGTAAAATAAATTGTAATAATATGTTTTAAAAATATTTATTTGGCTGTGCTGGGTTTTGGTTGCAGCATGTAGGATCTTTAGCTGTGGCATGTGGGAGCTAGTTCCCTGACCAGGGATTGACCCTAGGCCCCCTGCATTGGGAGCTTGGAGGCTTAGTCACTGGACCACCAGGGAAATCCCAAAACTGTATTAATATTAAATGTATGTTGTTCCCACCTACAGAAAAAAGTCCAGCTATTTGCCTGGTATGTAAGATCTTTCTAAATCTGGCTTTCCTCTCAACATTCCTCAGTCTTTTCCTGCCACTCACTGTCATGTTCCTTAAACCCAAGCTACACAAAAGTATTCTTATTTTCAAAACAACCTCTGCTTTTATGTTGCCATGTCTTTGTACATGCTATTGCTTTTGCCTCAAATGCACTTTCCACTTCCCCCTTCTCTGCCTATTGAGAGCATACTCCTTCAAAACTGAGCTTCTAATGCTACTTCTGATTTTAAAGTTTCCATCAGATCTACTCTTACTCCACGTAGATTTATCACTCCTGCCTGTGAGTTCCCATTTAGCACCTTGTTTGTACTTTTCTTGGGCACCATAGCTAATTTCCTGGTCTGTCTTCCCAACACTTTCTAGAAGGCAGTGACCCTGTCTTAGTGTTTCTGTGGAATTCTGGGGCGGCAGAGTGCATTTGCTGTATCTCACTTGGGACTTCCCTTTCAGCTTGAATTCTGGATGTGAAAAACGTGATGACAGATCTCTTTGTTTTAAGCCTCTGTGAGATGCAGGCAGTCCACATGGAGGTTAATCTCATTGCTCAGATTTGGACATCACCATGTGTGCAGTTTCTTTAATCCTCCTCTAGCTATCAAAATGGATTTAGCAGTTGACATCCTCTTTTTTCTGTCTGGGGCAAATGGAGCTTTGTCGAATTTAGCCTGGAGGAGCAATGACCTTGCCTCGCTAGTTTAGAATGATCCCAGGACACAAAACTAGATGTCCCTGAGGACCTAGCATGGCCACAGTGTTGCCAGTGACAGGAGTACTGTGGCCTTACTTATGTTTATTCAGGAGACTGGGAAAAACATTCAGCCTCTGATTTAATTTTCTGTGACACATTGAGTCTGTGTTTTAGCCTGCAGAACACTACAGCTGTGTCCTAATTCTTTTCACCCTATCTTGTTCCTACCTTGTGATTTTCATATCACTACCTTTTAAGGCATTTCTTACAAGGCTGATTTCTTACAAGGCTGATAGTCTTGTATTGGAAGTCACTGCAGAATAGTGGAGAAGATACCTCTGAATCATTGATTTAAACAAGCAAAAATCACCACTACAAAGGAGCTGAGAGCAATGGCATGTGTTGGGATCAGTAGTAGGTGATCTATTCCTAGGACTGACTTGTTGATGTTTCTCTGCCAAGTGGGGAGGCGATCTCAATTAATAAAACAAAGCTGTATAATTTGTGTAATGACCAGTATGAAGGGCAGCAATCACAATAATAACAATTACCATTTTCTGAGGGCCTACGGAGTATCTAGCCCAATGCTAGGTATTGGAGGTGCAGAAGTAGGTTGGATGAGGTCCCTATTCTGGAGTAGTTTGCAGTCTAGTAAGGGAGATAGGGAGAGACTGAAGGCAAAAGGAAAAGGGGGGAGGCAGAGGATGAAATAGATAGCATCGCCGACTCAATGGACATGAATTTGAGTAAACTCTGAGAGATGGTAAAGGACAGGAAAGTCTGGCGTGCTGCAGCCCATGGCATTGGAAAGAGTTGGACATGACATAGTGACTGAATAACAATATAGGGAGATAGAATCATAAAACTGGTAGTCACACTGGAGTAAAATTAGCTCATTAGTGCCGAGAAGTACAGGATGCTCAGAGCACTGAGGAGAGACATATATGTGAGACTTTGGGAGCAGAAAGGCTAGACCATTTTTTAGAAGGAAATCATGTGTTTGATTCTTTTCTGGTGTACAGTTTGGCTTCTGCCTACTCTTCTCTTATTCCACCGCTTAAATGTTTTTCTACTTCTCCAAGGCCAAGTTTGGTCCTGTCATTGTTACTCATACCTTGTGTGCTAATGATACTTATCGCAGCTATAATTAAATATTTCTTTATGTAATTGTTTAATGCTTGTCCTTTCTACTAGTCTGTAAGGGCAGTGACTATACCGGTCTTGTTTGCACTGATACCCATCAGTATCAATCCTGTGCCAGGATTGTAGGCACACAGTAAACATCTGTTGAATGAATGAATGAATCCTTATGAACTCCTCAAGTCCTTAGATTGTCTCCCCAACATATAGTGTATGTGAGGTTTAGGAAAAATTAAAACCTATAATCTGGTGGGAAAAACATCTCACATCAGATTTATTGTCCTTGTGGTGACATAGGTAGCCAAACCTGTGTCCTTTACAGAGAAATCCCTTGGGTTCTGAGCTCTACAGTGTAGAGCAGACAACTCTAACACTAGTCCTCCTTTCTCTTGTGTTTTCTGCTGTTGGTGTTTGAATAATGATACCACTATTCCCCAAAGAGCACAAAAAATAAGAAATGAATGCTCAAAATGGCTGACATAGTATTTTGATCCTCGGTGTCTCACCTAAAAACGCCTCTCTCAGACTCAATATGCAAATATTTTTCTTGGAAACTCCCATCTTTCACAGGCATTGGAGTAAGCTCCAGGTATAGCCAGCATGTATTGAGTGTGCCAAATGTGAGGCTGTACCTTTTTATAGTCTTTCCGTTTGGCTGTTAAGGGTTGGGGTTTGAAATCAACCTCGGCAGGATCTGTGCCTGCCTTGAACAGATGTTAAAAGTGAGACTCTTAAACGTTTGTCTATCTCACAATCTATCCCTGGCAAATAGAATACTGTCAGTTGTATAATCGATGAATGTATTTGTGGCCTACATAGCACACACGCTGTATGTATTTCCTTGACGTGTGTCCACTTTTTTCAGATGGCACTTTCCTTTCTTCCCATCAGGACGCTTCCTATCCTTTCCCATAATAATTTGCCCAGTGCTTCTTTAATGGTCAGTAGAAAAGATTTCTTCTGTTCACCTTTTAAGGTTTGCTGAATTCTTGATTTGCTTATGGAATTGGGACTGAAGCAGCTTAAAACACAAGGTTAACTGCAAAAGGGTATTTGTTTTCTGTTCATCCTATCTGGAAATTTTGAGACTCAGAAAATCCTTCGAACATCATAGCTGAAAGTTAGCCTTATACAGACATCTCCCACAACTTTGTCATTAAGCAGATGACAAAACTGAGGCCCACAAAGGGCTTACTGTGCCTCAGGCTATCCAGCGAGGTAATGGCAGAGTCTTGAACCCAACCCAATCATTGCATCTTTTTATTTTATTGATTTTGTAGGTTAAATAACTGTGACAGGAAGAGTTCATAAAAAAGCAAAAGTTTTTTTTAAAATGAGCTTATGTTAAAGCTGTAATTCCAGATCACACATGACACTTCTATTATAAGCCTGTTATGAGCAGCATTTTGCAAGTTTGGAGAGATTTAGAAAGAGGTCTCATAAATCTTCGGAATTCCAGACCTTTGTCCTAGTCCACAAGGAAAGTAGCAGTTGCTCGAGTTGAATAGATTTCAATTTTTATGGGAGCAAGTGCAAAAAGAGTTGCATTGATTTTAAGGGAGAGATTCTTGGCCTCATTTTCCCTACAACGTATGCATCTGACAGCTGGCCTGTCATTCTATTTTTAGACATAATCTACGGGATTACAGAGTGGTTTCATTTCTTTCAAAGCTATGCTGCAGAAATGCAAGCTGTGTAGAAAATGGATTTGCTTTGTAGCAATTTGGAGACTATTTAGTACACTATCTTTAAATTTTTAAATGTAATCAACTAATGTAGATCCCTTTATCCAAATATTTCATCTTAATGTCCACTTATAGTTACAGCAGTATTCTAACTTATTTGGGAGAAATAAATGCTAGAAATACTAGAAGTGGAAATAAATTTTTTACTTTATGTCATATCACTGATCTTCATTTCCCCTTTCTAGGTCATAGAAGGAACAATAGACGTACTCCTTATAGGGGTTTAAAAATAATTTATAGCTGCATTCATTAAGCACCTGTTAGCATTTATTGAACGCCATCTGTATCCCAGGAACTGAGCTTGCCTAATACAGTGGTTCATTTATTTTTTGTGTTACAGTAACCGTTAAAGGTAAGGGATGATATCCCTGTTTTGTACGAGAAAGCTGTGAGACTCCAAGCAATTGAGTAACTTGCCAAAAGTATAGAAATAGTAGAGCAAGAATTGGAACCCAGATCTGTCTGATCTCAGAATCCTGCTTTCCCTTTCAGCAGGTAGCCTCTACTAGTTTTAAGAAGAAGCTGATTGGTAAAACTAGAAGGGCTAAGTACAGAAAGGTATAATAATTCAAAATATGATTGGAGGGGGTTATGTAGGTATTGTACCATAGAATAGAATTTACATATACCTTCAGTTCAGTTCGGTTCAGTCGCTCAGTCGTGTCCGACTCTTTGTGACCCCATGAATCACATCACGCCAGGCCTCCCTGTCCATCACCAACTCCCGGAGTTCACTCAAACTCATGTACCTTATGTGTTCATAAATACTCATTTTGATTTAGAATTGTCATTTCACAGGTTCTGTTACTTTTTCTTTTGATTACATAAATGAAAAAATTTAGAAAATGTAGTTACTACTTTAGCATCTCAAATGTTCATCAGGAAAAGGCTCTTGCACACAAAAGGTTTACAGTGTAACAAATGATTAATGAGATAAAATTGCCCTAACTTTTGGAGGAATAAGTCAGTATCTTTGAAAGTAAATCTTACCTTTTCCAATGACTATATTATCTAGGAAAATCATTACAAATGATTTAGAACTTGGTCGGCATGACTTTGCGGTTCTTTTGATTGTAATATCTAAGATGCTACAACTAGTGGTGATCTGACATTGTCCTTAGAAGCAGGATATCTCAGGAAAGTGATAGGCCTAACAGACCAGACCTTAATAACTTTGGGAAATTGCCTTGAGAAAGGAAAAAAAAAACACTCAAAACTTAAGAGTCAGATCCTAGGTCTGCCCATTTAAGCATTTGCCTACCACTCTGAACCTCAGTTTCTTCACTGATAAAGTGGGGTAATGATACCTTATTACAGAGTTATTCTGAAGTCATTTTTAACAGTCACGATGAAGGAATATGTTTTGAAATGACTAGAGTTGCAGCATTTTATCAGTGATGTAATTCCAACAGTAGTTACATTTAAATAACCTACTGTCACACTTTGTTATAAGAAAATACCTTCTCATGCAGCTGCTCTACTTGGCCTGTGTTAATGTAGTTGAAATTAAATTTATTTGGTTTAATAGCAAGCAATTCTTGTTCCATTACTTACCATTCTGCCAGTTCCTGTCCTTGGTTGGCAGGCTCTGTACAACAATACAAAATGCAAAATTAGTTTTCCCTGTTAAGTGTATGCGTTTGTGGCAGGAGGAATGTGAATTAAGGCTGGATCCAAAAAGGCCATTTGAGATGAGAAAAGGGAAGCGCTGCAGGAGACAGAGACTTCTTTGGCTTGGCTTTGGCTTGACTTATCACTTGATCATGAGGCGATCAACACAGAGAGGCTGTGCTGGCTTGTTAAGGTTAACTAACAACAAATACCAAACCGCTTACCCCCACCTCACAAACCATCTTTCCCCCATCTACATTTAGTTGACTGGGACCATTGCACTTTCTGTTGCTTTCTTTAAAAAACAAAAACAAAACCTTCTTGTCTGCCAAGACATTGCTCTTTATATCCAATCTTTTGCTATAATGAAAGTGCTTGGTTTGACATCCTGCTGAAAATCCCTCAGCCTGTAGATTTCCAAAGCTTGCTTTAGCCCAGTGCTTCTTGTTTTCTACCTTTTGAGCTTTTTGTCACCCCACATCTAAGAATGAGTGGAAAAAAGGAAACAAGTCTATCAAAGTTCATCATCCCCTACTTTTTTTTTTTTTTTTACCATATTAGGATAGAGACTATTCAGTATGTCTGTCCTGTAGTCTAAAATGGGTGGATGGGGAGTCAGTCTGATTCCAGGTCTACCACATTATAGTTATATTTGACCAATGCCCAAGCTCTTCTCTCAGAGCTCAATTTTTCATTTGCAGAAATGGGAAATGTCTTTGTACTACAGGTATTAAGGTTGAATATAACAATATATGTGAAACACCCAGTGTAGTGCTTACTTAATACATGAGAAGTGTTTAATAAACGTATTCTTTTCTTCAAAAAGTACTTTCTAGATAGAGCAACACTGAATCTTGTACTACCCCAACAAATGTATTAATCATTGTGTTAATCTATCCTGTAAGGATAGCATCTCAATCCTTTGTCTTTAAACTCCATTTTATTATTGAGGAAAGCCTTTTAAGTTCCAGGCAACTAGCTTAAAAGTGACTTTGAGAGCACATGAATTTATAAATCAGGATCTGTCATCCTGAAGCAAAAAGAGCTCTGGAGATATACCTTTGGATTTAATGTATCCAGGATGGTTCTTGTGAATCCTAAACAAAACTAGGTCCTAGGTGTGTATTCCTGGAGTAGGAAATGGCAACCCACTCCAGTATTCTTGCCAGGAAAATTCCATGGATAGAGGAGCCTGGCAAGCTGTAGCCCATGGGGTTACACAGAGTCGGACATGACTGAGCATGCACACATACTCAGGGTTAATCAGTATTAGTCAGGATTCTCTAGAGCAACCGAACCAATATGGGGTGTGTATGTATGGCTGTGAGAGTTGGACTGTGAAAAAAGGTCATCGCCGAAGAATTGATGCTTTTGAACTGTGGTGCTGGAGAAGACTCTTGAGAGTCCCTTGGACTGCAAGGAGATCCAGCCAGTCCATTCTAGAGGAGATCAATCCTGGGTGTTCATTGGAAGGACTGATGCTAAAGCTGAAACTGCAATACTTTGGCCACCTCATGCGACGAGTTGACTCACTGGAAAAGAGTCTGATGCTGGGAGGGATTGGGGGCGGGAGGAGACGGGGATGACAGAGAATGAGATGGCTGGATGGCATCACCGACTCGATGGACATGAGTTTGAGTGAACTCCGGGAGTTGGTGATGGACAGGGAGGCCTGGCATGCTGTGATTCATGGGGTCACAAAGAGTCGGACACGACTGAGCAACTGAACTGAACTGATGTTTGTGTTATGTGCATATAGATAACTAAAGATGTATTATAAGGATTTGCCTCTCATAATTATGGAAGCTTACAAGTGCAGAATCGGCAGAGTGGGCCAGCAGGTTGGAGACCCAGGAAAGTCAGTGGTGCAATTCCAGTCCAAAGGCTGGCAGGCTAGAGACCCAGTAGAGCCAATGTTCCAGTCAAGTCCAAAGACAGTCTCTCCTGGAGATTTCTGTCTTGCTCAGTGGAGGCTGGTCTTTATGTTCCCTTCTGGCCTTCAACTCATTCGATGAGCCCAACCACATTATTAAGGGCAATACTCAAAGTCAAAATTAAATTTAAATTTGTTAAACTTAAATTTAAATGTTAATTTTATTCAAAAAATTTCATTCCATCCATCATGGAAATACACAGAGTAATATTTGATCAAATGTTTGATCCGATGGCCCAGCCAAGCTGACATATAAAATTAACCATCACACTAAGTTTAATGAAAAACACAAGACTCAGAGATTCTTACCAGCATTGATCATTACTTTTGTGTCTCTTAAAAATAACACAACTGTTGTTCTTTCTACAGTACTTTTACATACCTGTCTCAGTTGATCTCCATAGAAGCTCTTATTAGGTTATCAGATATAACCCAACGTGTCTGAATAGAGTTCTGAGACTGAGACAGATTAGGGGACTTTCCCAAGGTGTCACATAGTTAGTGAGTGGCAGAGCTACAATTTGTCCAGATCCTTTAACTTCAAATCTGAACATTTTCCCCTTGGCCATTCTCTCTGTGCCAGCTGGAAAATTCTGGAAATGCTTTTGAGAGCCTGGTGGCTTTTCTTCTTGGAACTGTTGTACTCCTCCTTGGAACCATTTTGTGATAAAAAGTTAACAAAATATATATTGGTGGAACCTAAAGATCTTCTTTTCAGATGATTCTGATGATGCCCTCAGGCAGAAAAGAAGAAAGAAAGAGGAAGGAACAACGTTAGCAGCAAAAAGAGTAATGTCAAAAAGTAATTAGAGCAGGACAAATGGATTGTGCTGCCATGTTCAAGATTGTTATTTCTGTAAGCAGTGAGGAGGAAGGGCACTAATGCAATGTGACGGATCTGGAGCAAAACCCAGGGCATTGCTCAAACTGCAGAGACACAGCCAATAGCAAAGCTCAAATCTCAAGGTTTGACTGAACAGTATTTGATATCTCAAAGAGTTGTTTCATGTTGTTTGGAGAAACTATTGTGTCAGGGGACCTACTTTCTTGATTTTGGCTTTTGGGAAATGGCCGCATGGTCTTATGTAGGTAGTTGGTGTCCTAGGATAACTCCCATCCCAGCATTTTGTCCCTGCACATCTCTAGGCTAGGCAGGGAGGGACATGATGCCAACAGGGATTTGGAAGAGAAGACACCAAATATGAAGTGGATTGGGGTATTACCTATTCGGAGAGAAAATGAAATAGAAAAGGAGTCTTAATCAAAATGCAGCTTAGAATTAGAAAGCCTCCCTGGAGAGAGACAGACGGTTATATTCTCATCTGTCAAAGACAGGTTTACTAGCCTAGATGACCTGTGTCCGTGATCCCACTACTGCCACCATGTATGAGGAAACTGCCACAACCCTCAAGAAACATAAAATTTCCATATTTGCCTGCAAGGACATCTGCACAAGTAGATCAACTTTTTCCCCAGTGAGTCAACATACCCTTGAAGTCTGTTGCTAGTTGCTGCCACTGCTATGGCAGTGTAGTTAAGAGCTTGTGTTTTTAGTACTCACACATTCCTGGGTTTGTATTCTAGCTCTGTTCTTTATGAGCTGTTTGACCTTGGGCAATTTACCTAACCTCTCTGAGACTCAATGTTTTTATTTCTAAAATAAGGATAATAAGTGTACTTCCAGCCTTCTTTCGAGATTTTGGTAAGGTGATACACTTAAAACAGTACTGTGTCAGATGCCAGGCACAAAGTCATGACCAGTAAGGACAGAAAAAAGTATGGACTGGAGGTGTGTGTGGCGGGTGGGGCTGGTCTGAAGTTGTCTGCCCAGCAGGCCTCAGTGGGGAACTAGACATCTGTTCTTCAGATTTCTGGTTTGAACAGAGAGAAATGGTTATGCCTCGAGATCCCATAGTATAGCCGCTGTTGCTGCTAAGTCACTTCAGTCATGTCTGACTCTGTGTGACCCCATAGACGGAAGCCCACCAGGCTCCCCCGTCCCTGGGATTCTCCAGGCAAGAACACTGGAGTGGGTTGTCATTTCCTTCTCCAGTGTGTGAAAGTGAAAAGTGAAAGTGAAGTCGCTTGGGATTTCTGTACTTAGTACTCCGTGGGAAGGGGAAATTAAGACAGAGTGTTATCATTCTAAGTAATCAGACTCATGGCATAGATTATTGCTCTTGGCCATGTGAAGGGATTCACCTTTCATTCCTGACTCTTGACTTGCCATCTCCCACCCCGATCCCAGTTCCCATTCCCACTCTGAAATCCTCTGACAGCTCAGAACTGACCAAAAATCAAGTCTTAATACTCTGCCATCATATATTTAACTTTCTTCAAGTCACTTCACTTTGATAATTTTTTTTTTTAACCATGCTGTTACCAACCAGGGTTCTTGACCATCCCCAATCAATAGAAATTGACTAGAGGCCAAATTAGATATTTAGGCAAGGCTTAATTGGGGTCCCTGCTGTAGCAACATGTTCCCTTACTTCACTTTCTGAGGAGAGGGGCAAGCTTGTTCCTTTTATGGAGTGAGGGTAGGGGTGTGTCCAGGACTCAGGCCTGAGGGGTTGCTTAGGTATTTTGCCTACCCCTTTGGTGGTGGTGTGTACAGGGGACATGCTCAGTATCCTCCTTTTGCTCCTCACACCCTGTTTTTGCTCCAGGCTCTGTAAAAGTGGCAGTTGGGTTTTTGACTCTGTATCATTTGGGTCCAGAATTTGCCCCAACTGTGTAGCCATGTAGTTATTTTTTGTGCCATACAGTTTATTTGTATTTTGTTGCTTGAGGAGAGGTGGGTCTGGCTGTAAGCATTGTAGCACTGCAGCAAAGGGCCTCATGTCCCAGCCTGATATTCTGAAGAGGGCTGGCTGCTAACAGGGGCAAAGAGAATCCTGTCATAGCCTGTAGAAACAGACCTCTTATTTGGCACGTTGCAAAGGAATTCTATTTCTGGACCTTTAGAAGTATGCTGTCTGGTGTTGGGCTCATAGGCCCCTTGTTAAGATTCAGTGGTTATAATACAGTGTGAGTCTTCTGAGGCATCCCACCAACCATGGATTTATGAACTATTTTCCAAGGTCTGTTTCTCTGTGCATGATAAAATCATGTAAAAATTGAGCCCATTTTTACATTGTGTCTCGCTTGTTCCAAACCTATGTCTCCATGAGAAAGCCTCAGGAGCCAGAGTTGAGCTCAGTTTTTTTTCACTTGTCAAGTTTTCTAGTGCTTTCTGTGGTCTGTCCATAATCCAGACACCCTGTTTTTGGCTTTTTCTCTGATAGGCTTTACCTTCTTTTAGGTTCCCAGATCCTAAAGAATATAGTGTCAGGTGTAAAGACAAAAATGAATCCCAAATATATTAAATGGTCCAGGATTTATAATTTGCTGATATTGTTTCTAGTTTACAGTTACCTCTGGATGTTTCTTTTCAGAGACTGTGATTAGGTAAAATTATCACAGTTGTCAAGTTTTAATGCAAGGTGTTTTAGTTAATGGTTCAAGGAGTCTTGTTCTTTTTAGTTGTGATCAACAGAAAATGCTAAAGAAACTTTGACATTTTGCCTGCCCAAGGTTACTTTTCTATCATTAAAATGGGAGTGAGCAAAATCAATCACATTATCAACCCTGTTTAATGTACAGACACAGGATTTTTTACATGGAACCAGTTGTTTCCTACTGTTAGGTCAGTTTATTTCTCTCCCTTGGTTCTTGTCGCATCTTAACAAAGATTTGGAACAGTGGAGTGATTACGGCTCTAGCTGACAGGATTTCTCGGCTCCTATCTTATTGTAGCAAGGATTTGAAACAGCAGACTGCTTACAGCTTAGTTACAGCTCAAGCAAAACAGGTCTTTTATTAAACAGAGGATAGTACACTCCCAAGATGTGGGAGTGGGCTGACCCTGAAGGAGTGGCAATGATCCCTCCTGGCTTCCCTTTTTATACTCCCTGTCACCTCCTCTTGGTTCTGCCCTGTGCAAAATTGGGCTTGTACCTGCCACCATTATGCAAAATGCCAGAATGGATAAATCACAAGCTGGAATCAAGATTCCTGGGAGAAATATCAATAACCTCAGATATGCAGATGACACCACCCGTATGACAGAAAGCAAAGAGGAACTAAAGAGCCTCTTGATGAAGGTGAAAGAGGAGAGTGAAAAAGCTGGCTTAAAAAACAACATTCAAAAAGCTAAGATCATGGCATCCAGTCCCTTCACTTCATGGTGAGTGAAAGTGAAAGTCATTCAGTCGTGTCTGACTCTTTGCCACCCCATGGCCAATATGGTCCATGGAATTCTTCAGGCCAGAGTACTGAAGTGGAGCCTTTTCCTTCTCCAGGGGATCTTCCCAGCCCAGGGGTCAAACCCAGGTCTCCCACATTGCAGGCAGATTCTTTACCAGCTGAGTCATAAGAGAAGCCCAAGAATACTGGAGTGGGTAGCCTATCCCTTCTCCAGGGAATCTTCCTGACCTAGGAATCAAACTGGCGTCTCCTGCATTCCAGGCAGATTCTTTACCAAATAGATGGGGAAAAAGTGGAAAGTGACACTTTATTTTCTTAAGCTCCAAAATTGCTGTGGACAATGACTGCAGCCATGAAATTATAAGACGCTTGCTCCTTGGAAGAAAAGCTATAACACACCTAGACAGTGTATTAAAAAAGCAAAGACATCACTTTGCCGACAAAGGTTCATATAGTCAAAGCTATGGTTTTTCCAGTAGCCATATACGAATATGAGAGTTGGACCATAAAGAAGGCTGAGTACCAAGGAATTGATGCTTTTAATTGTGGTGCTGGATAAGACTGTTAAGGAGATCAAACCAGTCAGTCCTAAAGGAAATCAGTCCTATTCTTTGGAAGGACTGATGCTGAAGCTCCAGTACTTTGGCCACCTGAAGCAAAGAGCTGACTCTTTGTAAAAGACACTGATGCTGGGAAAGATTGAAGACAGGAGGAGAAGGGGGCAACAGAGGATGAGATGGTTGGCTGGCATCAGTGGACATGTTCAGTTCAGTTCAGTTGCTCTGTCGTGTCCGACTCTTTGTGACCCCATGAACCGCAGCATGCCAGGCCTCCCTGTCCATCACCAACTCCCAGAGTTTACCCGGACTCATGTCCATTGAGTCGCTGATGCCATCCAACCATCTCATCCTCTGTCATCCCCTTCTCCTTCTGCCTTCAGTCTTTCCCAGCATCAGGGTCTTTTCAAATGAGTCAGCTTTTCACATCAGGTGGCCAAAATATTGGAGTTTCAGCTTCAACATCAGTCCTTCCAATGAACACCCAGGACTGATTTCCTTTTGGATGGACTAGTTGGATCTCCTTGCAGTCCAAGGGACTCTCAAGAGTCTTCTCCAACACCACAGTTCAAAAGCATCAGTTCTTCAGAGCTCAGCTTTCTATATAGTCCAATTCTTACATCCATAATGAATACTGGAAAAACCATAGCCTTGACGAGACGGACCTTTGTTGACAAAGTAATGTCTCTGCTTTTTAATATGCTGTCTAGGTTGGTCATAACTTTCCTTCCAAGGAGTAAGCGTCTTTTAATTTCATGGCTGCAGTCACCATCTGCAGTGATTTTGGAGCCCCCCAAAATAAAGTCAGCCACTGTTTCCACTGTTTCCCTATCTATTTGCCATAGTGATCGGACCGGATGCCTTGATCTTAGTTTTCTGAATGTTGAGCTTTAAGCCAACTTTTCTACTCTCCTCTTTCACTTTCGTCAAGAGGCTCTTTAGTTCTTCTTCACTTTCTGCCATGAGGGTGGTGTCATAATCTGAGGTTATTGATACTTCTCCCGGCCATCTTGATTCCAGCTTGTGCTTCTTCCAGCCCAGCGTTCCCCATGATGTACTCTGCATATAAGTTAAATAAACAGGGTGACAATATACAGCCTTGACATACTCCTTTTCCTATTTGGAACCAGTCTGTTGTTCCATGTCCAGTTCTAACTGTTGCCTCCTGACTTGCATACAGGTTTCTCAAGAGGCAGGTCAGGTGGTCTGGTATTCCCATCTCTTTCAGAATGTTCCACAGTTTATTGTGATCCACACAGAGTAAGGCTTTGGCATAGTCAATAAAGCAGAAATACATGTTTTTCTGGAACTCTCTTGCTTTTTTGATGATCCAGCGGATGCTGGCAATTTGATCTCTGGTTCCTCTGCCTTTTCTAAAACCGGCTTGAACATCTGGAAGTTCATGGTTCACATATTGCTGAAGCCTGGCTTGGAGAATTTTGAGCATTACTTTACTAGTGTGTGAGATGAATGCAGTTGTGCAGTAGTTTGAGCATTCTTTGGCATTGCCTTTCTTTAGTAAAATCCAGGAGATGGTGAAGGACAGGGAAGCCCGGTGTGCTGTAGCCCATGGGGTTTCAAAGAGTTGGACAGGACTGAGAGACTGAGCAATACCAGTGTGAAAAGGGAATGCAAATAGGTGTATGCTTCAGGCCCATTGATGGTTGCAAGTTACGTAACAACAGGTTCTTTGTGCATGTCTTTTCCATAATTAATCTGTTAAAATCAATGTATGTGTGTATAGAATATTCACAAACCCTTAATTGACTCCTAACTGCCTAAGGTAATTTGAAGACACTGAAGGACTGAACTGAACTGAACTGAAGGAGTTGGAGAAGCTCCTGTGGTTAGTTTGTATCCACTCTGTGCCTAGGGCACATGTGCAGGAGTTGGAAAAGTTTCTGTGGCTATTTTTGTAGCATATCTGTGAGCTCTCTAGGGCCTGTCTGGTATGGGGTTTAGAGATCAGCTTGCATCCTTTTCGGCTAGGCCACGCCTGTTGCTCATGCCTAACTTCCTGCCTTAGACTACTGCAGTTCTCTAGACCTAGTCAGTAAAAGAAAGCTATAGGAGACATTATTCGGGAGAGCCTGGTGGGCTTCCGTCTATGGGGTCACACAGAGTCGGACACGACTGAAGTGACTTAGCAGCAGCAGCAGGAGACATTATTGGTTGGTTGTGCTAGACCTTCATTGTTTTCTTAGTTGTTTGCCTGATGCTTGGAAGGCCGATGGAGACTGCAGATGCAGGTGGCCTTTTGTACTTTTAAGCAAAATGCTGAAAAGTAACCATCTGTCCAAAAAAAGTGAGGTGGGGGAGAGGAGAAAGAATCTTCCATGTAGTTTATGGTTTGAATTTTGTCTCTTGTCAGTTTCCTCCAGTTTTTCTGTACAAAATTAAGTGCAGGATGCATTTATTAATAGAATAATGTTCAATTTAAGCCTTTTAAAATTTATAATTATTTTTCATCATTGTTAAAATCATATGTTGAACCAATTGTGTGCTGACCATTTTGTGAGCTAAAGAAAAGGATATATCTTGTTGCGTCTGGGAGTGAGTCTGTAATAATCTCAGTTTTAGTGGAGTGTATAAGGGAGGAAAAGCACCTTTTATATAAAATTTTGTAAATATACACTTACTCAAAAAATTTAAAAAAAAAAAAAAGAAAAACCCCTGTCCTTCAAAATTCAGCTAAGGTGTGATCATTTTTTGGTGCTTATACCTGGACCTTGCAGTCTTGGCACATTTCTACTACCATGTTTATTGATTTAGTTATGTTCAGTAGCTGAACTCCAGTAGTTTTACTTGCTAACAGTGGCTATAGGCTAGTTATGTTACTTTTGTGAGCATTATTTTCCTTTTCTCTTCAAAGGGCATGATCGTTACTCTTGCTTATGAGGGTCAAATAGAATAATGCATATGAAAATCTTTTTCCAAGGGGCAAAGCTTTGTATGAGCATAGACTAATGCATGGTTTATAAGGATCCCTTTTTCCAACTTTTTTTTAAAAAACAACAACTGCATTTAGGCACATTTTACTGTGTAAAATAGTGACGTTTAGTTAATTTACCATTCGTGTCATGTCATCGTGTTAGTCGCTCAGTTGTGTCTGACTCTTTGTGACTCCATGGGTTGTAGCCCACCAGACCCCTCTGTCCATGGAATTCTTCAGCCAAGAATACTGGAGTGGGTTGCCATTCCCTTCTCCAGGGAAATTTACCATTACCTTAAGTCATTTTTAGAATATTTTCATCATCATCCCAATAAAGTCCTTTGTGTCCCTTAACTGTTAATACTATTCCCAACTCCTGATCCAGGCGATCCCCGTAATCTTTCTCTCTAGATTTGCCCTTTTGGACATTTCATCTAAATGGAGTCATACACTGTGTGTTCTCCTTGTCTTGCTTCTTTCACTTAGCATGATGGTTTGGAAATTTGTTCATGTCATAGCATAGTTCTGTTTCTGAATAACACTCCATGATACAGATATATCGTACATACATTTTGTTTATCCATTCAGTAGTTGATGGACATTTGGATTATTTCCAGTTTTTTATTATGATTGATGCTGCTCCAAACATTCACATACAAGTCTTTTTATGGACATGCATTTTCTTTTCTCTTGAGTATAAAGATGTATCTTTTAATTATAAAAGTAATACATGCTTCTTTGAAAAATTTTTCATATAGGGAAGCATGAAACTTGGTAAGTGAGTCACCTCCATAGTTACACTTTCCAGAGGTGGTGATGGTAATAATAATAATTGTTAGCATCTGAATGTTTTGAGCATTTACTATATGCCAGGCATTGTGCTGCCTTATATATTCAATTCAGTTATTTCATATAGCATATATGTGAAATAATCCATTGAATTTGATACTATTTTTCTTTATTTTATGAATGAGGAAACTGAAGTTTAAGGACTAAATGTTAAGGCACTCTTCTAGTAAGTGGCAGAGCCAGAATTTGAGCTTTGGCATTCTGATGTATGTTCTTCGAGACTTTCCAAAACATGCAATTTTTTAAAAACAAAAATTATCTTATTCTGTAGCTTGTTTTATTTCACTTAATTTGTCTTACAGACTATTCCATGGTAGGATTTATAGATCTATCATTATTTTTATGATTGTATGAATACATATGCCAGGATTTGTTTAATTCATCTTTTATTAGTAGATATTTGGTTGCTTTTTTCCCTCCTCTATTTTGATTGTTGCTGCTTATTTGCTTTCGTGTCTGACTTCTTATGACCCTATGGACTGTAGCCCACCAGGCTCCTCCGTCCATGAGATTTCCTAGGTAAGAATACTGGAGTAGGTTGCCATTTTCTTCTCCAGGGGATCTTCCCGACCCAGGGATAGAACCCACGTCTCCTGCATTGTCAGGCAGATTCTTTACTGCTAAGCCACCAAGGAAGCCTCCTATTATGAATAGGGCTATAGCAAATGTCCTTGTATATAACGCTTTGCTTTCTGATGGTATTACTTTTGTGGCCTTAGGTCCTGGAAGTGAAATTTCCAAATGACAGGCTTTGTACATTTCAATTTTGGTTCGTTAAATGTCTCTCCACTGAAGATGGTAAATAACCCCCTCCGACTTCTTCAGCCTTTAAATAAGCATGTCAGTTCAGTTCAGTTCAGTCGCTCAGGCGTGTCTGACTCTTTGCGACCCCATGAATCACAGCACACCAGGCCTCCCTGTCCATCACCAAATTCCGGAGTTCACGCAAAGTCATGTCCATCAAGTCAGTGATGCCATCCAGCCATCTCATTCTCTGTCGTCCCCTTCTCCTCCTGCCCCCAATCCTTCCCAGCATCAGACTCTTTTCCAGTGAGTCAGCTCGTCGCATGAGGTGGCCGAAGTATTGGAGTTTCAGCTTTAGCATCAGTCCTTCCAATGAACACCCAGGATTGATCTCCTTTAGAATGAACTGGTTGGATCTCCTTGCAGTCCAAGGGACTCTCAAGAGTCTTCTCCAGCACCACAGTTCAAAAGCATCAATTCTTTGGCGTTCATGGCAGAAAGTGAAGAGGAACTCAAAAGTCTCTTGATGAAAGTGAAAGAGGAGAGTGAAAAGGTTAGCTTGAAGCTCAACATTCAGAAAACGAAGATCATGGCATCTGGTCCCATCACTTCACGGGAAATAGATGGGGTAACAGTGGAAACAGTGTCAGACTTTATTTTTTTGGGCTCCAAAATCACTGCGGATGCTGATTGCAGCCAGGAAATTAAAAGACGCTTACTCCTTGGAAGGAAAGTTATGACCAACCTAGATAGTATATTAAAAAGCAGAGACATTACTTTGCCAACCAAGGTCCGTCTAGTCAAGGCTATGGTTTTTCCAGTGGTCACGTATGGATGTGAGAGTTGGACTGTGAAGAAATAAGCATATAAGAGAGCCTATTTTCCCTAACCATTTCAATGGTGCATTATTTTCTTTGTAATGTGGTTATACGTTATCAATCATATAAACGTTCTAAAGAGAAGTTAACGTATCAGGGAAGGGCAGTGTTGAATAGCTGTTACATTTAAGTAGTTTCTAGCCTTTTGATAGGTCAGGATTTGGCATTTTTCTAGGCTCTCAAGAGGTGCAATATTGGAGTAACCCAAACTGTAATTCAGGTTAACTTAGGTTGACTTCCCTGTTTGATGTTTTAAAATGAACACTAAGACATTTCAGCCATAGCTATTTCCATTTTCTTAGGCCTATTCTCTAACTGCTCTGGCCTGCTGGTGACCTTTCACCTCATTGCTGCCTATACTCTTTGCCTTGCCCCTAACTCATTTTAAAGTGAAGCCAAGAAAGGGAGATGAAAACTTGGAGAGCTGGGATAGATACATGTGCTTGTCATTTCCATTCTTTCCTTCCATGAAAACCACCAAAATGAGACCAGAAGCCTAATACTATCCTTTTTTAGTCTCTCCAAAGATAAGGCTCTTGTCCTCTCTGTTACTGGCAGGATCCAAGTTGCCATGGTCTCTGTGGCCAGTATAGAGCTATATACTACCTGTTTAAGGGGAGGTAAGTTTTCCATTCTTGGTGCCAGTAAAGGAATCAAGGACACAGAGTTTTGGTTAGTTGTCTTGCAGGAGCCAGGGCCTACCACATCTTACATCTTTCAGACATTGGGAACCATAAATAGCATTTTCTTGTAGATTTTGCCTTTGTCTTCTGACTGTCCTTTTCCTCTCTACTCTCCATGTCTTCATCTCTTGGCCCTGTTATTCTGGGAGATGCTGCCCTCTGCTGGTGGACTGTAGGCTACCCAGAGCAGTTTAGATAGGTCTGACCATTAGAGGAACTGACAAGGCTACATAGAGCCAGAGTCATCAAGCTCTCTAGTCTCCAGTTTCATGAACTAATCCTAAGACTTTCCGCTATGAAAATAATTCATTAATCACTAGAAAATATACAAGTACAGAGACATTCATTGTAACATCTACAGTTGAGTATAAATCGCTCAATCAATGTCTGACTCTTTGTGACCCTATGTACTATATAGTCTGCCAAGTTCCTCTGTCCCTGGAATTCTCCAGGCAAGAATACTGGAGTGGGTTGCCATGCCCTTCTCAAGGGAATCTTCCCAAACCAGGGATCAAACCCGGGTCTCCTGCATTGTAGGCCAATTCTTGACAGTCTGAGGCACCAGGGAAGCCCAAACATCTGTAGTAGCAAAAGAATAAAACCTAGATGTCCAACACTTGGGATTGTAATTACAGCTGCTAAAATTGGCTATGTAAAAGACAACATAAAAGAATGAAAATATTTATCCCAAACAAACACCAAGCAGAATGTACCAGTTGCAACCGTGGTAACTATCTCTTAGGTAATAAAATGGCTAATCTGAAATCCTCAAGACTAGTTGTCAAAACTACGATGATTTCTCTTGATATTTCATTAAACAGTTAGTAAAACAGTATGCCTAATATTTCTTTAGTATTGTTGTATATCTGTATTTTCCCCTGAAACAAATACTTGACATTTGAGTAGCCTGCTGAAAAACATTTCTGTGATGTGTGGTCCTTCTGCAGACCTGATTTCCTAGGACAACAAGGGTGGTGCCATATGTAGCAACTGTCTAAAACAGGCACCCCAGCTGTAACGGGAAGTTCCTAGGCAGCCTTTTCACCTATGGTGTCTTTATACTAGAGGAGGTCAGATAGAGTATAGATATTACTTTGTATGATTTGATGAGAGACTGACTTGCCTCCTTGGTATAGGTCTCTACCTCAGTTGATGCCCCCCCAGTAGAATGGTGACGACTACAGGTTATGATATTTCTGAGAATTTTCTTTTTAAAGAACCGTAAGGAGGGAAGGAAGCCTTTTGAGAAACCCACTTAAGTTTTTTAAAACTAAGTACCTCATTTCACAACATTTGGAGGAGAATAAAAAGTACTGGCTCACGTATCTTGATCCTTGTCATTTAACAAGTAAATTGCTATTTTCAACAGTTAGGACTGCTGCTGCTGCTGCTGCGTCAGTCGTGTCTGACTCTGTGTAACCCCATAGATGGCAGCCCACCAGGCTCTCCCATCCCTGGGATTCTCCAGGCAAGAACACTGGAGTGGGTTGCCATTTCCTTCTCCAATGAATACAAGTGAAAAATGAAAGTGAAGTCACTCAGTCATGTCTGACTGTTAGCGACCCCATGGACTGCAGCCTACCAGGCTCCTCCTTCCATGGGATTTTCCAGGCAAGAGTACTGGAGTGGGGTGCCATTGCCTTCTCCGCAACAGTAGGAGTAGAGTGAAGCAAATCAGATACCTATAATACAAAATTTAAGACAGCATTCACTCTCAGAGTCATGCAAGTTCAGGATCAGCCCTATTTCTCAAATAATCGCTGTCAGACCCTGCTCAGCTCTTGGGAAGACATCGTTCCTTATGTGATGTGATGGATTGTTTATCATCCTTTCTTAGTCTGAGCCTTGACCTAGAGCCTAGGGCCCCTGTGCTCTGGAAGCAGCTGTCTGGTTGAGCAGATTTTGATCAACCACTTGACTTTTAGCTGTTGGTTTAGCCCAGGAGGGGTAGCCCAATAATGACAGCCTATCTAAAATCCAGAATGAATCTTGCAAAATGACCAAGTAAGGCCTAAAATTGTCAGGTTTCATATCTTCTTAATCATTTCCCTGTTTCTTGGCTTTTCTATATTGAAAAATATTTGAGTTTCTTCCAGCTTTTAAAAATTGTAACTTTCCATTGGTCATCCATATACATACATCTTTGTGAACGTAAGTATAAGATAGAGTAGTAAGGATCTTTGGATCAAAGAGTGTGCAAAGTTTAAATCTTGATAGATACTATAAGCTATATTCAAGCTGTGTATCAACTATCAACATGTATAAGCATACTCATTTTCTCTTTTCCAGTGAAATATCTTTAGCATTTTAAATATTTTTGCTAATTTGATGGATAAAAAGTAGTATGTAATAGTTGTTTTAACTTGAGTTATTATTAGTGACCTTTTCAGTGTTTATTGACACTATAGTTATTTTTGGACATCTTTGTTTCATCATATTAATTCCCCATTGGAAGGTTTGCTTACCTTTTTCTTAATCCTTATTTGTAGAATTTCTTCGTGTGTGTGTATATTTGGGTGGCTTTGCCTTTCAGACATTTATATAAATGTAAATACAATCATCTTTTCCTTAATGATGTCTGGGTTTCATGGTATGCTTAGACTTTTCCTCCTCAACAGCAAAAAAAAAAAAAAAAGAAAGTATTCTCCCTTTTTATTTTAATAATATTCTAGTTTACTTTGTATATGTGATTAGTTCTTATATATCTCATGAAATTCTTATTTCATGAGCTGTCAACCCATTTTACTGCCAAAGGAAAAATAGTGAAGTTTTAATTCAGAAAGTTCATAAAAACAAAAACACTATGTATGCTCTTTTGGTAATGATTACTTTGGGAATATAGACTTGGGACCAGGCTGCCCTTCCTTCTCCTCTCTGCTCTGCTTCAATTGTGTTTGTCCTTCCTTATCTTTTTTTAAAGTACATGTTATTTTTACTAAAAATAATAACTGATTATAAAATGTTTTCACACACATTCTGGTTGGTTCCTCAGAACACTTTTGAGTTAGAACAGTAGATATAATTATTCCCATTTTATGGGTGAAGAAACTGAGATTATATAAGCAACAAGTTGCAGAGAATTTTCTGGCTCAAGTTATTCTAGCTATGGTTCTTTTTAGCTACCCAAATTCAAAGAACATCTGACTCGTAACCTGTATCGTTCTCCTGTTGTTTATCTCCTTAAAAAAGATTTATGGCTCAGTATCTGCATGGAAATTTTTGCATTCTCCTGAAATAAAAAGAGAAGAAACTCAGTATGTGTCACAAATGTTTCTTAGGTGTTTTCTGAGAGGACAGAGAGGGTTGGAAGAAGGTTGGTATAACTAGAATTTAATGAAATAGAGCTTTCCTGTTGCTGCTGGCCTGATAGCCTTTCACAGTTTCCAGTGCCTTGCCTTTGTAGAATTCTCCATATACACATTTAGAGTTTTAAGGGAGCTGAGTGAGCCTTTCATAGGCCAGGCTTTCATCTCTGATTCTATCCATGGCTCTCATTCCAGAACTCCAGCTACATGCCTGCCCCCAGCAGCCTCTGTGGGGCCTATCCTGCTGGGTGTTGACTTTTAGATTGCTGGGACTCTTATAATGAATCCTTTACTGTAAAAAGTACCCTACCCATTTTCTTTTTAACTTCTCTTTTTAGCCATTAAAATAATGGCACTGCAGTGTCTTAGCCTAGAAGTTCAGAAGATTCTTTCTGTGCTGCATTTATCTTGAGAGTTCTCAGTGTTACATGATAAAGCATCTAAGTTTCCGAATTTTGAATCAACTTGACCAAAAGAGAGATGTTCAATGGAATTCAAGTATATTATTTCTCTGCACAATAAACTTCACCAAGACTGAGAAAACACCATTAAAAGGGCAACATCACATTTCAAATTCATAATTATTTCATTAATACCAGAAGGACAAGTATTATTGTACAGAGTTGTTTTCCAGGAATATGCTCAAAAGGATTGTGTTAATGCATTTGGGTGTATCTTGCAAAGAAGACATGGTGAATGAGCAGACCAGCTTTGGGCAGAGTTGTAGAGGCTTGAAGAACATCCAAGGAAAAAGGGAGAATTTCAGTATGAACTTTAAGTTCATTTAAGAGGGGTTATGATATTGTTACCTTTATGGTCATTTTTGTACTGAACCAGTTTACAGAGGGGACTTCTGCTTGTATTCGTGAATTTTGTCATAGTCAGGGTTTTGAGGCAAAGTTTATTTTTAGGATCTGCTCTCTCCAGTTATTGGACTTACCTCTTTGGCTCCTCTTAACTTTATAATTGGTTTCACATCCCTCAAAGCAATAGTCACAACCTATCTTAGATTCTGTCCTGTGTGAATTGAATACAGCAGTAGCTAACCTGAGAAGACAATCAGTGCTTTTAGGGGGATACTTGAAGGCCAGTTGTCGATGATATATAAATACTAATCAGGATCTTCAGGAAATAAATTCAGTAATCTTGAGCATTTTCTGCTCTGGTTGGTGAAAACAATAACTATTCCTGACTTTTTGTGAGCCCTGAAAATAATTTCCCCTACTCCTTTTGGGTGGTTCTTCCCTAGCTTTGGGTAGTTTCCTCACACGTGTGTAGTCATCTGTCCTCAGCTGAAGACTCAGGAGAACTCTCTGCAGACCTCAGTCATGCTGTCTCCATGTAGTGCTGTCTCTTCCAGCCCTCTGCCCTGGTAATTCCAGCCACCTAGCCTCCTGGACTCCCAGCCACAGATTGGTGGACTCAGTGTGAGCCCTCACGATGCTCACTCTTGAAACCCATCAGGCAGTTATGTGGGATGTTCACAGGAGTTTTCTTGTTTCCCCTTAGGAATCACTGTTCTTTGTTATCTCAAATCAATAGAGGAAAACCGTTATTTTATATACTTTGTCCAGTTACGTCTTCTCTAGTCAGGAGGCCAAATTAGTTCCCATTATTCCATCTTGGCCAGAGGCAGAAGTCCATTTGTAACTTTTATGTATTTTTAAATATATTTAAGTTTTCATAAAAGAGTTCAAACTGATCTCTTTTCATTAACAGTAAGTTGCAAACTTTTTTACATGCCAATACTGTGAAGACTTATCTCATTTTTGGTAATAGCTACATATATCTGATGGCTTTATTAGATTATAAAATTTCCTTTCTTATTTATTTATTATGTACAGTACTACAGCGAATGTTTTCTCATCCCTGAACAAGAATATCTGTAGGATACTTTTCTAGAATTGAAATTGCTATTAAAAAAAAAAAAGAAATAGGGCTTCTCAGGTGGCGCCACGATAGAGTCTGCCTGCCAGTGCAGGAGACACAAGAGATGCAGATTTGATCCTTGAGTCAGCAGGATCCCCTGGAGTAGGAAATGGCAACCCACTCCAGTGTTCTTGCCTGGAAAATTCCATGGTCAGAGGACTTGGTGGGCAGCAAGTCCATCGGGTCAGAAAGAGATTAAAAAATGGTATGTGCCTTTTAAAGAATAGACTTAGTTTTGATAAATAACGCCAAAAGTGATTTGGCAAAATGTTGTACAAATTTATATGAGTGTGTGATGGAAAATGTGAGAAAAAAAAATCACCTGAACTACTTTGCATTAAAATTGATAGGATACTTGGAGAAACTTGCTTTCTTTATAGGATAAAGAAATTGGAACTAGGTAATTTCTGAGGATATCTTGGCAGGCAAATTCTTACATTGATGTGATTTGAAACAGATCCGTCTGTTAACCCAGTTAAATAACTCAGAAGAGAAGAGTTTACTCATGCAAGTGTTCAGATATGACTCCCACTACCCATAGCCCTGATACTGTTCTTTTTGGCTAGAGTGCCACTTGAGTCCTGCAAATTGCTAGTGTTTGGTCCAAGCACCAAGAGAAGATGCTTGGCAAATCCCAGGAAAGCATTGCTGAAGTCTTTGGTCTCTCAGTGGGCCTGGGGTGGGGTGGGGTGATTCTTTCTCAGCTTTCTGTACTGGTTTGTCCTCATACAGCTGCTTCCAGGTTGAAGTCAATGAAGGCTCTGCATAATTCACTACTTTTGCTCCAGATTAAGGTCCACTCCCTGGAATCTGGAAGGACTCTTGAGAGTTGGGGACAGAAGAAAGGAGTGATCCAGTTCACCAAATGGAAGTTCTTTCTCTTTACCTGACATCTGGTTTTAATCCCTTGTTTAGATTTATTTGAAAATCTATGAAAAAGCAAAAGTCTCTGTGATACTATGAACTGAACAGTGCAGCTACACAACTCAGTTATTACTCTCTTCAGGAAGCCCTTCCAAACTTTCTGTTCAGTTCATCAAATAATCAAATATATACTGGGCACTAAGAAATATCAATAACCTCAGATATGCAGATGACACCACCCTTATGGCAGAAAGTGAAGAGGAACTCAAAGGCCTCTTGATGAAAGTGAAAGAGGAGAGTGAAAAGGTTGGCTTGAAGCTCAACATTCAGAAAACAAAGATCATGGCATCTGGTCCCATCACTTCATGGGAAATAGATGGAAAAACAGTGGAAACAGTGTCAGACTTTGTTTTTCTGGGCTCCAAAATCACTGCAGATGCTGATTGCAGCCATGAAATTAAAAGACGCTTGCTCCTTGGAAGGAAAGTTATGACCAACCTTGATAGTATATTAAGAAGCAGAGACATTACTTTGCCAACCAAGGTCCGTCTAGTCAAGGCAATGGTTTTTCCCGTGGTCATGTATGGATGTGAGAGTTGGACTGTGAAGAAAGCTGATAGCCGAAGAATCGATGCTTTTGAACTGTGGTGTTGGAGGACTCTTGAGAGTCCCTTATACTGCAAGGAGATCCAACCAGTCCATTCTAAAGGAGATCAATCCTGGGTGTTCAGTGGAGGGACTGATGCTAAAGCTGAAACTCCAATACTTTGGCCACCTCATGCGACGAGTTGACTCACTGGAAAAGACTCTGATGCTGGGAAAGGTTGGGGGCGGGAGGAGAAGGGGACGACGGAGAATGAGATGGCTGGATGGCATCACCGACTCTGTGGACATGAGTTTGAGTGTACTGCGGGAGTTGGTGATGGACAGGGAGGCCTGGCGTGCTGTGATTCATGGGGTCGCGGAGAGTCGGACACGACTGAGCGACTGAACTGAACTGAACTGAACTGAAGAACACAGTGGTAAGCTGCTCCCACCCCAGCTAAAAACAAGTAACATCTCTTGTGAGCACACCTTATATTTTGCTCCTCTTTTAAGACATATGTATCTTCCTCTCCCACTGGCTTGAACTCCTCAAGGACAGAACTTTGACTCATTTGTCTTGACTCACTCACGACTAGCTTGGCACAGAACAGGAATTGCTCATTGTTGACCTGCGCAGAATGCTTAATTGTTTGTCTCTACTTCTCGACAAAAGAAGGGAGAATGATCTTTTTAAAAAATCACTTTATTGAGGTATGATTGATGTATAAAAAAATGTGTATAACTTGATGAGTTTAGAGACAAATATATACTTATAAGGGCTTCCCAGGTGGCCCAGTGGAAAAGAGCTTACCTACCAGTGCGGGAGACGAGAGAGATGTGAGTTTGATTCCTGGACTGGGAAGATCTCCTGGAGAAGGACATGGCAACCCACTCCAGTATTCTTGCCTGGAGAATCTCATGGACAGAGGAGCCTGGAAGGCTACAGTCTATGGGGTTGCAAAGAACTGGACACAACTGAACAACCACCACTTTCGCACACATATACCTGTAAAACAATCCAATTTCAGGCTGCCTTCTATTGTAATTATATGTTTCTGTAGAGTTACGGATTCCTCAGAAGTCTAGGCCTTTTAACTTTATTTTTGATTCATCAAATACGAATCAAGTACAGTTGGCCCTGCAGATTCCACATCCATTGATTCGTCCAATCATGGATTAAAAATATTAAAAATTTGTTAAATTCCAAAAAGTTCCAAAAGGCAAAACTTGAATTTGTTGCATACCAGCATCTATTTACATAGCATTTGCATTGTGTCCATATTTGGTATTGTAAGTCAACTAGAGATGATTTCAAGTATTGAGGATATACATAGGTTATATGTAAACACTGTGCCATTTTATATGAGGGTCTTGAACATCTATAGATTTTGGTGTCCATGAAGGTCCTAACCAATCCCCTGTGGATACTTAGGGATGACTGTACTCGTTTTGTGCTAGATTCCGTAGTAGGTACCGGGAATGTAGAGATGAATCAAATTATGTCTCTGTTCTTGGAATGGTTATAGATCCATGGGCAGGCAGGCATCCAACACGATGAAACTACAGAAATTCATAGGATTAGAACCTTTAGGGCAGGTAAGAATTGGAGATTTCTTGGAAGATATATCTGAATTAGCTGAGACTTAAATAATTCATGGAAACTATCCAGGCAGAAGGAAAACAGTGCCTGCAAAGGCACATTTGGGAAATTGCAAATAGCACTGTTCATTGAGAGCATTGGGAATATGAGAAGGGAAAATGGAGAGGTTGACAACAGGTTTGATCAGGAAGGCTCTTGTAACTTTGGGAAGGTGATTTATTCTGAAAGAAATTACAGATTTACAGATTTTAAATGGGAGTGTATGGTTTGATTTGAGTTTTAAAAAGCCAGAGTGGAGAATGAATTTGGGAGGGGAGAGGTGGAAAGGACCTTCTGAGATGGCACTAGTGGTAAAGAACCTGCCTGCAAGAGATGCGGATTCAGTCCCTGGGTCTGGAACATCCCCTGGAGGAGAGCACGAAGGAGAGCTGTAGAATACCCACTCCAGTATCCTTGCCTGGGAATTCCCTTGGACAGAGGAGCCTGGTGGGCTACAGTCCACATGGTTGCAAAGAGTTGGGCATGACTGAAGTGACAGCACACACACACCTGGTGGAAAGAGGGTTTCCCAGGCGGCACTAGTGGTAAAAGAACCCACCTACCCATGCAGCAGACAGACGTGGATTCAAGCCCTGGCTTGGGAAGATCCACTAGAGGAGGGCATGGCAACCCACTCCAGTGTTTTTGCCTGGAGAATCCCTTGGATAGAGGAGTCTGGTGGGCTACAGTCCATAGGGTCGCAAAGAGTTGGACACGACTGAAGCAACTTTGCACGCATGCACACAAAGTGGAAAGGTAGGAAAAAATAGCTAACAAGACAGAACTATAAGGAAGCTCTCAAAATAAGCCAGATGAGAAATAGTGGTAGCCAAGAATAGGATGGTAGAGATGAAAATAAATGTATGAGTTGTGGAGGAGAAGGAAACAGCGGAGGATAAGATGGTTGACGGCATCACTGATTCAATGGACGTGAGTTTGAGCAAACTCACAGAGATGGTGAAGGACAGGGAAGCCTGGCGTGCTGTGGTTCATGGGATCACAAAGAGTCGGACATGACTTAGTGACTGAACAACAGCAACTTTATATTGTTATGCATACACAGAAAATACGTAAAGTAGTATGATGAACCCATGTACCCCGCTTCAGCAGTAATCATTATCCAGTGACTAATCTTATCCCATCCATTCTTTACCTCCCTCACCTCCCCATGTTACTTTGAAGCATTCCAAAGTGTCATCTCATCCATAAGCATTCCAGTATGTATCTCTAGAAGATTTTTTTTTTTAATCTATAGGTTTCTCCTCAATCTCTTTTTCCTTTCTCTTTGCCAAGAGAATGCACTGGTCATAGCAAACACCCTCTTCTAACAACACAAGAGAAGACTCTGCACATGGACATCACCAGATGGTCAACACCGAAATCAGATTGATTTTATTCTTTGCAGCCAAAGATGGAGAAGCTCTATACAGTTAGCAAAAACAAGACCAGGAGCTGACTGTGGCTCAGATCATGAACTCCTTATTGCCAAATTCAGACTTAAATTGAAGAAAGTAGGGAAAACCACTAGACCATTCAGATATGACCTAAATCAAATCCCTTATGATTATACAGTGGAAGTAAGAAATAGATTTAAGGGACTAGATCTGATAGAGTGCCTGATGAACTATGGACAGAGGTTCGTGACATTCTACAGGAGACAGGGACCAAGACCATCCCCATGGAAAAGAAATGCAAAAAAGCAAAATGGCTGTCTGAGGAGGCCTTACAAATAGCTGTGAAAAGAAGAGAAGCGAAAAGCAAAGGAGAAAAGGAAAGATATAAGCATCTGACTGCAGAGTTCCAAAGAATAGCAAGGAGAGATAAGAAAGCCTTCCTCAGTGATCAATGCAAAGAAATAGAGGAAAACAACAGAATAGGAAAGACAAGAGATCTCTTCAAGAAAATTAGAGATACCAAGGGAACATTTCAAGATAGGTTCGATAAAGGACAGAAATGGTATGGACCTAACAGAAGCAGAAGATATTAAGAAGAGGTGGCAAGAATACACAGAAGAACTGTACAAAAAAAATCTTCATGACCAAGATAATCACGATGGCGTGATCACTCACCTGGAGCCAGACATCTTGGAATGTGAAGTCAAGTGGGCCTTAGAGAGCATCACTACAAACAAAGCTAGTGGAGGTGATGGAATTCCAATTGAGCTATTTCAAATCCTAAAAGATGATGCTGTGAAAGTGCTTCACTCAATATGCCAGCAAATTTGGAAAACTCAGCAGTGGCCACAGGACTGGAAAAGGTCAGTCTTCATTCCAATCCCAAAGAAAGGCAATGCCAAAGAATGCTCAAACTACCGCACAATTGCACTCATCTCACACGCTAGTAAAGTCATGTCCAGTTATAACTGTTGCTTCCTGACCTGCATACAGGTTTCTCAAGAGGCAGGCCAGGTGGTCTGGTGTTCCCATCTCTTTCAGTAGGATGTGAAGCGTGAACTTCCAGATGTTCAAGCAGGTTTTAGAAAAGGCAGAGGAACCAGAGATCAAATTGCCAACATCCACTGGATCATGGAGAAAGCAAGAGAGTTCCAGAAAAACATCTATTTCTGCTTCATTGACTGTGCCAAAGCTTTTGACTGTGTGGATCACAATAAACTGTGGAAAATTCTGAAAGAGACGGGAATACCAGACCACCTGACCTGCCTCTTGAGAAACCTGTATGCAGGTCAGGAAGCAACAGTTAGAACTGGACATGGAACAACAGACTGGTTCCAAATAGAAAAAGGAGTACGTCAAGGTTGTATATTGTCACCCTGCTTATTTAACTTATATGCAGAGTACATCATGAGGAATGCTGGGGCTGGAAGAAGCACAAGATGGAATCAAGATTGCCGGGAGAAATATCAATAACCTCAGATATGCAGATGACACCACCCTTATGGCAGAAAGTGAAGAGGAACTCAAAAGCCTCTTGATGAAAGTGAAAGAGGAGAGTGAAAAGGTTGGCTTGAAGCTCAACATTCAGAAAACAAAGATCATGGCATCTGGTCCCATCACTTTGTGGGAAATAGATGGGGAAACAGTGGAAGCAGTGTCAGACTTATTTTTTTGGGCTCCAAAATCACTGCAGATGCTGATTGCAGCCAGGAAATTAAAAGACGCTTACTCCTTGGAAGGAAAGTTATGACCAACCTAGATAGCATATTAAAAAGCAGAGACATTACTTTGCCAACCAAGGTCCGTCTAGTCAAGGCTATGGTTTTTCCCGTGGCCATGTATGGATGTGAGAGTTGGACTGTGAAGAAAGCTGATCACCGAAGAATTGATACTTTTGAACTGTGGTGCTGGAGAAGACTCTTGAGAGTCCCTTGGACTGCAGGGAGATCCAACCAGTCCATTCTAGAGGAGATCAATCCTGGGTGTTCATTGGAAGGACTGATGCTAAAACTGAAATGCCAATACTTTGGCCACCTCATGCGATGAGTTGACTCACTGGAAAAGACTCTGATGCTGGGAGGGATTGGGGGCGGGAGGAGATGGGGACGACAGAGAATGAGATGGCTGGATGGCATCACCAACTCGATGGACATGAGTTTTAGTGAACTCTGGGAGTTGGTGATGGACAGGGAGGCCTGGCGTGCTGTGATTCATGGGGTCGCAAAGAATTGGACACGACTGAGCGACTGAACTGAACTGAAAGTTTACAAGATTGGGTGATTTGTCTTGTTGAATTTACCACAACCCAGATTTTGCTGATTGGCATCCTTCTGATGTAGATGAGTGTGTTTCTCTGAAGTCTATAGTACTTTTATTTTAGTAGCTGGATATAGAGGCTTGATCATCTTCAGATTCTATTTTCCAGGCAAGATACTGAGTTCTTCAATCAGAAGGTATATACCTCTTGTTTTCTCTTTTTATGTTAGTAGCTATTGATGATCAATATCTAGGACCCATTATTTCATAGTAGCATTCTAATTCCAGTATTTCTTGTTCACTTATTAGCTGGAATGTTTCTACAAAGAGAAATTTTTCCATTGCTCTTGGTTACCCTATGCTGTATTTCACTTAGGAAAAGCAGGGTAAATACTTGATTCTTTCCCTTTTTAGTATTTAATCATTTTCAAAAAGTTGTTAGTTCCCTGGCATCCATCCTTCAATGGTGACATTGTTCAGTTAATTGTATTTATTCTTTTTAAAGGATATTCAGATTGTTTCATGTTTGGTTAGAGTGGCTGATTTAGTAGCTTTTGAGGAGACAGGAAAGACAGGAATGATAGGTTTTGAATGTAAGTGGGATAAAAGGGAGAAAGGAGTCAGAGTTCCAGGTTTTGGCTTGGGTTATTGAGGCTGTTCACACGGAAGCAGCTGAGAAAGAGGAGCAGGTTTCAAAGGGCAGACATATTTGGACATGTCTGAGGTACATACGATCAATGCATCTTGGAGATGCCCAGAAGGCAGTTGGATAATAAGATGTGAGGCTCAGGGGAGCAATCCATGAGTCCAGGACCCAGGATAGAGCTCAATTGCTATGTGTAGTTGACTCATATGATTATGTGTGTTATATCTTATTTTATAGAAATCAGTCCCTTTGCCAGCTGAAACCACACTGTACCCCAAAGTAAGATTATTAAACCCTGTTGCCTTCCCTTTTCTGTGTGCTTATCTTTAGAGAGTCAGGTTCAATCTCTAGTAGAGTAAAAAGGACAGAACTGGTTGTAGGTAGGATTGCCACTTGTCCGGTTTACAACCGGTCCTGTTGGTTTTCAGATTTATTACACCCAGTCCTTCAATTAGAGGAGAGCTCTGTGTATGGGTAGGATTTACTGGAGTTGGAATTGAGGCTGGGTGAACTGGTTTTGGCTTTGCAGGAATAGCCTAGGGCAATCTTTTTGTGAATATTTGTATTCCTGAAGGATTTTATTTCCGTCTCCCGTGTTCCTGCTTTCTGAAGCAACTCCTTTCCTTCCTTCCTCTAATCAACAAAATGTTCATTGAGCATCTGCTTTGTGTCAGGCACTGGGTATACAATGGTGAACAAGAATAAGGGGCACAGTCCCTGCCTTTATATAGTTTGGAATCTAGGAGATACATGTATATATTATGTATGTTAATCAGCAGATCATTAGCAACATATCCTTCCATACTAATACAGGAACTCAGTAAATAGGACATATTAGCCAGAAATCTTTTCTTACCAGCACTGAATCTTCTTTATTGGAAGATAAGGTGTCAGGTTTACAAATGAGAAAACATATTTAAAACAAAAGGTCTGTCACATAGGAACTTTGAAATGGAGTTTGTTTATGGGGAAAACAAAATCTCTGAAGAAAGATGGAAGAGATAGAAAATGTGAAAATGAAAGTAGACTGTGAATGCACTCTTAAGTTTAATTAAAAAAAAAACTGCACACCATCTGCTCACCTACACAACATACATACCAAAAACCTTCTAATTGCCTGCTATATGATATATGCTCAACACAAGACTGTGCTCTTAAATTACCAAAGCTTTATTCTTTGGGGTTATATTCAGACTAATAAGGAAGATATTGAGTTGGCCAAGAAGTTTGTGTTTTTCTGAAATACCTTACAGAAAAACCCGAACAAACTTCTTGACCAGTCCCATAGAACTGTGAAGTAAAAACGGTAGGTAGTTTGTATTATCATGATATGTTTTAAGGATCCAGTCATGTGCGACTTTGCAGTCCCATGGACTGTGGCCTACCAGGCTCCTCCGTCCATGGAATTTTCCAGGCAAAAGTACTGGAGTGGGTTGCCGTTTCCTTCTCCAGGGGGTCTTCCCGACCCGGGGATAGAACCCAGGTCTCTGGCATTGCAGGCAGAGACGCTTTATCCTCTGAGCCACCAGGGAAGCCCCAGGGATCCAGGCAGCATGGCAGCAGAGTATGATTTGACTCTGTCTGTTTGAGGGCTGGGAGGATGGAGTGTTTGAACACCTCACAGTGGAGCTGATATTTAAATTGAGCTAGTGGAAGCTATAAGAAAGTAGTAAGGGGAGTTATTCCAAATGTTATAGCTTAGCATATTTGCACTACAAGTGGGTTAGTATGGCAGGAGTGATGGGTGTTTGTAGGGAGTAGTGGTAAATGAAGCTGGAGAGATCAGCAGGGGCTAGATTGTAAAGGGCATTAGGATTGTGGATTTTTATGTTACAGGGAGCCTGGGAGCCGTTGACTAGTCACAGCTCATGCTACAGTTTTTATTTTGCATACCTTTGTCCAGAGTCCTCACTTACACAGAGGTGAGATACTCGTAGGCAGAAAACTCTTCCTGTGTCATCTGACCGTTTTTTTCCCATCCAATCAGGCAAATACATGGATCGACAAATGAAACAACAATGAGAAGTCAGGGCCTAGGCCAGAGTCTATCGAGAAACTACTGGGTTTCAAGTGGTCTTCCTTTTTAGGGGTACGAAAAAGAAAGGCTATCTAGCCATTTGCCCAGCCCCCAAGTCTTGCTTTTTACCACTGTTACCTTTTTTACTTAATTTGTATGTGTTGCTTCACAGCAGTTTGAGTTGTTGTTATATTCAGAGCTGCAGTATTTCACTTGCATTAAACTCTGGGTGTAATTGTGAAGATGGTAGGCAGAGATTCCATATTGGTTGAATAAGTCCCAACTAGTTTAGACTTCTCAAGAGACAGAATAGTTGGCTGTGTTTATGTTTGTATGTTGTATATCTGTTTCTTCTCTTTTCTTTTTCAAAGGGACTGATTTATTCATACTATGATCTGTGATACTTTAAAAATTTATGTACAAGATCCTGAATGGAGAATTATGGAGATTTTTTAAAGGAAGGCTCACTCTTTCCCGGTCTTCAATTTGTGGATGGAAAACTGATCTAATTAAAAACGCGACTCATATTTAAATTTACTTGATTGTTTCAGAAATGTTTTTTTACAATCGATTTGTTCAAATCACAGTCAAAGTACATACAAGGTACACACATTGCATTTGCTTATACTTGTAAGGCTGTTCTTTTTTAAAAATTGCCCTTGATTTTTTTTTAAAAATATTACTACCAGGGCTTCTTTGCTTCTCGTAGATTTTCTCTACTGGCAGCGAGGGAGGGCTCCTCTCCAGTTGCAGTGTGCAGGCTTCTCATTGTGGTGGCTTCTCTTGTTGTGGAGTACAGGCTCTAGGCACTCAGGCTCAGTAGTTGTGGCCACATGGGTTTAGTTGTCCCCAGGCATGTGGAATCTTTCTGGACCAGGGATCAAACCCGTGTCCTCTGCATTGACAGGCAGATTCTTAACCAGTGGACCACCTGGGAAGTCCAAGATTATTCTTACACCCTTCAGTCTTTTTCTCTAGTCAGTCATGTTACTCTTCTTCATATAGGTTTAGTTCCTGATTTTATACCATAAGCATTAAAAAGTCTTTTGTGATTCTTATTCCTTCAAGTCCTGAAATACCTTTCCTGCCTGTCTACATGTCGAACACCAAGGTTCAGCTCCCTCTCTGTAGCATGCCACTCCAATTTAATCAATTTTCCTTCATCCATTTCCCTGACACGTAGATCTAAGGTAAGAATCTCATAATACTCATTTCTGTCAGTTCAGTCAGCATAGTGCCTAGTTCGTAGGAGACACTCAATGAATGTTTGTAGGATTGGATGAAAACCCTTAGTCCTTAGTTTCTAAAATATTTTTAGTTTATGGCTCTGGATTATTTTTGGGTTTTTTCCCCTGAACTATGGACTGTTTCCAACTCCAGGAATAGATGGCAAAAGTAGAAATCATACTTAAGTATGTGTTTGGTTGCTCCTGTTGTTTTCCTGAATTTGAGAGCTTTGCTTGTTAGTCTCAGTTAGGATGGTCTTCATTTGGCTGTGTTTCCTTATTCATGTTTAGTTGAATTAAACTCCTGTCCTTGCCATAAGGAATGTCTGCAATCAAGCATCTGACAGATGAAAACTGGAGACCTTGGGCTTTTGGTTTTTTGTGGTTTTTCAAGGTTAAAAAGAAATTTAATATATTTTCTGCATAATTCTGTTTTTCTGAAATGGATAGAGGTATTCTAACTAGTCCCTCTATCAGTAGTCACATGGCTTTCACTTTGCATCAGACTATCATTGAAACTTCTTGAAGGCAAATAAGGCTGAGATGATTCCAGTGATTGTGTAGCCACTAGAATTGCTATCTTTTGTTTTACTCTGAAGGACTGAACATAATACATCTTGATTACCCCCTTCAGCTTAGAAATCTGCCGTCTTCTTTGAAAGTTGCCATTTGAATAAACAAACATGAAAATAATGTTGAATAGTGGCATCTAAAAAGAGGCTTTGTTGTTTCCTTTCCAAGATATGTGGCATTATGGAGGAAATGAGGGACCTAGGATATTTGGATTTCTTCTCAAGTGGTCTGATGACTTGCTTTTTTCCTTTTCTTGGGCCTCAGTTTCCCCATCTTTAAAATGAAAGTGAACCAGTTTCTTCCAAGGTTAACTGAGGTTCTGCTGTTCATAATTTGAACTCAGCTTTTGAATTCTGTTAGATATGCAGTATGCAAATATTGCAGGTGTTGGTTGGATGTAGAGTTTTTTTCTACGTTACAAAGCTAGTATTAACAAGTAGAAAATGTTGCTGATTTCTTACTCTTTTCTCTCCTTCCCACTGATAAATTCCATGAATCCTTTTAATCTATTTAAATGATTTTTCTTGACTATACTTGTTTTAACTATCTTGGGAGCTCGAGTTTAGATTTAAGGTTTGTCTTTTGCATTCGCATGGTGACTAAGGTGCATGTTCATGTTCTCTGCCTTTTCCTCCCAGTAGAACTTAAAAAGGGCTCTCAAAAAACTTGTGGGACTGCAGATATTGAAGAAATATGACTCTGTATCTAAAGATAAAACTTACCTGCCTTAAACTATGTTAAAGATTTGTTCTCAGGCTTATGGTAACATCAAGGATTATTACTGAGACCCACTACCGCGTTCAGTCCCTGGGTCAGAAAGATCCCCTGAAGAAGGAAATGGCAACCCATTCCAGTATTCTTGCCTGGAGCATTTCATGGACAGAGGAACTTGGTGGGATACAATCCATGGGGTGGCTAAGAGTCGAACACAACTGAGTAACTGACTTTCACACCCTTTAAAATCAAGAATGCTGCTTCAGTCCTGATATTAGTAGGTTGACCAATAGCTCCCCATTTTATATTTTCCTCCAAAAGTTGTTGCAGTAAAGCAGAGGTTTACTACACTTTATTAATCTCTTGTCTGAGTGGGAATAGGAATGGGAAAGCTGGTTTGTGTTGGAATGAGGTGTGTGATGGCAGTGGCAGAAAATTTGTTTTTAGGCAGACAAATTATAACGTTTTCTCCTCTAAATCATTGGTCACTTTCCCTGTAGGCCCTACATTGTAAGGTAACTTAGTGTTCTCTCTCTTGGTTGGGAAATCCCTCTAGTGATAGTGGTAGCAATATTTGCCATTCAATTATATGGCTGCCAGTGACATATTCCACTCCCACCCCCAAGAAAAGTCTCCTTTTTTTTATGGAATACTGCTGTAAAACGTGCCTACCCTTTAAGTTATTTCCAAGGCTATCCTAGACATTGAGGGAGATTATAGGATGAAACACTGCAAAGTTAAGAAGCATTTATTCCTGGCAACTGGTCTCTCTTTGATCATCCCACCTTCTCAGTGGAACTTGCCCTGATGTTGTGTTCTGATATCTGAATGGATAGCTGAATGTTTGACATCATGTGTCATTAGCATATGGCTCCGATTTGCCAGCCTCTGCAGATCTGTGGCAGTGTTTGAGCAAGTATCCACACACCTGGTATGATGCGCTCTGCCATGTGTTACTGGTATGGTTCATAAATCAAGGAGGCATAGCATAATGATTGCTTAATGTCTTAGGAGTATTACAGGAATGAAGCAAGAAGCTTACTTTAAAGATTTACACTCTTGACTAGGGATGGGGGATGAAATTTCTAACCTTTACTTTCCAAAAGGATTTTGCAGACCTAGTTCCCTCTCTCCACATTATTTCAAACTAGTGTGTATAGCCACAGCATGAAAATTAAGGGCAAGAATTAAAGTGAACCCTGCAAATAACTCAGAACTTCACATTTTAATTTTCTCAGAAGAATTTGCCTTGTCATTGTTTATTATAATGACAAAAAGCAGGGGATGCCACTCCTACCCCTCCCAGCACATGCGTAACACAGAGTCTTTGTTTTTTTCTTTTTCTTCTCCCAAAGGTTCTAACTCTAAACTTTTAATTCAAATTACAAAAGAATATAATATAAAATAACTCTTGAAAGAAAGGAGAGAAAAACCCCTACATACTGGAACTCTTTTAAATGAAAACCAAGTCCTTCTAGAATATTGCCTTTTAAGTTAAGGATCTCAGCTTTAAAAAAGACTGGAGGAGTATTTCCTACTAAATGTTTCCGTAATAGTTTTCAGAGACATGGTAGGCAGTATTGTTAACTAAAGAAAATAAGTCTATCAGTTCCACTTAGATAACCTTTGGTAATAAATGAACTCCTTACACGTTGTGACCTTAGCGCCTGAACTTTCTAATCACATGACTGGCTTGTAAACTGACCTGTGAGGATGACTGTTGTAGTTCGGGCTAAGCGAGAGAAATTGGCCAAGTGTCGGAAGAGTGGTCATCAGGCTGGACTTGTCTTGTAATCTCCTTTTCTTCATGGCTGCAATAGAACTTCCCAACAGACTCCGAGAAGCATGAAATGGAGACATGGGAAGGTAAGGGAGCGGACTGTTTCTGTCTGGGCTCAAATCTAAGGTTTAGAAATTTTCTTTGAAGGTTTAGAGCAGATAGTAGCCTTGAGGGAAGAGAGAGGCAGTCCAGTTCTTTTTTGTGTGTGTCTTGGCAGAATTCAGCCAACAAGTTTTTATGTAAATAGCAACTGACTGTAAATGTTTTGAAATAGAGAAAAGCAAGAGAGAACTGTAGTAAGTTGGTTATTGTGATTGATGATTTTTTTTAATGAGCAGAAGAAAGGAAAGAAAAAATGGATTGTAATTTTGTAGTGACTTGAAAAAAAATCTTAAACGACACAGTTCTTAGGTAAAGTTTACATTTTAAAAAATTGTTCTGTTTACTTCTTGACAGACTTTGTTTATATTTTAAATTCCCTAATCCAGTTCACCATCTGCCAAAGCCTTATTTAGTACTGTTAATTATAGATAGTATTGGGGTCTTGAGGCCTTGATAAGGCAACCTCATTTCCTTTGGGGGAACTTAGATACTTTATGGTATAAGACTAAGCCATTGCTAATTTCTTTTTAAGTGGACTGATTTTAAAATGGATATATTCTGTCTCTCTCTCTCTCTCAATCCCTCTTGCTCTCTCTCATTAATAGCAAGTAGTGTTGAATTTGTATGTTTGGAATAGGCTCTTGTGTGAGAAACCCCAGTGTGCCACAACTTTATTATTTGGGCCAGAAAAGACATAGGCAGCTAAAGAAACAACTAGAAAATGAATCTTAGCATTAAAGATTTGTGTATTTGTTCGCTGTGTTTATATAGAACCTAAGACTTTACCAAAAGTTTGGTTTCTCATACGCATTGCTGAGTTATAGCCAAAAGAGTTTCAGATTCTTTGAGGCACTTGGAATATTTCTAGGAATGACATTCATCTATGAAATGCTTTCTTAGCAAAGCTTCCCACCCACTTGCAGCATGCCTAACATCTGCCATAGGCAGCTTTGCAGTTTAATTCTTACTCTGAGAATGCACACACTGGAGAAATGGGAACTTCTCTCACAGCAAAATTCTTCTTTATAGTAATACTTTATTGTAATGCTCCCTTATAAATTCTCCCCCAGCACTTTACCAGCATTGCTTCATTGGTTTTTATTATAAGTTGGCGGAAACAATAAAGTTTATAGAAATTATCAATTACATGCACGATCTGATATTTTTTTATCTTGAACAACTTCCTCTCTTTCCCCCAGTAGGTACAGAAATTCTTTGTTAAACTAATCTGGATATACTAGCTTTTCCAGAGGGAGTAGTTTACAAAGTAAGATTTGCTTTAAATCCTTGGAGTAACTTATGGGTAAGCAGAGATACCAGAGCAATAGTTATATGAGTTTGGAGGGAATAGATCTGAAGGATTTGGATATTTTTCTACCAGTTTTAATCTGTTAGTGATATATAGTCCACCCATTCTGAAAGAGAAAAAATGTTTGAACAGAAAGTTCTCTCTCAGTAATTAATATTAATTAAATATTGAAACTTCAATTTTTCTTGGCTGTTCAATGGCAGAAAATAACTACGGTACTAAAACAAGTACTTTTATAAAAACAAGTGAATTTTTAAAATGTCACCTGAATCATCCATACAAAATTCTAATAAGGCATAATGAATATCCCTATGAAGGAGGTCTTTGAAAGGCTTGAAAAGCAAAAAGAAATCAGTGAAAATGCTACTGTAAAAAAAGCATTGCCTGGTTTTAGATATTGGGCCCTTGTCCATTTAAATTAACCTTTGTCACAGCTGGGCATACAAATGTTTTGTTTTAGTTCACAGAGGGTTAACTCTATTCAAGCTTTCACTGTGGCAGGCCTGATCTGTGGAGTCATACAATCTGGTCTTTCAGCCCCGCCAGTCGCTAGGCAGGAAGTCTTATTTCTTAAGCTATCTTTCAGAATGGGGGGTTGGGATTTGGAGAAAGGTGGGTGGGGGAAGGGCCTTGGAGCATCTGTAAGGATCAATAACAGAGAGCAAGCCGCAGAGAGGCCATTGTGCACACTTCAAGATAGATGTAGCCCTTTTGCACGGCCCCTGCTTGGGAAGACAGACACCTAAAAACCAAAACAATGCCACTGAATGAATTCCCTGTGAAAATAAGATTGCTGTTTAAAAGAGGAAAAGTACTTGAGTGCCCTTTTAATGTTGGAAATATTCTCATTCCTCAACTTGCTGGGATCAGGCAACCCCCACTAGAAATAACTCCAAATTGATTTTTAAATAAAGCCTTTTGTCCGTATGCTAATACTGTATTGAATTGGAAAGGGTGATCATTTTGGTCTTAGTCACGTGCGTCAAAGCTTTGAGTAAGTAGTCTATTTTTTTCCCCTCTTCTTTTTTTTTTCTGTTTTAGTCTAACGTTTGTTTTACCTTATTGATATTGGAGACATCATTAAAAGAATTAAAAAAAAATTTGGCTAGGATTTGAATAACACATGTGTGGAATCCCGTCCCCCTCCCCAACAGCTGGTATTGGCTCTTGAAACTTCAACTGAGCTAAACAGATGCTCTTAAGTGTTATTTTGAGATCATTAAAACCAGATTTGTAACCACAAAATCTACTAAAATCATAGGTTTTACTTTAAAATACACTGAAGTTGTGATATGCTACGTCCTAATGCACGTTATATGGATGTTAAACAGAAATACCTGAAATACTTGGGAAAGTGATCTAATTCTGCTAATGAAGTTATGATTTTAAAAGCACTACCAAATTTGTTCTTTTACTTCAGCCCAGATTTTCATTTTTTGAATTCCCGTTTTCCAATCCCAACTGTAACATTCCTGTTTTACTGTATCCTTTTTCAGAGGACCAACACAGTAATTCAGTAGGTATTTTTATGATGCAAATTCTTTATGGCAGTTGGAAAGAGTAATGGAGTCTTTGCTGCTTCTCTTCTGCTAAACTCCCAAATTATTGTTGACAACTGATGGTAACAACTGTGGAAAATGGAATCATAAAGAACTTCTAACGTCCTTCTTCCAGTTAAAAATCTCCCAGGAATAAATACATAAACTAACTGGGGGTCCGTAATGTGACTTGCAAATATACAAATGAAATAAGGGGAGGGGGAAGACCTGTATTTGAAAAGAGCCCCAAGTTTATTTTATGCTTCTTTAATTGAGACCTGACATATTCTCCTGGACAGTTTTGAGCCTTGAGAGAATATATCAACACTTCAAAAGATCGTTTGGGTGTTCTTAACACATCTCTGACCTGTACACCTTTTCTGGGGGAAATGATAGATGAAAGAAAATTTAATCATCACAAATCTTGATAACATTGTTTTTGCCTTTCTGATGCATTGTAATTTGGACTTGCAGAAGGGATCAATTCTTTTAGTGGGTATTTTCCAGAGAGATACAAATATTACTAACAAAATCTGGAAGTTCAGTTACATTTACTTGTATTAAAATGGGGTATGAAACCTACCATGACCCTTTGAACAATGTGGTCTTTAATGTGCTTTAGGGGGAGGGCCTAGTGAAGGAAAAGCCATAAAAGTCTTCAGGGTTCAAGATGAGGTTGGGATTTTAGGCCATCGCTTTTGTCATTTTCACACACAAACATCACTGCAATCATGTTTGATTTAGCATCCTTAATACAATGAAGTGGCAGAACAAAAGGATATCAGAGGCACAAGTATGAAAGCCAAACATTCTCCCTTCCCCCAAAATTTTTTCAGATCATTCTTTTTGTGTCCTCTGCTACTGAGTCTCTTTCCAAGCCAAGAAAATTAGTCCATTTGTAAGAATCTTTTTGCATGCCTCAGTGGTTTGCTTAGACATTTGAAAAACAAGCTGTTTCTCAGATATTTTTTAGTTATGTTAAAAGTCATGTCTCAAAGACTTGGTTAAAAACACCATAATTAGGAAAAATGCATCTACTCATATTTCAAGGTTGAGGGTTTGGGGGGCGTTCTCAATGCATAGCTGTTTTACATATTTTGAAAAGCCTGATAGTTGTAAAGGTCATTGCTAACTCTTAACAGGGTCTTGATGCTCACACTGTGATCCAAGGACCTTGCATTAATTAGGATGAGAAGCATGGAAGGTCAGGAGTCAACTGACTGGTGGGCCTTGGTGAATTGTCATTGGGGCCAATCAGAATTCGTATAGGATTTTTAGCCGTTGAAACCAAACCAAAACAAAAACAAAAAACGAAAGAACAAAAAACCTGCTGTTGCTTCCATGGCCTCTGAGCAGATCCCTTAGCCTGGATGGTAAGGGCTTGTCCTGTGCTGCCCAGATGGCTCATAAAAACTTGACTGCATCCATTGGTTTGCTACAGACTTCCCAGTGTTGGGTTAAGAACCTCAGCAGCCTGCTCTGTCACTTGGCCAAGTCACTTGACCTCTGTGAGCCTTAATTTCCTCATGTGTATAACAGTGGATGGTAATACCAATCTTCACAGGGTTGTTATAGGAATTGAATAAGAGAACCTCTGTCACAGTGCCCAACACATGCTTAACATGCCTTGACATTGAAATGAGTTTTAAATAGTAGTGAATTTAGGGAGATTACAAAGGAGAGGATTCTTGGGTGAGGCTGTGGCTGGTGCTGTTTCTATTCTAGTCAGAAAAGTCCTCAGGGAGTGCCTCCATTCAGTAGGGAACAATCGGGGAGGACCCTTTGGAAAATTCTGTACAACCAGTGAGACAAGCTACTGAGTTTTCTCCTACATCCAGCTGCTGTGCTCATATCCAATTACAGAGCTAATAAAAATGGTTAGTAAGGGCCCCTCTGCAGAATTCGAAGCTTTTTCCCCTAAGGAGAAGTTTGTTGTTGTTGTTTTAACAGTTATTTTGTTGGGGAGAAGGGATGGCTTCTGAGTGAGCAAACAGATTAAGTTATTATTAGGAAAGGAAGGATAATCATGTTAGTCTTATTTTCTTTCATGTGTTTTGGGAGATAAATAGTTGCCAAGATGATTGCCATGGCCATACTTGGTGAGGTAATAAAGTTAGGAATATTATTAACATGCTTATCATTGCCCTGTTTAACTTTGGAGTCTTCAGTCTCTCTGCCTTGTAGTTGAGAGGTTATATCAGTGATTCATTTTCTTATCTCTGAATTTAAAATTATAGTTTATGTAGCCAACATTCATTGAGCCCTGGGAACACAGGTGAATCAGACATAATTCCTTACTTGAACTGCAGCTCCCCTTTTTCAGCTACAAAGAGGGAAAAATAATTTTAATGTTATTTAGCAGATATTATCTTTATCAGAGTTTTTATTTTTATTTATTTATATATTTTTTGGTCACATGGCATGTGGGATCTTAGTTCTTTGACCAGGAATTGAGCACTTGCCCCCTGCAGTGGAAGTGCAGACTCTTAACCACTGGACTACCAGGAAAATCCCTCACTTAGAGTTTTTGATAAACATGGTGGAATACTACTCAGTCATAACAGGGGAAGAAATTTTGCCATTTGCAGCAACATGATTGGACTTGGTGGGCATTATGCTAGATAAGTCAGACAAAGAAATACTATATGATATCACTTATCTAAAAAATACAACAAGAAGCAGACTCACAGTTCCGGATAACAAATTAGTGGTTACCAGTGTGTTCAGTTCAGTTCATTGCTCAGTTGTGTCTGACTCTTTGCGACCCCATGAACTGCAGCATGCCAGGCCTCCCTGTCCATCACCAACTCCCGGAGTCCACCCAAACCCATGTCCATTGAGTTGGTGATGCCATCCAACCATCTCATCCTCTGTCGTCCCCTTCTTCTGCCCTCAATCTTTCCCAGCATCAGAGTCTTTTAAATGAGTCAGTTCTTTGCATCAGGTGGGCAAAGTATTGGAGTTTCAGCTTCAATATCAGTCCTACCAATGAACACCCAGGACTGATCTCCTTTAGGATGGACTGGTTGGATCTCCTTGCAGTCCAAGGGACTCTCAAGAGTCTTCTCCAACACCACAATTCAAAAACATCAATTCTTCTGCGCTCAGCTTTCTTTATAGTCCATCTCTCACATCCGCACATGACCACTGGAAAAACTGTAGCCTTGACTAGATTGGATCTTTGTTGACCAATAATGTCTCTGCTTTTTAATATGCTGTCTAGGTTGGTCATAACTTTCCTTCCAAGAAGTAAGCGTCTTTTAATTTCATGGTTGCAGTCAGCATCTGCAGGGATTTTGGAGCCCTGAAAAATAAAGTCCGCCACTGTTTCCACTGTTTCTCCATCTATTTGCCATGAAGTGATGGGTCCAGATGCCATGATCTTAGTTTTCTGAATGTTGAGCTTTAAGCCAACTTTTTCACTCTCCTCTTTCACTTTCATCAAGAAACTCTTTAGTTCTTCTTCACTTTCTGCTGTAAGAGTGGTGTCATCTGCATATCTGAGCTTATTGATATCTCTTGGCAATCTTGATTCCAGCTTGTGCTTCCTCCAGCCCAACATTTCTCATGATGTACTCTGCATATAAGTTAAATAAGCAGGGTGACAATATACAGCCTTGACGTACTCCTTTTCCTGTTTGGAACCAGTCTGTTGTTCCATGTCCAGTTCTAACTGTTGCTTCCTGACCTGCATATAGGTTTCTCAAGAGGCAGGTCAGAGGCAGGTCAGGTATTCCCATCTCCAGTGTGTGTGGAGGTACAGAATATTGGGTATAAGGTAGACTCAGAATGTATCAATACAGAGCAGTGGGAATACAACCTATATTTTGAAATAGGGCTTCCCAGGGGGTGTTAGTGGTAAAGAACCTGCCTGCCAATGCAGGAGACATAAAAGACGCAGGTTTGATCCCTGGGATGGGAAGAGCCCTTGGAGGAGGTCATGGCAACCCACTCTAATACTCTTGCCTGGAGAATCCCATGAACAGAGGAGCCTTGCAGGCTTTGAGACCATAGGGTCTCAAGGAGTTGGGACACAACTGAAATGAGTTAGCACGCATACACGCACGTAAATGGAAAGCAACCTTTAAGCCTGTATAAAATACTTAACATTTAAGTGGAAAAAACAGGTTTTGAGGGCAGTTGCTGGGAGAGGAAGAACATTTGGCTGCCAAAACATTACTCAAAACTGGCAGTAAGTTTTATTTGCACTTTGGGGCCTTACATTCTTTAGTTTTTTGACTAGTCATTTCTTGAAGCGTTTTTGCTGTTACACATGTATGGTTGAAAAGTAGAATATTCAAATACTTTTCTATTTTTTAATAAAATTCAGGTCCTGGAATGCAGTTGGTAAAAATGTGGAGAGAGATTGAATGTTTTTTCTGTTTCTCTGTTAGCATTCTGTTCCTTGTGAGCAAAACTTTTTACTTCCATGAAGTAAAAAGTGGATATCAGCAAGTGGATATGATGAGTGTAGCAACCTAACTTTGCTTTTCAAAGGAGCTGATAAGTTATGGATAACTTTTTAAATGTCAGATATATTTAATTTAGGATTTCCCTGGTGGCTCAGACGGTAAAGAGTAAGTTTATTAACTAACTGCTCTACAGCAAATGCATGTTTTGGACCTTTAAAAAGAAAGATAGAAATACCATCCCAGTGGCTGTTTAATCCCTAAACACATATACTTGAGTCTATGCAAATGAGAAGTGTGTAAATGAAAGTCTTGGCACCCAGTAGCTGCTGGTCATGAAGTCTTGGCTGTTGTTACTATTATAAGAATATGTATACATGCACACACTCACAAGTGTGTGAAAAACTCATTCATGGTTTTTAAAGTGTGCCACGAGATAGTTGTGATTGCTGCCAACAAGAAAATCTACCTCCCTCATGTCTTGTATTGACGGGGCAGGAGAAGGGTTTGGTGATGGTGTGCTACAATTAATTTCTTTCCTCGTCTTTAGGTATAGTCCATGCAATTGTTTTAACCATATCACATATTTAAATGGTACTTTAAGAAACTGACCATCACGTTGTTCTGTTAGGATTCTAGGTCCCTTTTGAATGTATGGAAATTAATTCTCCCACAGCACCTCTGCTCTTGTCCTCACACACCTTTGAGTCATATACACTAAAACACTTGCCATAAGGGTTACCAATCTGATACCAAAGAAAAACTACCAACCGTAGAATATGCTTTAGTAGGGAAAGATCATCATATGTCATATGCTGAAAAATATTTGAACTAGTTTCTTAATTCTTTTTTTCCACCAACCAGTAGTCTTACCAAAGGAAGAGAATGATGAATGTCTAGGGAGTCTTGGGGAGTGGTGGAGAAGGAGTGTTAGTTTTATGAAAGTACTGATCCAGGGCCTTAGGGAAGCAGAACCTTGCGGTTCTGATGGCTACATTAGTAAAATCATGTGAGTGTAACTGTGAAAGAATGCTCATGTACATAATTTAAGTTTCATAATTTATGGTCTTAATAATGAGTGCAGAGAGACTCTAGCACTTTTTCTGCACAGTTTTTTGAAAGTAGTTACAAAAGACTTTTTGGTAGTTAGAATGTGAATTTCATAATGCAAAATGTCTGTGTTCTGGCCCTGCATGGTAAATCTGGTCGGAATTCTGGTGAAAGTAGCCTTTTGGTAAGGCAGTGTGGCAACTACGTTTTCACATGTGGTTTTACTTAAAGCATGCTCCTTTGTCTCTCTTTCACCAGGACCTTAGAACTGGGCAGCAACCTTGGTAGCTAAGTACTGAGCTTTGAGCATTGGCATAAGGTTTTTGGGGTGGCTCACCAGTTAGTCAACTATAGTTCTTATAAACTGTGCACTTGGATTTGCAAGTAGAGAAGCTGTGCCATTCATTCAGCTGACATTCACTAGTGGTTTCCTTATGTTTAGTTATTGAGCTGTGTATTTAAGGATACAGAAAAATAAAGATTCTCTCTCTTCTTGGTGGAGCTTACAGTCTAGCAGAGTGAGATAGGTAAGTACAAAAAAAGTGGAAGTGAAAGTCACTCAGTCATGTCCCACTCTTTGTGACCCCACGGGCTATACAGTCCATGGAATTCTCCAGGCCAGAATAGTGGGTAACCATTCCCTTCTCCAAGGGATCTTCCCAACCGAGGGATTGAACCCAGGTCTCCCACATTGTAGGCGGATTCTTAACCAGCTGAGCCACAAGGGAAGCCCAAGGATACTGGAATGGGTAGCCTATCCCTTCTCCACCGGGTCTTCCTGACCTAGGAATCGAACCGGAGTCTCCTGCATTGCAGGCAGATTCTTTGCCAGCTGAGCCACCAGGGAAGCCCAGGTGCAACAAAGTGAGGCACAGTCCCAGCACTCCTGGAAGGCACAGAGGACAGAGTGCTCTTTCCCCGTCCTTTTTGGCCACACCATGCAGCACACGGAACTTTGCCCACCAGGGACCAAACCCATGCTCCTTGCAGTGCAAGTGCTGAGCCTTAACGACTGGACCATCAGGGAAGTCCAAGAGTACTCATTTCTGTTTGGACTACCAGGTTAGACTTCAGCCAGAAAGGCATTATGACAACTTGGTCAGCGTTTGTCAGGCTGGTGAACTGGGAAAGGGGACTCCCAGGCAGAAGGACCAGTGTAAGCAAAAGTATGAGAGTATAAAACTACCTGACAGGGACCCGGGTGATACAAGGCCCACATAATACAGAAATATTGCTTGATTTTAGATGCAAGAGAAACCCTAGAGAGAGCCTTGGTCTGTGAATGGATATCGCTACACTTGATGAGCAGACGAGAACACTCTTCACATTCCCTTCAGTGTTCCTCTTGCAAATATGTTGAAGAGATTAATGTACTTTGCTAGAAAAGGGCATGGGTCCACCCCAGAGCTGGAGGCCTGGACATTACTGCTTCTGAAATTTAGGGAGAGCATGCCATAACCATACTTAAATTTGTTACAACTTGCTAGACACCTCAGAGGGAGAAGCCTTGGTTAAATGGTTCTAATAAGTTATACATTTGTGCTCTGGGGGAATGTTCCAAACAGAAATGGGGTCTGTTGTATTTCTTTAATGAGTAGAAAAAGAGTCTTTAAAAAATTCTTTTACTTTATATTGAAGTATAGTTTATTTTACAGTGTTATATTAGTTTTAGGTATACTGTATGTCAATTATGTCTTAATAAAATTGGGAAAATTATAAAATATAACTAGGAGGGAAAGCTCATATCATCTTAATAGGCGGGAACATCAGGGTGGCTCAGACAAGGCAATAAACAGTCTTTTATTTGGCACCAAGTCCCAATTTACAGGATGTGAATGAGGCAGCTTACCAGCAAAACATGAAAAAAAAAAACTGAAAGATTTGAGTTACTATGTACTCAGAACTATAATGATCAATAATATTAACCCATTATCTTTTGCAGTGATGTAATATATACTGTTATAAAATACATTACAGCCACCCTAAAGGTGACAAACCCAATTTGTACTCATTAAAAACATAGTATACATATCCACTGGTTAAGACTCTACACCATCACTGCCTTGGGCCCAGGTTCAATCCCTGGTCAGGGAACTAAGATCCCACAAGCTGTGCGGCACAGCCAAAAAAAGTATACAAAAGGGAGTAGGGAAAAGAGACCCCTTCTCTTATGTACTCGTCAAGCCACACTAAGTTGTTGTGAGCATCATATTTTCATGTGACCCTTACAGGCAGGAACATGTCCAGAGGAGAAGGCAGATGAGCAGTGTGGTAAGGGCAGTAGAAATCATGTACTGTGTAAGTCAGTTTTGTAAACTAGGGATATTAAACTCTGAAGGCTCAAAACTCTTCTTAGAAATAGGGAGGGAGCAGGCTGGTTCAGGTTGGGCAGTGTCCACAGCTTGATTAAGATGACAATGGTGTTTTTTGTTTGCTTGTCTATTTTGGTTTGGGGGGATGGTTATGTTTGCCTTTTTTTTTCCGGCTGTTCCACACAGCTGGTAGGATCTTCATTTCCCAATCAGGGATTGAACCTGGGCCCCTGCAGTGAAAGCGCCAAATCCTAATCTCTGAACTGCCAGAAAGTTCCCAAGATTAATCTATTTTTATTACAGGGAGCCATATTTAAGCATCAGGAGCCGTAGTAACTACTCCCAACCCTTATGAATCCATGTGGTATAACACCTCTGCTTCACTTCATGTCCGGCCCTCGTCACCACCACTGTCACATAGATGAGCAATGGCAGCTTCTGCTTTTCTCAAACAAGGCCGTCTTTTTGGAATTCACAGTTCAGAGGAAGAGAGGAGTTCTCAAATATTTATTTAGTGAATAAATATCAAGAAATGATTTGAAGCAAGAAGTAATGATAATTGAATAGTGAATCAGGGTCTACTTTATACTTCCCAATTTAAAAATTACTTACCTGCTTAGCGCTATAATGCGTGGATCAGAGTTGTCTATTAATGAAATATCTATCTATCTATGTTTTCCCCCCTCAGAGAAGATGCCTCAGGCTCAGTCTCTTTTTTCCTGAATAAACAAGGAATCCTTAAAGAAAAGTCCCTTTAACAATCCAAATAGGACAAACCTAGCTCTAGCTAGGCTTTTTTCCTCCAAATGGAAAACCTAAATTTGCATGAACATGAAAACTGTTTTCACTGCAAATGGAGACTTGATTCCTAGCTCAAAGATTGCTACATATAAGACACTGGTTGGAACTAGGGACTTTGGTCTAAAATTTCATGTTCTTACCCCCTACCTGTTGAGTGATGGGGTAATATTTCCCTAAATTGTGTTCTGTGGCATTCAGTTAATTGTAATTTGTGAACCATTTCATCTGTTTCCAGGCCTTCCCGCATCTTTTGTTCAGTGACCTAGAAGGATAATTCTCAAACATTCAGTTAATACAAATCTTGTAAATTGCTCACTTGTTTTCGTTCAACTGATGTCACTTTTTAGAAATGTCCTTTTTGAAGCTACATCTGTGGCCTCAGATGGATTTTTGTAGTGGTTTGTGTAGAGGAGGCAGAGTATTTGAGTAGAGGAGAAATCCTATGATTTTTACTTATTTCTGTTTAAATTGTATATTCACAAATTAAATTTTGAGGGTACCTGTTCCCAATTTCATTTTTGCCACACCACCTGAAGCCTGCATTTCAGATAGTGATAACCTATAAAACTGAGTGCAGTCAGTACTTAGTCTGTGCAGCTGATCACAGTCTAGTGAGCAGCTGTACTCTCCATTTCCTAAATCTGGCCTTCATCACAGTCTGAAAAGCAGGTTTTGATAAAAATCAGTTTCCAAATGTAATTTACGTAACGTGAGCCACTGGAATGGGTAAAATGCTCTTCGTGAGGTTGGGGGAGGTATTTGTGTAGCAGCAGGGCTGAGTGGACGCATGAGAGTGAGAGGCATTTTGCTAACAGTGTTCAGTCTGCGTTTAACCATGTTAAGGTAGACCGTGTTGCTAATACGAAGGTATTTAGTGCTCACTCACAGCATGGTAAGAATACATCTAGTTATACAGGTTTTGTTGTGACTCTAGTTGTTTCTTTGGTGGTGTTTTTTTTTTTCTTCTTTTTTAAAGGCAGTGGCAGCACTGAGGCTCAGTTTTTATATGTACCATGCTTCTCTTTCTGTACCCCACCCCCATAGGAGATAGTTAGATGTAATGGGAAGTCTGTCTTTGGAAAAGTAGTAAGGTTGAGATTCAGATCCATCACTGACTGGATATGTGAACTTGGGTAAGTCACTTTTCTTTTCTGACCCAAAACATGTCTATCTTTTTCTTAATAAAAATTAAAATACATACGAAAAATTAAAAAAATTTTTTTTTACATTTCACTTCATTACTTTTTATTTTGAAAATATGTCTGGCTTACAGTCTCCTTTTTTAAAAGGCTTTGTTCTTATGTTTATCTTCTTTAAATGTGTATGAATTTCTCCTAGTTAAAAAAATATGTTGATGTATGGCAGAAACCAGGACAACATCATAAAGCAGTTAGTGAAGTGAAGTTGCTCAGTCGTGTCCAACTCTTTGCGACCCCGTGGACTGTAGCCCACCAGGCTCCTCCGTCCATGGGATTCCCCAGGCAAGAATACTGGAGTGGGTTGATTTCCTTCTCCTGGAGATCTTCCAGACCCAGGGATCAAACCCAGGTCTCCCACATTGCAGGCAGATGCTTTAACCTCTGAGCCACCAGGGAAGCCTGTAAAGCAGTTAACCTCCAGTTAAATAAATTTTATAAAAGAAAAATAAATAAACATCTGCTTAAATCTGTTGCTTCTTCCTGCAAAAGTTTTTTCTATCATTCTCGTGCTTAGTCTCTCAGTTGTGTCTGAGTCTTTGCAACCCCATGGATTGTAGCCTGCCAGGCTCGTCTGTCCAGGGAGATTTTCCAGGCAAGAATACTGAAGTGGGTTGCATGCCCTCCTCCAGGGGATCCTCCCAACCCAGGGATAGAACCCAGGTCTCTGGCATTGACTCCCACATAGACATTTAATTGTTCCAACATTGTTCATTGAAAACTGTATTTTCCTCACAGCTCTGCAGTGCCACTAATAGGTTAAATATCCATATGTTTATGATTATATTGTAGGATTCTCCATTCAATTCCTTTGGTCTGTTTGTCTACTTGGGAGCCAGTAAAACATATCTTAATTACTACAGCTTTAAAATGAATATGGTAGGTTAAGTCATCTTATTTTTCTTAAATACTTGTGCTGTTTTTGTTCTTTTGCATTTCCATGCACATTTTAGAATTTGCTTGTCAGGTTATACACACACAGAGTTGGGATGTTGTTAAGTCACTCAGTCGTGTCAGACTCTTTGCAACCCCATGGACTGCAGTACACCAGGCTTCCCTGTCCTTCCCCGTCTCCTGGAGCTTGCTCAAACTCCTTTCCATTGAGTCGGTGATATGACCCAACCATCTCGTCCTCTGTCATCCCCTTCTCCTCCAGCCTTCAGTCTTTCCCAGCATCAGGGTCTTTTCTAATGAGTCCGTTCTTTGGCCAAAGTATTGGAGCTTCAGCTTGGGATGTTGAATGAAATTTTATTAAATCTGTAGATCGTAATAATAACTATTCCAATCTACTAGCATAGTATACGTCTCCATTTACTGAAATCTTTTTCAATTTATCTTAGAAAATAGTTTATTAAATAAGTATATTAAAATTTTTCTGTAGAGATCTTATGTCTTTATTAGATTTACAGCCTAGGTATTTTATATTTTTTGATGCTATTATAAATGGCATCATTTGAAATTTCATTTCTGTTTGTGACTAGGATAGAAATATAGTTAGTTTTTGTGTATTTCTTGTTTTACTGTGCTGATTAGAGCCTCCAGTACAGTGTTGAATGTAAGTATTGATAATAGACCATCCTTTTCTTAAAATCTCAAAGAAAAGGTTTGTTATTTTTTTTTAAAGCTTTTCACCATTAAGTATGATATTTGGTATAGGTTTCTTCAGATAGGGGCTTCCCAGGTGGCCCAGAGGTAAAGAACCTGCTTGTCAGTGCAGGAGACACAAAACGCAGCTTCTATCCCTGGACTGGGAAGTTCCCCTGGAGGAGGAAATGGCAACCTACTCCAGTGTTCTTGCCTGAAAAATTCCAGTGACAAAGGAGCCTATCTGGCTATAGTCCTTGGAGTCACAGAAGAGTCAGACATGACTTAGCAACTAAACAAACGCAAAGTTGGCTTTACTTTGTAGATCTCTTTATGGATCTGGAACTTGACATTTCTGCCTCTAAAGATTAATCTGTGTCCATAGAGACCCTCACTGAACTCTCAATCAGCCCTTCTCTCTCTATGCCAGAGTGTTGGTTAACATGTGAAGAAATGAGATTTAATATGATAGTTCCTGTTTCCTGCTCTAGAATAATCTCTGATTAAAAATAAATTCTTAAGATTGTTTCTAAATTTTGGAAGACTATAGCAAAGAAAAGCATGTTACCTTTCTTGGTAATAATGCCCATGTGTGGTTAAATTTCCCCTTAATGAATCTTAGAGCCTTGTCATGACGAAGGTCTTGCGTAACTCAGTGAAGCTACAAGCCATGCAATGCAGGGGCACCCAGGATGGATGGGTCGTAGTTAAGAGTTCTGACAAATCATGCTCCACTCGAAGAGGAAATGGCAACTGACTCCAGTATTCTTGTATCAGGAACCCCATAAGCAATATGAAAAGGCAAAAAGATATGACTACTGGAAGATGAGCCCTCCCAGCTTGGAAGGTGTCCAGTATGCTACTGGGGAAGAGTGGAAGACAATTACTAATAGCTCCACAAAGAGTGAGGTGGTTGGGCCAAAGCAGAAATGATGCTCAGTTGTGAATGTGTCTGGTGCTGAAAGTAAACTCTGATCCTATAAATAACAATATTGCATAGGAACTGGGGGATGTTAGATCCATGAATCAAGGTAACTTGCACGTGGTCAAGCAGGAGATGGCAAGATTGAACAGCAACATCTTGGGAATTAGTGAACTAAAATGGACAGGAAGGGGCAAATATAATGAAGATGACCATTATATCTACTCCTCTGGGCAAGAATCCCTTAGAAGAAATGGAGTAGCCCCCATAGTCAACAAAAGAGTCCAAAATGCGATATTTAGGTGCAGCCAAAGAACTTCCCTGGTGGCTTAGACGGTAAAAGCATCTGCTTGCAATTTGGGAGACCCGGGTTTGATCCCTGGGTGGGGAAGATCCCTTGGAGAAGGAAATGGCAACCCACTCCAGTACTCTTGCCTGGATAATTCCATGGATGGAGGAACCATGGGGTTGCAAAGAGTCGGACACAGCTGAGTGACTTCACTTTCACTTTTTAAAGCCAGAAAAACATCAACTCTGCTTCATTGACTGTGCTAAAGCCTTTGACTGTGAATCACAACAAATTATGGAAAATTCTTAAAGAGATGGGAATACCAGACCACCTTAGCTGCCTTCTTAGAAACCTGTATGCAGGTCAATAAATAACAGTTAGAACTGGACATGAAACAACAAACTGATTCCAAATTGGGAAAGGAGTTCGACAAGAAGGTATTGTCACTGCTTGTTTAAACTTATAGGCAGAGTATATCATGAGAAATGCCAGGTTGGATGAATCACAAGCTGGAATCAAGATTGCCAGGAGAAATATAAACAACCTCAGATATGCAGATGATACCAGTCTAATGGCAGAAAGTGAAGAGCAACTAAAGAACCTCTTGATGAGGGTGAAAGGAGAGTGAAAAAGCTGGCTTGAAACTCAGCATTAAAAAAATTAAGATCGTGGCATCCATCCTTTCACTTCATGGCAAATGGAAGGGAAAAAAGTAGAAGCAATGACATTTTTTATTTTCTTGGGCTCTAAAATCACTGCAGATGCTGCCTGCAGCCCTGACAGTACAAGACACATGCTCCTTGGAAGGAAAGCTATGACAAGAATTGATGCTTTCAAATTGTGGTGCTGTAGAAGACTCTTTGAGAGTACCTTGGACAGCACGGAGGTCAAACCAGTCAATTCTGAAGGAAATCAACCTTGAATATTCATTGGAAAGACAGTTTCCAAAACTGAAACTCCAATACTTTGGTAACCTGATAACAGCCAACTCACTGGAAAAGGCTCTGATGCTGGGAGAGATTGAAGGCAAAAGAAGGGGGCAGCAGAGTATGAGATGGTTAGATAGCATCGCTGACTCAGTGGACATGAATTTGAGCGAATTCTGGGAGATAGTAGAGTACAGAGGAGCCTGGTTTGCTGCAGTCAATGGGGTCATAAAGAGTCAGGCACAACTTAGTGACTGAAAGAGTGGTTGCATTTATTTCTCGTGAGTAACCAGCAAGCCTCCTTGAGAACATTTTGCAGGAAAAAAATTTTGGGCCGACCGTCACTGTTTTACATATAGAAGGGTAGGACATAAATTGATTTATCTGCAGATATTTGTTGGTAACTCAATAGTCTTGCTGAAGCTTAGTGAACTATATTGGCTATTTTAAAAGCGAATGAGATTGTTTTGAGGAAAACCTAAGTTAGAGGTTTCTAGCACCAAATGGCAACCCACTCCAGTGTTCGTGCCTGGAGAATCCCAGGGATGGGGGAGCCTGGTGGGCTGCCATCTGTGGGGTCGCACAGAGTCGGACACGACTGAAGTGACTTAGCAGCAGCACCAAAGTGAAGACATTATATACCAATTGTTTCTTCTGCTTATGCCCTCTTCTGCTTTCACTTGTCTAACTGATAGTCATACATTGGAACTTGCCTCCTCTATGAAGTCTGTTATTATCTTACTCTGCCACCAGACTGACTGTCTTCCTTGTTGCTAGTGGAATTTTTTAAGTTAGAAAAAGACAGTCAACAATATTGTCAGTTTGTAAAGCTGGAAAAGACTCTGATGCTGGGAAAGGTTGGGGGCAGGAGGAGAAGGGGATGACCGAGAATGAGATGGCTGGATGGCATCACCGACTCTGTGGACATGAGTTTGAGTGAACTCCGGGAGTTGGTGATGGACAGGGAGGCCTGGCGTGCTGTGATTCATGGGGTCGCAGAGAGTCGGACACAACTGAGCGACTGAACTGAACTGAAAGCTGTTTCATTCTAATACAGACCATGAGGAAGCTAGAGCTCCATGTTATTTATAGGTAATCTGTTAACTCTTTGATTCTCACAACAATTCCTTGAAGAAGGGAATCTGATCCACATTTTACAGAAAAGAAACTGAGACACCTCTGGCAAGGTTTAAGAAGCTTTCCAAAGTCACACAGCTAGCAAGTCACAGACCCTAGATTATTCAAGCCCGAGGATTCTGACTCCTACAGACCAAGTTCTTAATCTCTATGTTTTACTGCCTCTGCTTAGAAGATTTTGTAGAGCTGACAGTTGTCTCTTTCCTTTCCATCTTTGAGTTGAGACTTACCTTGCCATGGGCCTTGAATTCAACTCTACCCCCCCACCCAAAGCTTGATTCCTTGACACCAGGCAGATCTGTTTACCTAATTCCAGACTTCTCAATTAAAGCTTGGAAGTTTCTAAAAACTCTTAGTTTCCACCCTCCTCTCTTCTCGTACTCTTGGCAAAAAGATCAAGAGAGGAAGATTCCAGCAGTTTTTACTTCACTGTTTGATTTTTTCCCTGTATGCATTAATTTTCAGAATAACAAGTTGGTGTCATAGTATCCTCCAGTGGTAACTAATGAGGTTTTCTGTTTTAATATTATTATAAATGAATTGATTTTGATATTTGGAGTGTTTTAATCCATTGCCATCGTCATTATTTTTGATGATAGTCTTCCTTTTAGGCCAGTGGGAGGCTTTTATATTGTTCCCTGTATCCTTTTGACATGACCCCATTGTTAGTCTTGGGTAGTACAAGACTCATCTTTTGTATTGCTGTTGTTCAGTCGCTAAGTCATGTCTGACTCTTTGCAACCCCATGGACTGCACCACGCCAGACTTCCCTGTCCTTCACTATCTCCCAGAATTTGCTCAAACTTATGTCCATTGAATCAGTGATGCCATCCAACCATCTCATCTTCTATCGCCTGATTCTCCACCTGCCTTCAAGCTTTCCCAGCTGCAGGGTCTTTTCCAGTGAGTCGACCCTTGGTATCAGGTGGCCAGAATATTGGAGAATGTCAGCTTCAGCATCAGTCCTTCCAGTGAATATTCAGGGTTGATTTCCTTTAGGTTTGATTTTTTTGCTGTCCGAGGGACTCTTCAGAGTCTTCTCTATCACCGTAATTCAAATAATCAGTTCTTTGGCACTTAGCATTCTTTATAGTCCAGCTCTCACATCTGTACCTGACTACTGGAAAAACCATAGCTTTGACTGTATGGACCTTTCTTGGCAAAGTAATGTCTCTGCTTTTGATTATGCTGTCTAGGTTTGTCATAACTTTTCTTCCAAGGAGCAAGTGTCTTTTAAACTCATGGCCACAGTCACTGTCTGCAATTATTTTGGAGCCCAAGAAAATGAACTCTGTCACTGTTTTCACATTTTCCCCATCTATTTGCCATGAATGATGGGACTGGATACCATGATCTTAGTTTTTTCACTCTCCTCTTTTACCTTCACCAAGAGGCTCTTCAGTTCCTCTTCGCTTTCTGCCATAAGGGTGGTGTCATCTGCATATCTGAGGTTATTGATATTTCCCCCGGCAATCTTGATTCCAGCATGTGCTTCATCCAGCCTGGAATTTCTCATGACATACTCTGCATTTAAGTTAAATAAGCAAGGTGACAATATACAGCCTTGATGTACTCCTTTCCCAATTTTGAACCAGTCCATTGTTCCCTGTCTGATTCTGTTGCTTCTTGACCTGCATACAGGTTTCTCAGGAGACAGGTAAGGTGGTCTGGTACTACCATCTCTGTAAGAATTTTCCACCATTTGTTGTGATCCACAGTCAAAGGCTTTAGCATAGTTATTGAAGCAGAAGTAGATGTTTATCTGGAATTCCCTCGATTTTTCTGTGATCCAGCAAATGTTTGCAATTTTGATTTCTGGTTCCTCTGCCTTTTCTAAATCCAGCTTGAACATCTGGAAGTTCTTGGTTCATGTACTGCTGAAGCCTAGCTTGAAGGATCTGGGCATTACCAGGCTAGCATGTGAAATGAGCTCAATTGTATGATAGTTTGAACATTCTTTGGCATTGCCCTTCTTTAGGATTGGAATAAGAACTGACTTTTTCCAGTCCTGTGGCCACTGCTGAGTTTTCCAAATTTGTTGGCATATTGAGTGCAACGCTTTAACAGCATCTTCTTAGGATTTGAAGTAACTCAGGTGAAATTCCATCACCTTCACTAACTTTGTATAGTAGTGCTTCCTAAGGCCCACTAGACTTCACATTCCAAGATGTCTGGCTCTAGGTGAGTGACCTCACCATTGTGGTTATCTGGGTCATGAGGATCTTTTTTGTGTAGTTTTTCTGTGTATTCTTGCTCCCTCTTTTTCTCCCCCCCCCTTTTTTGCCACCTTTTTAAAATTTCTGCTTCAGTTAGGTCCTTGCCATTTCTGTCCTTTATTGTGCCCATCTTTGCATGAAATGTTTCCTTGGTATCTCTTAATTTTCTTGAGATATCTGGTCTTTCCCATTTTATTGTTTTCCTCTATTTCTTTGCATTATTCACTTAAGGCTTTCTTATCTCTCCTTGCTCCTGTCTGGCACTCTAAATTCAGCTGGATGTATCTTTCCCTTTATCCTTTTCCTTTCACTTTTGTCAGCTAATCGTAAGGTCTGCTCATGCCACTCCAGTATTTTTGCCTTGAGAACCCCATGAACAGTATGAAAGGCATCTTTTATGTATTCTGCCTCAAACCTGAAATCAGCTGTTTTTCTTAGGAGTCCTGGCTCCTGTTCATATGAAGTGGTATTTATAGAGTACACAATCTGAGCTCTTCTACCTTCTAGTATTCCTGATCAAGGCAAACATTCCATTTCCCTATAAGTTAATAAGAGTCTTCTCTATCCTACACTATTATTTAACCCATTGCTCTTTGTGTAGATAGCAAACTGCCTTGTCAGAGTTTCAAATACCTATCATATTTTAAACCCTCAGATTTTCATCAACAACTCTGTCTCTTATCTTACTGAGCACTACAGTTACCAAGCACCAAACTCTTTCTTCAGTGCTGTTGTTTTTTTGCTTTTATTTATTTATTAATTGAAGTATAGTTGATTTCCAATATTAGTTTCACATATAAAACAGAGTGAGTGATTCAATATTTTTGTAGATTATACTCCATTTAAAATTACTGTAAAATACTGGTTATGTTGCCATAGTCTCCATTTTGAAGTGCTTATTTGCTGATTTTCTTCCCATTGTATTTCCAGGTAGACTAACACAGGTTAAGAACATTGAATTAATAGGTTAAGAGTGCTAAATGTTTGTGAACCATCTGCTTTATGGTAGCTCACTAGTGAAAGAATACTGTAGATGTAATGAATCTGAAATTTCAATGAGGCATCTAACAGTCATTCATGGTATCATTATGTATAAGATAGAGAAATGCAGGCCAGACTAGGGTGTCTGGCCAATTAACAGACAAAACTAGTTGAACAACTGTTTCCAGTTGGTTAATTTGCTTAAGTCACGTTGAGAAGAGGCTCCAACAACTTGCCTGAGGCCACTTTCTGTTGAATATTGTTTTAAAGTTAAGCATGAATATTATCTAGTATTAACCATACAAGGTAAAAAAGAGGAGGGTAAAATAACTAATATACCAGATCCCCAGAGTTCCAGACATCAGAATGATATATGGAATTTCTTATATAAAGATAAAATTGATCAAAGACAAATGAAAAGTCCAACTCTTGGGTTCAAGAAATCCTACTTTTCTCAGGAAAAGACTATGAAAGACATATATTAATGGTATACTTGATAAATACTTCAGGATTTAGATGTCTGTAAATCAGATGTGAGTCTAGTCAAGGCTATGGTTTTTCCCGTGGTCATGTATGGATGTGAGAGTTGGACTGTGAAGAAAGCTGATCACCGAAGAATTGATGCTTTTGAACTGTGGTGTTGGAGAAGACTCTTGAGAGTCCCTTGGACTGCAAGGAGATCCACCCAGTCCATTCTAAAGGAGATCAATCCTGGGTGTTCATTGGAAGGACTGATGCTAAAGCTGAAACTCCAATACTTTGGCCACCTCATGCGACGAGCTGACTCACTGGAAAAGACTCTGATGCTAGGAAAAGTTGGGGGCAGGAGGAGACGAGGACGACAGAGAATGAGATGGCTGGATGGCATCACCGACTCTGTGGACATGAGTTTGAGTGAACTCCGGGAGTTGGTGATGGACAGGGAGGCCTGGCATGCTGAGATTCATGGGGTTGCAGAGAGTCGGACACGACTGAGTGACTGAACTGAACTGAACTGAAACCAGATGTGAATTAAGTATAGGGGGCTTGGAAATACAGCAGTCTCAGAATCAGAAGTTTTTGAATTCTGATTTCAGTTTCACTCCTGGCTATTATAACCAATTAAATTTCCTTACCTCTTTAAGCTGGGCTGCCCTTGTGGCTCAGCTGGTAAAGAATCCGCCTGCAATGAAGGAGACCTGTGTTCGGCCCTTGGTTGGAAAGATCCCCTGGAGAAGAAAAAGGCTACCCACTCCTGTATTCTGACCTGGAGAATTCCATGGACTGTATAGTCCATGGGGTTGCCAAGAGTTGGACACGACTGAATGACTTATCATTCACTCACTCACTCACTCACCTCTTCAAGCTTCATTTTTCCCATTATAGAATGTGTATCATTTTATAGTGTTATCAATAATTTTAAAATCCTATGTGTTTACTGGTGTTTGCTGTTAGCTGCAAATATATAAGACTAATTGAGCCTTAAATTAAGGAGAACAAACCATTCAGTTCTGGTTACTTGGTTTTATGAGAAATTTTGATACTGTATGATTAAGAATAAGAAATAGAAGAATTCACAGTTAGGAACTCAGTTTATCTTTAAATGAATGATTGGTTTATGAACTAGGCTAGGTTATGCATATATTTTTTGCCCGCAAGCACATGACTCAAGGCAATGAAGAAGGCTTCAGGTTAACAGACTTTGGCTCAATGTAAAGTAAAACTTTTGAACCATTAAAACTAAAATGGAATGAATGGAATGAAGTACCTTATGAGCCACTGGAGTTGTGCAAATAGGGTATGGGGTAACTAACCCCTTGTCTAGGAATATCATAGAGGGAATTCATGCCTCAGGTCAACTTTTTCAAGACAACTTGACAGGCCCCTTCTAACTCCAAGATTCCTGGTTATATGAGGATAATGATACCTTTCACAGTCATTGTGATGAATAAATAGTACATGTCAAAACTTCTTGAACATTGCATGGTACATGACCGATTTTTTTTTTTTTTTTGCCATATCTGCAAGATAAAAATAATCCTTGCCCTGGTCTTGGTACAGGTGAGATAAGGAATGTAAACATGCTTTAAATACCCTTCAAGTCCTTTATAAGAATAGGAGTTGCAAAAACTTATCTGACATCTGGCCAAGAACCATTTAAGGACATTTTGCTTATGTTTGTTCATTTACAAAGTAAGACATTGGCTTTTTAGCTTTTGTGTGTTTGTTTTTCAAGAGGAGAAGGGTCTGACTTACTTGCATAGACTGAATAAATTTGACTTGCTTTCGCCACAGAGTATGTTAGTTAGGTGCATAGACTTTGGGGGTCCCAGCCCTAGCTCCCTTTCTTACTGACTGGGTGACTGTTGAAAAGTGCTATCACCTCATGAGCTTCATGAGTTTCTTCACCTAAAGTAGGGTACCTCATTTAGGTTTGTGGTGGTGATTCAGCACAATAACATGTGTTACGTGCTTGGCTGAGAGCCTACACCCAAGTGCTCAGTTAACAATAGCTTCTTCTGTTATTGCCCGCTTCCCTGGTGGCTCAGACCATAAAGAATCTGCCCGCAGTGCTGGAGACCCAGGTTCAGTCTCTTTGTTGGGAAAATCCCCTGGAGAAGGAAATGGCTATGCACTCCAATATTCTTGCCTGGAGAATTCCATGGACCTGGTGAGCCATAGTCCATGAGCTTGCAAAGAGTCAGACAGGAGTTTCCCTACATGCTATGAGAGAATTTTGCCAGATGCTTATTTGAAGGGCTATGAGTTTGGTTGGAAGAGGGCCTTTCCCTTTTATGTTTGAGAAGCTTCCGTCTGAGTTGGTTTCCTAGTCTGTGGCATAGACAAGGGTTTATAGAAGCAAAACATGGCAATAAGAATAGCTGTGGCCAGAGAAAGCAGTCAGAGGACTCCAAGAGAATCTAGTCTCTTTGCCCCCATCAGTGGAGAAGTATCTCCCTCTAGTCTTTGATGTCAGTGTGGCCTTTTTAACACTTATGAAAAGAACAAGCATGTTACAAGACATGAGCAGATTCTTAAAAGGTCTGTATTTGATTGTTCTGGGGGCCTTTGCCCCTGGATCCATCCAGATGCTGCACAGAATGCCTGCAAGTGCTTTGTGAAGACGTTATTGATCTCCAGTCCGGAGACTGGCAGATTAAGCTCAGCCACTTCCAAAATGGACTAGTTACTTAACTTTTTTTGAGATCTCTAAATGTATTCATTTACAAAATAGTGATAACAATTGTACTCACCTTTGGGATTATGAGAATTACATGACACAACACAAAGAAAGCACACTGCCTAGTTGTAGGTGTTCAGTGAAATCATATCCATGAGGTGTAGTTCTTGTCGATATTGATCAGCTATGACCATTTTAAAGTCTGTTCTCGCAGATCAGTTATGACCATTTTAAAGTCTGTTCTCGCAGAGTTCTTGTATATATTTTAATGTATGCATATAATAGAATATTGACAACTTTAAAATTAGAAAATTTAGATTCTCTTTAGCCAGTCACGATTCTCTGACAGTATTCCATGGCCTGTTTCTCAGTCCCTTCAGCAGCTCAAGCCCAGCACTCTTAAGAGGTTTTATCTCACACATAGTGCTGTTGTCACGCCATTCATTGGCCTCTTTGTCCTTGCCTGGTTTCGTTTTTTAATTTGCTGTTGTAACTTTGCTCTAATGTTTTCCTTGAGCTTCCTTTGCATTTTTAAAAGGAAAAGAAAAGGAGTGCTTATTATACCAGGGCTACTGTATAGGAAATCTTAGCCAAGTTTCTTTTAGCTGCAAATAACATAAACACATTTAAGTTAGCTTAAGGAAGGATTGTGTTATAGAAACTGATATTCCCATGTTTATCAATTTGACCAAAGTTAGGAAGTGAATACAGGCCTCAGAAAGACTTAGAAAGGTCTATAACTAGGAACTGTTCAAAAAACCTAGGCAATTCCCCTTTTTGTATGTCTTTCCCTATTTTCCTATAGCTGTGTGGTCTCGTATGTCTTTTCTCTGCATACCTGCTATTTGCTGTGTGACTCTGAGCAAGAATTTTAATAGGTCTCTGTCCTTGTATGAAGAAAAAATGTATTAGTTTCATATGTTGCTGTTAAAAATTACCAGAAACTGGGTGGCTTAAAATGACAAAATTCATTCTTTCACAATTCTAGAAGCCAGAAATTCGGAGTCAGTAAGCTGAAATGAAGGTGTGGGCAGAGCCACACTTTCTTTAGAGGCTCTGAGGGAAAATCCATTCTTTGCCTCTTTGAGCTTGCAGTGGCTGCTGGTTAGTCCTTGGCTTGTGGCCAGTGTTTCCCTCTGTCTTCACATCACCTTCCCCTGTACACATGTGTGTGCTCCTGCATGTGCACATCCTCTGCTGTCTATATCAAGTCTCCCTCTAGTCTCTTATAAAAACATATGTGATTACGCATAGAGAACAGACGTGGTTGGAGGGTAGGGGAAGAATGGATTGGGTATTTGAGATTAGCAGATGCAAACTATTACATATAGAATGGGTAAACAACAAGGTCCTACTGTATAACACAAGGAACTATGTTCAATATCCTGTGACATCACAATAGAAAAGAATGTGAAAAAGAATGTACATCTGTATAACTGAATCACTTTGCTGTACAGCAGAAATTAACACAAAATTGATCAACTATACTTCAATAAAATAAATTTTTAAAAAACCATGTGGGGACTTCCCAGTGGTGCAGTGGTTAAGACTCTGTCTGTACTTTCAGTGCAAGGGATGTGGGTTTGATCCCTGCTTGGGGAATGAAAATTCCACATGCCATGTTATGCGGGAAAAAACAAAAAAAGTAATTGCAAGTAGGGCCTACTTTTATAATCTGCCCTTAATGTGATCATATCTCCTAAGACTCTTTTTTTTCTTATAACATTTACAGGTTCCAGGTATTAGGACCTGATATCTTTGAATGGCCTTTATCTAACCTGGAAATGGGGATCATAAAAGCATATCTCAAATTTGGCAAATAATAAAGGCTGTATAAATGCTAACTTCCTTCCTTCGCTATATCCTGTCTATATATACCATTATGCCCTTCTTTAACATTGCCTTCACATACTTTTCTGGAATGTTACTATCACTTTAAGTGTGAACCTGTTTGGATGATAATGATAATGAAAATAATAGCTATCATTTATTAACTGTCTGTGGTAGCCCAGGCACCATATACTGTGCTTGAGTATTTTATATAATATAAACTCGATATATATAAATATATGCTTGAGTATTTTATAAAAATGCACGGTGTTTTATAAAATAATTGCTTGAGTATTTTATCTATGTTATATAGATGACAGTAAAATCCCCATTTTACAGATAAGAGAAACTCAGCTCAGAGAGGTGAAGTAACTTAATTTGCCCAAGTTCACCCACCTGCTAAGTGCCGGAACTAGGGTACAGCTAAGGATCTTTAATTTTGAGGGCTGTGTCCTTATACCTTGCTTGTTATGAGTGCGGTTCAAATCTCTGGTCTTCTGCCTTGGCCTCTGATCAGAACCTTTCCAGGAGGTTTCTTTTTTTCTGTTTTTGTTTTAATTGAGGTATAGTTGAGCATGGAAGTTTCTTCACTGGTTAATAATTATAACTATCATTTATTGGGTGTATACCATATGCTGGATACTTACATACATGATAAGTAATCCTTATCACCTTCCTACAGGGTGGAAGTGGTCGGCTATCGCTAAAGAAAGTAAGGGAGAGGGAGAAGCCTTCCACATTTCAGATTTGGATTCTCTAAGTGATGATGAAACTCACAGAACATGAGTTGTTTTTTTAGTTAGGCCTTGTTTGTGGAATCTACAGGTAGATGAAGGAGTTTCTTCCTACAGCAAGATGCCACCTCTGCCAGTTAGCCTGGAGAAGGTTATGTTCAGGATCTATCCAGGGTTGCTTCTTTTAGAACTGCAGGTTTAAAACCATCATTTCCACTATGTTCTAACTTTGATGTGTTCAGTTTCTGTTCCAGATGATCGCGCTGAACAACGAACCTGTCTCATTTGTGGGGACCGCGCCACAGGCTTACACTATGGAATCATCTCCTGTGAGGGCTGCAAAGGGTTTTTCAAGCGGAGCATTTGCAACAAGCGGGTATACCGGTGCAGTCGTGACAAGAACTGTGTCATGTCTCGGAAGCAGAGGAACAGGTGCCAGTACTGCCGCCTGCTCAAATGCCTCCAGATGGGGATGAACCGGAAGGGTGAGTGGTGCTTGCAGCTCTACTGCCAACCCTTCACCCATCACTTTATCTTCAGTGTCAGCTATTAAGCCTTGGAGTTAGACATTTCCTACACCTACACTATATACCAGGCCTTGTACTGTGTGTGTACTCATAAGCCAAAAATGAATCTGCCTACAGGGATCTCCCAGATTAGGTGGGTAAAAGACTGATGAGACATTAAGGATCCTATGAAAAGGAATGCACAGGCTCCATGTGGCAAGACCCCCAATCAACAATCAGGCATTAATAACTAGGATTAGTATACTCCACTAGTTTTTTCAGGGCATAATGAAAAGAAGTAGGAATTTTATATGAAAAGACAAGAAGGCTGTAGGTCCCCTGAATGTGTTATCATCCTGTTTGGTAGAATCATGGCATTCTCAGGTTAGACATGCCCAGAAATTTGCATCCAAGTTGGTGAAGAATTGCGGATTTATTGGCAAGTTTTCTAAGAGCCATTAGCCTAAAATGACACAAATAAACCAATATTCTAAGGGAGTTAGCCCGGAGGGCAGCTTTGAAGAATGAATTGGGCTGATGAAAGCAGAAAAACCACCTTGAGAGTTTTTAGAAGTGTCCAGAAGAAAGGGAAGTGGAAAGTAATGGCACAGATGGGGAGATGTGGGAGAAGCTCACCTTGTAGGAGTTGGTGACATACTGAGTATTGGGCCTTACCAGAAATTGAAACTGAAGATTCAAATTAATAGTAAATTAATTAGTAAAGAGTGGGGCAAAATGTTGACCTTCGTAGGTGCTGAATTTGAAGTACCTGAGAAGGACACCCATAGACGTCCACTAAGGAAGTTGGATATATAAATTGGATTGGAACTGAGGTGAGAAGCCTTGCCTACAAGTAGAAGTTTGTGGAGCTGTTGGCATAGAGGTAGTAAAGTTTTGTTAGTGGGTAGAAATCACCTTGAGGAGAACTTGGATACAGAAGAGAGAGCCAGTGTCAGAACTCTAGGAGTATTCTCGTGGAGGGTGGAGAGTGGTGCAGTGTAGTTCAGTAAAAGAGCCCAGACTCAGGAGGTTGGTGACAGACTAGATCTGTGACCTTGGACAGTTTGTTTTATGTCTCTAATGCTCAATAATCTTTATGTTTATAATGATATGATAATACTTTCAAAGCTCTCTAGAGGGTTAAATATGACAGTGTATATAAAATACTCAGCAAGGTATTAGGAGCTCATAGTAGTAGTATGGGGTTGGGATTAGTCAAATTTAATGAACTGTTCAGCTTTTGCTTTTGTACATACACTCTCATATCCTTTGGAGTGGTTTTTTAAATTGTATAGGTTTTTAAAATTCTAAACTTGCCTATTACGAAGGAAGGTGAGAGGTGCGGGCTTCCCAGATGGCTCAGTGGTGAAGAATTCACTGGCTAATGCAGGAAACTCTGATCCATGGGGTCTTTCCTCTACCTGAAAACCCTCTCCCTTCCCCACTGTCAGTTTACTCCTATAGAAATCCCCCAATACCAAATAAGTAATGTCTTAAAGAGAGAGTCTGGTCATTCATCTGTCTCATATTTATCTAATTTGGTTTTGGTCTCCAGTTTTCTCATCTTCCTTTGTTGTTCTCATTGAGAAAAAGAGTGGGACTGTTAGTCGCTCAGTCATGTCTGACTCTTTGCAACCCCATGGACTGTAGCCCGCCAGGCTCCTCTGGATTTCCCAGGCAAGAATACTGGGGTGGGTTGCCATACCCTTCTCCAGGGGATCTTCCTGACCTAGGGATTGAACCTGATTCTCCTGCATTGCAGGCAGATTCTTTATCATCTGAGCCACCAGGGAAACCATGCCTTCATTGAGTTTTATCAAAGCATGTTTATGGGTTGCCTTCTTGACTGTTCTCTGATGAAACATCCTGCTTATTCAGCGTGTTAAGATTCTGAGGCTTCCAGCCAAATTTGCCTGTTCCAGAGAAGAAGAAGCTTACCCACAGAAGTCTAACCATATCTAGGAGAAAATGACACAGGAGGTGTGAGGGATGTAAAGCTGCCTTCCTAGGTTTATTTGCATGCCAAGCAGGCAGGCTCAGTTGCACACTGAAGGCTTTGTCTCAGAGAGAAACCCTGCCACCTACTGGTGGATGCTGAGAAAGCAGAATTAAAATCGCAGCTGCCTTTGGAGTATTTTGGGGGCAATAGAACTATGGTGTTTGACACATAATTTTATGTATCTTGTCAAAACCTATAGAACTGAACACAGCAAAAGAAGTGAATTTTACTGTATATAATTTTTTTGAGTAACTGTTATTGAAGGGGGAGGAGATAAACTGTAGCCAATGGCAAATGAATCTAACTAATAATAAAAATAAATCACTTAGACTCATTGAAGAGAATGAAGAAGAAAAGAGCTAGCCTTGGAAAATAGCATTTTGACTGTATACTATTAAAACTAAAGACAAAAAGAACTGTATACAAAAAAGCACTCTTGATTTTTAAATTTGATTCTCTCAAGATTATGGTTTAGGAATTCTTTCACTGCTTTGTATACTAGGGTTGAACACATAAGTAAATATATTGTTGATAATGAGAGTTGAGTTTCTCACAACAGGGAAAGAAGTTATAAATCAAGAAAGAATGAAACCTCTGATGCTAGATTAGACTCAGAGGTTGTTGTAACGTGGATTCATGTTTCAGTTCAGTTCAGTCGCTCAGTCGTGTCCGACTCTCCGCAACCCCATGAATCACAGCACGCCAGGCCTCCCTGTCCATCACCAACTCCCAGAGTACACTCAAACTCATGTCCACAGAGTCAGTGATGCCATCCAGCCATCTCATTCTCCGTCGTCCCCTTCTCCTCCTGCCCCCAACCTTTCCCAGCATCAGAGTCTTTTCCAGTGAGTCAACTCGTCGCATGAGGTGGCCAAAGTATTGGAGTTTCAGCTTTAGCATCAGTCCCTCCAATGAACATCCAGGACTGATCTCCTTTAGAATAGACTGGTTGGATCTCCTTGCAGTATAAGGGACTCTCAAGAGTCTTCTCCAACACCACAGTTCAAAAGCATCGATTCTTCTGCGATCAGCTTTCTTCACAGTCCAACTCTCACATCCATACATGACCACGGGAAAAACCATTGCCTTGACTAGACGGACCTTGGTTGGCAAAGTAATGTCTCTGCTTTTTAATATACTATCAAGGTTGGTCATGACTTTCCTTCCAAGGAGCAAGCGTCTTTTAATTTCCTGGCTGCAATCAGCATCCACAGTGATTTTGGAGCCCAAAAAAATAAAGTCTGACACTGTTTCCACTGTTTTTCCATCTATTTCCCATGAAGTGATGGGACCAGATGCCATGATCTTTGTTTTCTGCATGTTGAGCTTCAAGCCAAACTTTTCACTCTCCTCTTTCACTTTCATCAAGAGGCTTTTGAGTTCCTTTTCACTTTCTGCCATAAGGGTAGTGTCATCTGCATATCTGAGGTTATTGATATTTCTCCCAGCAATCTTGATTCCAGCTTGTGCTTCTTCCAGCCCAGCGTTCCTCATGATATACTCTGCATATAAGTTAAATAAGCAAGGTGACAATATACAACCTTGACGTACACCTTTTCCTATTTGGAACCAGTCTGTAGTTCCATGTCCAGTTCTAACTGTTGCTTCCTGACCTGCATACAGGTTTCTCAAGAGGCAGGTCAGGTGGTCTGGGATTCCCATCTCTTTCAGAATGTTCCACAGTTTATTGTGATCCACACAGTCAAAGGCTTTGGCATAGTCAATGAAGCAGAAATAGATGTTTTTCTGGAACTCTCTTGCTTTCTCCATGATCCAGTGGATGTTGGCAATTTGATCTCTGGTGCCTCTGCCTTTTCTAAAACCTGCTTGAACATCTGGGAGTTCACGGTTTACATACTGCTGAAGCCTGGCTTGGAGAATTTTGAGCATGACTTTACTAGCGTGTGAGATGAGTGCAATTGTGCGGTAGTTTGAGCATTCTTTGGCATTGCCTTTCTTTGGGATTGGAATGAAGACTGACCTCTTCCAGTCCTGTGGCCACTGCTGAGTTTTCCAAATCTGTTGGCATATTGAGTGCAGCACTTTCACAGCATCATCTTTCAAGACTTGAAATAGCTCAACTGGAATTCTATCACCTCCACTAGCTTTGTTAGTAGTGATGCTTTCTAAGGCCCACTTGACTTCACATTCCAAGATGTCTGGCTCTAGGTCAGTGATCACGTTATCGTGACTATCTTGCTCGTGAAGATCTTTTTTGTACAGTTCTTCTGTGTATTCCTGCCACCTCTTCTTAATATCTTCTGCTTCTGTTAGGTCCATACCATTTCTGTCCTTTATTGAGCCCATCTTTGCATGAAATGTTCCCTTGGAATCTCTTATTTTCTTGAAGAGATCTCTTGTTTTTCCTATTCTGTTGTTTTCCTCTATTTCTTTGCATTGATCACTGAGGAAGGCTTTCTTATCTCTCCTTGCTATTCTTTGGAACTCTGCATTCAGATGCTTATATCTTTCCTTTTCTCCTTTGCTTTTTGCCTCTCTTCTTTTCACAGCTATTTCTAAGGCCTCCTAAGACAGCCATTTCGCTCTTCTGCATTTCTTTTCCATGGGGATGGTCTTGGTCCCTGTCTCCTGTACAATGTCACGAACCTCCGTCCAGAGTTCATCAGGCACTCTATCAATCAGATCTAGTCCCTTAAATCTATTTCTCACTTCCACTGTATAATCATAAGGGATTTGATTGAGGTCATACCTGAATGGTCTAGTGGTTTTCCCTACTTTCTTCAATTTAAGTCTGAATTTGGCAATAAGGAGTTCATGATCTGAGCCACAGTCAGCTCCTGGTCTTGTTTTTGCTAACTGTATACATCTTCTCCATCTTTGGCTGCAAAGAATATAATCAGTCTGATTTCAGTGTTGACCATCTGGTGATGTCCATGTGTAGAGTCTTCTCTTGTGTTGTTGGAAGAGGGTGTTTGCTATGACCAGTGCGTTCTCTTGACAAAACTCTATTAGCCTTTGCCCTGCTTCATTCCATGCCTCGTTCATTCATTCATACCTCGTCCAAGGTAAGGTACAGCAGCTGCACTTTGCTGGAGCGGCTGTGAAGAGATTTCCCAGGACCAAGGTAAGAGAAACCCAAATAAGATGGTAGGTATTGCTAGGGGGCATCAGAGGGCAGACACACTGAAATCATAATCACAGGAAACTAGTCGATCTGATCACATGGACCACAGCCGAATGTGGTCCACTGGAGAAGGGAATGGCAAACCACTTCAGTATACTTGCCTTGAGAACCCCATGAACAGTATCAAAGGGCAAAATGATAGGATACTGAATGAGGAATTCCCCAGGTCGGTAGGTGCCCAGTATGCTACTGGAGCTCAGTGGAGAAGTAACTCTAGAAGGAATAAAGGGATGGAGCAAAAGCAAAACCAATACCCAGCTGTGGATGTGACCAGTGATAGAAGCAAGGTCCGGTGCTGTAAAGAGCAATATTGCATAGGAACCTGGAATGTTAGGTCCATGAATCAAGGCAAACTGGAAGTGGTCAAACGGGAGATGGCAAGAGTGAACATAGACATTCTAGGAATCAGTGAATTAAAATGGACTGGAATGGGTGAATTTAACTCGGATGACCATTATGTCTACTACTGTGGGCAGGAAACCCTTAGAAGAAATGGAGTAGCCATCGTGGTCAACAGAAGAGTCCGAAATGCAGTACTTGGATGCAATCTTAAAAATGACAGAATGATTTCTGTTCGTTTCCAAGGCAAACGATTCAATATTACAGTAATCCAGGCCTATGCCCCAACCAGTAATGCTGAAGAAGCCGAAGTTAATCGGTTCTATGAAGACCTACAAGACCTTTTAGAACTAACACCCAAAAAAGATGTCCTTTTCATTATAGGGGACTGGAATGCAAAAGTAGGAAGTCAAGAAACACCTGGATTCATGTTTAGATAGATTTAAAAAATATAGTTGTGTATGTAGATACATGAATTTGGTATATATACATATATTACCTGACTCTAGGCATTATGCGGAGAATTCAGTGGCAACCCACTCCAGTACTCTTGCCTGGAAAATCCCATGGACGGAGGAGCCTGGTAGGCTGCAGTCCATTGGGTCGCTAAAAGTTGGACACAACTGAGCGACTTCACTTTCACTTTTCACTTTCATGCATTGGAGAAGGAAATGGCAACCCACTCCAATGTTCTTGCCTGGAGAATCCCAGGGATGGGGGAGCCTAGTGGGCTGCCCGTCTATGGGGTCACACAGAGTCGGACACGACTGAAGGGACTTAGCAGCAGCAGCAGCAGGCATTGTGAAGGGCTAGAAGCAGTTACACCCTCAAGAGTAATGAGCACACCTAGTATCCATGCCTTGGTTTCTTAATATCAGTAAGAGGAATCAGGACTCCCTGGAGAACTGGTTGACTTTAGGACTGAGGCAGGGAATATATGAGTCCGGAGCGTCTTCTGGTGCCAAAAGTTAGAATGTGCTATAGATATAGATATATCTTAGTTTATATTAGTTTATAACCCAAAGAATAAAATATCCATGAGTTCATACTGATAAAACGAATTGAATAAATAGAGGAATGATGGTTCTTCCTTACTGAAGAATTCTAATTAGTAAGTGTAGAGAAAATAAGAGAAATGGAAAGTCACCATTAGAGCACCATAGTAGTTGCTATAGGCAAGATCTACTGATGGATGCTGAAATAAAGGACATAGATTTAAACAGAATCAGAATATTTAGAAGTCTCAGAATATTTAGTAATTACAAAGAGAAAAATAGTACTTTTCAGTAGAGAATTCTGACAGATATCCTTTAGCCAAGAGATCAAGAGTAACATGAGTGTGTTTACATGGACATCATGTATCCCCAATATGATCACTAAGAAGGGCACACATGCACATGTTCACACACAGGGATGGAAAGATTCATTCCCCAATCAAATCATGAGAAAACATACAAGCCCAAATCGAGCAGTATTCTTCAAAATAACTGGCATTCTACAAAAGTCTCCAAAAGTGTCAGGGTCATAAAAGATAAAGACTAAGAAGCTGTCACAGACTGGAGGAGATGATGGAAACATGACAGCTACATGCATTGTGAGATCCTGGGTTGGATTCTGGAACAGGAAGAGGATAGTAGTAGAACTAGGAAAATCTGAATAAAGTCTTTGGTGAATAGTGTTGTGCCAGAGTTAATTTTCTAGCTCTGATGAATGGTCTGTGGCTATGTAAGCTTAGTTTACAGAAGGGAAAGCTGGGTGAGGAGTATATGGAAAATTCTCTGTATTATTTTTACCATTGTTCTAAAAATCTAAACTTGGCTTCAAGTTTTTAAAATTAACTATTAAAAAATACAGCTGCCATGTGTACCCTCAGCCTGTGTCCCCCATCTTTGACACAGATATCTTTTCAGAACTCAAAATTGGCTGGTCAGGAAATTAATTAACAAGTTAATGAGGGAGATTTAAATAATGGTGGGAAGTAGAGGCTGGTCCCTTTCTTTGCATCCCCACTACTACCTGAGTGCCCCCAGTACACATTCTCCTCACACATCTTGCAGTCTTTAGGTAAAGTTAGGAGTCCTCAGAATTATTTTCAAGACTCCTCTGGCATCCCTGTCCTCCCCTCCACATAGGGGGAAGAATTATGTGCTCTTCCCACATAATGCAGTTCTCTTAAGAACTCAAGGATGTTTCATGTTTCAGCGGCTTTGCACATTTGGTTTTATCTTCCTGGAGTATTTTACCGCCTTTTTCTTCACCTGACTTACTCACTCAGTTTTTATGTGTAGTGTCTTCTCAGAAGCCTTCTCTGACCCCATCCCCCACTCACCCAATGACCGTCTTGTACTTCGGTAACCCATTTTTGCCCTCTGCATAGTCCTGTTCACCTTCTGCTCTTTGTCTGTTCCCCCCACTGTTGAGTGATCCTTTCAAGGGCTGTGACCAAGTCTTACTTTTCTCTTATATCCCTTTTGGTGTGGGATGCTTCCTGGTTTGATGAACTGACTGTGGTTGGTCAGGGATAGGGGAGACCGGATAGGAAGTTAGGTGAGGGGAATATTGTTTAAATCATTAGAGGCAAGAGGAAACTACACTGAGCTGCATGGGAAATTCATATCAGTTAAGTAGTTTTGTTGAAATGTAAAATTCCCTTAACTTTGTTGTCTTATAACTCGCTAGATAACTAGTTCAAAAGTCCTCCAAGTCACCCTTCTTGGAGGAGGTTGGTGTTTGCAGAAGGATATTGTGAGATAGTGATGCTGTGGCATTGCCATGTCACTTGACCAGGATAAACATGGAGTACCATGAAGGAGAGAAAATATTTGAGCAGAAATCTTGAAGGAAAAGAAGCTCAAGCTCCTTAGAAACTTAAAAAGCTTTGTAAAAATGACTCCCGCTTATTAACTATTTGAGAGTAAGTTGAAGATTCATTCCCCTTCGCTTCTCACATAATTATGGCACTGTTATCAAAATCAGGAAATTTAATATGACATAATACTATTAATATGAAATTAAAAGATGCTTGCTCCTTGGAAGAAAAGCTATGACAAATCTGCACAGTGTGTTAAAAAGCGGAGACATCACTTGGTGACAAGTCATCCATATGGTCAAAGCTATGGTTTTTCTAGTAGTCATGTATGGATATGAGAGTTGGACCATAAAGAGGGCTGAGTGCTGAAGAACTGATGCCTTGGAACTGTGGTGCTTGAGAAGACTCTTGAGAGTCCCTTGGACTGCAAGGAGATCAATCCAGTCAATCCTAAAGGAAAATCAACCCTAAATTTTCATTGAAAGAACTGGCACTAAAACCGAAGCTCCAATACTTTGGGCACCTTCTGTGAAGAACCAACTCATTGATTGGTTCCAGACGCTGATGTTGGAAAAGATTGAGAGCAAGAGGAGAAGGGGGCGACAGATAGTTGGATGGTATCACTAACTCAGTGGATGTAAGTTTGAGCAAACTCAGGGAGATAGTGAAGGACAGGAAAACCTGGCATGCTGCAGTGTGTGGGGTCACAGAGAGTCGGGCATGACTTAGCAACTGAACAACAACAATACTGTTAAGTAATTGCTCGTCATGTTTAAGTTTCACTAGTTATCACAGTGTCCCTTGTAGCAATTTCTATTTTCTCATCCAGTCCCAAATCACACATTATATTTATTTCTTAGGTCTCTTTAATCTGAAGTGGTTCCTCATTCTTTTCACATCTAAAATCATTTATTCTCTAGACTGTCCCTTAGTTTGGGTTTGTCAGTTTTCTCACAGTTAGGTTGCTCTTGATGCAGTTTTGGTGAGAATGCCACAAATGCAATATTGTGTACTTTTAGTACGTCCTATCAGGAGTGCATGATGGGCTTCCCTGGTGGCTCCTTGGTAAAGAATCCACCTGCCAATACAGCAGATGGAGGTTTGATCCCTGATCCAGGAGGATCGCACATGCCACAGAGCAGCGAAGCCCGTGTGCCACAGCTATTGAGCCTGTGCTCAGAAAAAGCCCGTGCAGCAGTGACCCAGCACAGCCAAAAATAAATAACATAAAAAGAGTACATGGTATAAGTTTGTCCTATTATTGGTCATGTTAACTTGGACCACTTAGTTAAGGTGTTCTCACTTGGGTAAGGTGATGTCATCAGATTTTCCACTATGAAGTTTCTTTCTGAATAGAGGCAACAATATGTGCAGAGGCAAAACTGTGTAGTAAAACAGCATGGCATATTCAGGAACTAACAGTTCTCCGTAGGTACAATGTAACATCTGTGGCATAAGATGAGAAGGGAGAGTCCCATAAGAACCAGATCCCAGAGAATCTTGAATACCAAGCCAGGGAACTTGAATTTAATTAACCCATAGACCACAATGAACCCAGTGGATTTTGAGCAGGGGTATGATGTAGTTAGCTTTGTGTCTCCCTGTCTTTCTGGTTTCTAGGTTTGGCTGGCTGCCCAAGCCTAAGCAGGTGAGGAATGCATTCCAGAGCAGGAAAAATATTTGTGCTTCTTCTGAGCAGATAGAAGAACCGTAGCTGATGCCGTTCTCTTAGGTTTAGGTGAGAGGTGCAGCAGAACTCCTTCTATGATCCTACCCAAAAGCCCTTTGTTTTGTTGTTTTAAGTAAGTTCACTACCAGAAGGACTCAGCCCTGCTGAAAAACTTGCTCTTAACTCAATGTAGCATCAAGGAACAAGTACAGCTTTAGAATAAGAAGACCTAAATTGAAATCCCTGCTCGTTAGTTCTTAACTGAGTAACCTTGAACAAGTCCCTTTTTGTTTAAACTGCATAGGATATTAACATATACTCTGTGTGTGTGTGTGTGTGTGTGTGTGCGCGCGCACTACTGTTTTATTTTTTAATTTATTTTAATTGGAGGATAATTGCTTTACAATATTGAGATGGTTTTTGCCATATATCAACATGAATTTGCCACAGGTATACATGTGCCCCTCCCATCCTGAACCACCCGCCTACCTCCCTCCCCACCCCATCCCTCTGGGTTGTCCCAGAGCACCAGCTTTGGGTGCCCTGCTTCATGCATCAAACTTAAACTGTCCATCTGTTTTACATATGGTATTGTATGTGTTTCAGTGCTATTCTCTTAAATCATCCCACCCTCGCCTTCTCCCACTGAGTCCAAAAGTCTGTTCTTTACATCTGTAGCAAAGGAGATACAGATGTAAAGAACAGACTTTTAATATATACTTTTTAAGATTGTTGTGAGGATCAATATATCTGAGTTTTAAAGTATGAGCCAAATTTTTGTTTTAACAGAGGCACTATGACACATAATGTTATTGCCGACACTTCAAGCCGTTTCATGCCATTTTAATAAATGTTACCATCTCTGATTAAACCAGTATTATTGTTTATTTTATGTTCTCTAAATTATCTTTTTGAAAAAATCAAAGTGAATTTTCAAACAGTTTTTAGCACTTCAGTGAATGGAAAATCAGTATTTTTTTTAACGCACATTAGGATGTGTATAATTAAGTGATTATCTAGGCCCAACCTAAAATTATCTTTCTCCAGTGGGATGCACACACATTTTGGGAAATTATAGTGGTGGAAAGAAAGTTGGTCTTAATCTGATAGCCTGGGCTCCAAATCTTGATTCTACTATTTAGTTTCTATCACCTGAAGGAAAGTATTTTTCTGAGCATTAGTTCAGTGGAAGTGATGATACTAATAATACTTTACTCATGGGTTAACTTTACGCATGACAATACCTAACATGTATACGAGTTTCTTACTCTGGGTGGGGTTGAGGGACAACACAAGTTTTTAAATAAAGTAAGAAATTTGTAAGATGTAAATCTTTAAAATTTATGACACTTTAAACAAGAAGGAAAGCATGTTGAATTCCTTCCTCACCTCCAAGACATTGAGAGTGAAATATCAAGTGAGAAATATTCAGTGTTATACCTGCCAATGATAGATTCTTGTTCTGTACCTGTGAGCTGAAGCAAAGATATGTGTGAGATATCAGTATTGGAAATAGAAATGTCTAAAGACTGTCACTGGCCCTGGAACAGCAGCAAAGGAATTTTAAGATGTTTAGAACTTGAAATTAGGTTAAAAGAGAGCTTCTAGACAACAACCATCATGTCTCTAGGTAATATGTATCTAGTTGTACGTGTTTCTTGCCCCCAATTCACAGTAGCCTTTTAAAGCAGACTGTTACCTCCTACTTCGTAAGTGGAAAGTAGTCACTCGGTTGTATCTAACTCTTTGCGACCCAACCCCATGGACTGCAGCCCAGCAGGCTCCTCTGTCCATGGGATTTCCCAGGCAAGAATACTGGAGTGGGGTTGCCATTTCCTTCTCCAGGGGATCTTCCCAACCCAGGGATCAAACCCAGGTCTCCTGCATTGCAGGCAGATTGTTTGCCTTCTGAACCACCAGGAAATGCCAGGCCCTATTCTTGGAGCTTTAGCTAAATTATATATCAGTCAGTCAGTTCAGTCGCTCAGTCGTGTCCTAACCCTCACAATTTCCCATAAGATAGGTACCAATATTCCTCTTTGTTTTTCTGTAAAACTGAAATTCAGAGAGATGAAGAAACTTGTTTGTAATTACTCAGACCTGGCAAAAGCAGGAATTAGACTCAAGCTTGTCTAAGTCGGAATTTGTATTCTTCTAAGACCAAGAATGAAGGAAAATGAACTTCCTGTCAGCCTTTCAATTATCCCAGGTAACTGTTAGGCTTGGAGCCTTTACCTTTTCAGACAACCAGCCATGCCCTAAGATTGGATAACCTAGACTGGGAGTAAAAATATTGTATTTAAAAATGGAAATATTCTTTTTGTCTCCACCCGACCTTCTGGAATTTATCAAAACTTTCAAATTCGTCATCCTGGTGGGATGTTTGTGGCTACAGAACTACTAATAGTGCCGTCATGTTTGTTGAGCGCGTTGAATGTATACAGTGTGTGTATCCAGTGCCTTGGGAGCCCAAAAGCATCTGCTGCCTATGATGGAAAGAATATGTGCTTCAGGTCCAGAAAGACCTGTGTTTTAATCTTAGCTTCACCAATTACTACCTTGTGCTTTTGGCCAAATAAGTTCTCTTTTTGTGCCTAGACCCTTGTGGGCGTGCTTCTTACTATTTTATATTTAAATTCCAGCAATCAGAGAAGATGGTATGCCCGGAGGCCGGAATAAGAGCATTGGGCCAGTCCAGGTGAGTCCTGGGTCTTATTCTGTGTGGTGCATCCTGGAAGCGGAAGCCTCCAGATGCTCCTGAAGTTGCTCACCTTGATCCTCCTATCTGCTTCTTGTGGGGAGCCAACTTAACTTTCATTCCTGTTAAACTGCTTTTAGAACCTGGGTATGAATGTGTTTTGAAAATCTAAAGATAATGATTAAAGTTCTTGTGATCCCTCAACTTGCTTAAAGGATTTTTATAGAAGGTGAACCCAATTCTGGTTCTAAAGCATCCAGAGGATAATTTATTTGTTAACTTTTTGGCCACATGGCTATGGGATCTTACTTCCCTGACCAGGAATTGAACCCAGGCCCTCAGCAGTGACAGCATGGAGTTCTAACCACTGGACTGCCAGGGAATCTCCCAGAGGATTTTTATGTCAGTCATTTAAGATTGTAGGTTGTAGTTAGTCTGGCAGAAATCAGCCAGACTACTGTTAAAGGTATTTCTGCGTAAAGTTCATTGCCTTATTTGTAAAGTAAGGAAGATAATACACGTTCAGTCCCACAAACATTTACTTGGTACTTACTGTTTGCCAGACCCCCTGTGCTATAAACTCAGTCTAGTGGGAAAGACATGTTTTTGAAGAGCTGGGTTAAAGGTACGTGAAACTGGTGGCAAAGAAAAAGCAGTTGAAAGGATTTTATAGGACTTCCCTGGTGATCCAGTGGTTAAGACTCCATGCTTCCATTGCAAGGGATGTGCGTTCTATCCCTAGTTGGGGAAGATAAGATCCCACATACCATGGGCCCCCCCCAAAAAAAAAGCAGGGGGAGAATGTTGCAGAAGTCCAGGCAAGTGATAGAGACTGTGGTTTCAAGTAGGGCACTAATAGTGCAACGTGAGGAAAGGGAGTAGACTAAAGAGACAGTTAATAGGTAGAATTGATAGGAGCTGTCCAGTTGGATGTGGGAGAATGAGAGAAAGACAGAAATTCAGAGTTGTCTTAAGACATACACTGACGATGTATGGGAGGGTTTTCTGTCATGTGATCCTGGTATACGTTTGCAGTCAGGTGGATTATCTTTTTAATCAGACATTTTTATTCATTTATTCAAATCATTTATATGTCTTACAGATTAATATATTTCAGTCTCCATTCATATCTGCTCTATTTTGTGTGATAAAAACATAAAACATAAAATACACCTCCCTAACAAATTAAGTGTACAATACAGTAGTGTCAACTGTATGTACATTTTGTATAGCAAATCTCTAGAACTTTTTAAGCTTGTGACTGAAACTTTAATGCTGCTGCCAAGTCACTCCAGTCGTGTCCGACTCTGTGCGACCCCATAGACGGAAGCCCACCAGGCTCCCCCATCCCTGGGATTCTCTAGGCAAGAACACTGGAGTGGGTTGCCATTTCCTTCTCCAATGTGTAAAAGTGAAAGTGAAGTCGCTCAGTCATGTCTGACTCGTAGCGACCCCATGGACTGAAGCCTACCAGGCTCCTCCGTCCATGGAATTTTCCAGGCAAGAGTACTGGAGTGGCTTGCCATTGTATTTCTCCCTCCCCCTAATCCCTGACAACCACCGTTCTACTTTCCCCTTCTAAGAGTTTGACAACTTTTGATGCATCATGTCAGTGGAATCATGCAGTACTTGTCCTTCTCTGATTGCCTTATTTCTCTTAGCATAGTGTCCTTACGATTCATCCATGTTGTAGCACATGACAGGATTCCTTCCTTTTTAAAGCTGAGTGATACTCCATTTTTGTATATAGCACATTTTGGGTTTTTTGTTTTTGCTCTGTGGTTTTTGCTTTTAATTTTTATTGGAGTATAGTTGATTTACAATGTTGTGTTTCTGTTGTACAACAAAGTGAATCAGTTATACATATATCCACTCTTTTTTTAGATTCTGTTCCCATTATAAGCCATTACTGAGTGTTGAGTAGAGTTCCCTGTACTGTAGAATAGGTCCCTTTTTAGTTACTTATTTTATATATAGTACTAGTATAGGAGATTCTCAATCCCAGTCTCCCGATTTTTCCCCCACCCATTACCCCCCTGGTAACCATAAGTTTGTTTTCTACATAAGTTCATTTGTACTATTTTTTTAGATTGCACATAAAAGCTATATCATATGATATTTATCTTTCTTTAGCTTACTTTCACTCGGTATGACAGTCTCTGGGTCCCATCCATGTTGCTGCAGGTGGCATTATTTCATTCTTTTTTATGGCTGAATAATATTCCACTGTGTATATGTATATATGTACCACACCTTTATCCATTCCTTTGTTGATGGACATTCAGGTTGCTTCCATGGCCTGGTTATTGTAAGTAATATATAGCACATCTTGTTTGTTCATCCATTGATGGACATTTAGACTTTCTATCTCTTGGCTGTAGTGATAGTGGCCTTGGCTACAATGAACATGGGAGTGCAAATATCTCTTCAAGATCCTAATTTCAACTCTTTTGGATAAAGACCCTGAGTGGGATTAGTGGGTCATATGGTAATTCTATTTTTAAGTTTTTGAGAAACCTACATACTATTTTTACATAGTCACCACACTATTTTATATTCCCACCCAAGTGCACAGGGTTCTAATTTTCCCCATCCTTTCCAGCACTTCTTGTTTTCTGGGAAGTTTTTGTTTGTTTGCGTAGTTGTTTGTTTGATTCTGGCCATCCAAATAGGTATGAGGTGATCTCTCATTATGGCTTTGATTTGCATTTCCCTGATGATTGGTGACATTGAGCATTTTTCCATATTCCTTTTGGGTATTCATGTGTTTTCTTTGGAGAAATGTCTATTAAATGTTTTGCTATTTTTTAATCAGGCTGATTAGTTTAATTGACTATTGGGTTGTAGGAATTCCTTATATATTTTGAATATTAAACTTTATCGGATATATGGTTTGTAAAAATTTTCTGGAAGGAGCCTGTTCACTTTGTTGACTTTGTTTTGCAGAAGTCTTTCAGTTCAGTTCAGTCGCTCAGTCGTGTCCGACTCTTTGCCACTCCATGAATCACAGCACGCCAGGCCTCCCTGTCCATCACCAACTCCCGGAGTTCACGCAAACTCATGTCCATTGAGTCAGTGATGCCATCCAGCCATCTCATTCTCTGTCATCCCCGTCTCCTCCCACCCCCAATTCCTCCCAGCATCAGACTCTTTTCCAGTGAGTCAACTCATCGCATGAGGTGGCCAAAGTATTGGAGTTTCAGCTTTAGCATCAGTCCTTCCAATGAAAAGTCTTTAGTTTAATGTAATTCCATTTGTCTGTTTTTGCTTTGGTGTCATATTCACAAATTCATCGATAAATTAGGGTTATTGGATTAACAAATATGAGCTAAGATATATATTTTATAATATAAAATAGATAAGCAACAGGATAATACTTTATAGCACAGGGAATTACACCCATTATCTTGTACCTATAATGGAGTAGACTCTGCAAAAATACTGAATTACTGTGCTACACACCTGAAACTAACACAATGTTGTAAATCAACTATACTTCAATTAAAACAAATCAGTGTCAAGAAACTTTTTCTCTATGTTTGCTTTTAGGAGTTTTTAAATTGTATGTTTGTCTTTAATCCATTGCTTTTTGCATATAGTGTGGGTAAAACTCTAATTCCATTCTTTTGCGTATGGATAGCTGGTGTTCCCAGCACCACTTGTTGAAGAGACTCTCCTTTTCCCATTGAGTACTCTTGGCAACTTTGTCAAAGATATTTTGACCGTATGTCTGGGCTTATTTGAGGGATCTGTATGTCTGTCCTTGTGCCAGCACTTTATTGTTTGATTACTTTAGCTTTGTAATATGTTTTGAAATCAGAAAATGCAAGGCCTCTAGCTTTGTTGTTCTTTCTCAGGATTGTTTTGGCTGTTTGGCGTTCTTTGTGATTTCATATAAATTTTAGGTTTGTTTTTTCTGCAGAAAAAATGCCATTGGAATTTTGATAGGGATTGCATTGAATCTGTGGGACACTTTGGATAGTATGGAGTTTTTAACAATGTTAAGTCTTTTAATCTATAAACACAGGATGTCTTTCCATTTATTTGTGTCTTTAATTTCTTTAACCTCCTTAGTTAAGTTTATTCCTAAGTATTTTGTTCTTTTTAATGCTATTGTAAATGAGATTGCTTTCTTAATTTTCTCTTCAGGTAATTCATTGTTAGTATGTAAAAATACAACTGATTTTCCATGTTGGCTTTGTATTCTACAGCCTTGCTGAATTCTTTGATTAGTTCTAATAGCTTTTTGGTGACATCTTTAAGACATAGAAAGACTGTATGTCTTCTGTGAACAGAAATAGTTTTACTTCTTCCTTTCTAACTTGAATGCCTTTTCTTTCTTTCCTTCTTTTTTTACTTTGCCTAGTGCTCTGCGAGGACTTCTAGTAATATCTGGAATAAATGTGGTAAGAGTGGGCATCCTTGCCTTGATCCTGATCTTAGAGGAAAAGCTTTCCATTTTTTACCATTGGGTATGATATTAGCTATGGGCTTTTCACATATAGTCTTTATTTGTATTCATTTTTTTATATTTAGATACAATAGAAATTTTATCCATTGGGAAGAATTCTTAAGCATTTCCTCAATGAAAAACCTTCCTCAGTATTACCTAATGTTCTTTGAGTACCTTCTGTGGCTCTCTCACCATGCCAAGGGATCTTCAGTCGTTTAAATCTACAGACTCTCTGTTCTCTCCAGAACTGAGGAAGCTGATGCTCAGAAAAATCTGTTTGATCTGTCATTGCATTTGTGGTTTTGATACTGGTCATATAATTTTCTTTTTAGTCTTTTTCTGTTTCTAGGTGGTATGTTAGGAAGAGAGAGCTATTATCTCCAAGTCCTTAATTGTAATTAAAAATAATAGAAATAGAATTTCCACTTATTGAGCACCTGTTGTGCTCATCCACTTAATAATTTTATCTTAGATTAACCTCCCAAGTCTATCTGACTTAAACCTGTAAGATAGGTTTGCTCCAGTATCTAGTGAGGGAACCATGAGCTAAGAGGGAGTGTTATTATCTTTGCTTTACTGATGAGGGAGCTAAGGTTCAGAGAACTTGAGTGATTTGCTCAACAGTAAGTCCCCAGATAGGAAATGGTGGATGAGATTTAAACCCAGGTTCAGGCACTCCCAACACCCCCCATCTCCTGTTCAATGCATCAGTGATCGCTTAGTGTCCCATGGGACCCACAGGGAGGGACTGCTACAGTCCAACTTTGACTCCAGCCAGAATCAGCGTGATTTTACCATAACTGGCCCTTCTCACCAAACTCAAGTACTTTCATGCCCTCCATGCTCTGGTCTTGCTCTCACCACCATCACTGAGGCTACACATTCAGGGCCTCAGTAGATATTTTGTAATTTGATGGCACCATTTGTCTTCGCATGTCTTGTAAAATGTAAACAGTGTTCTGTATTCTAAGAACTTACTTCTTAGAAAAAAGATTTGGGTTGGGTTTTTTATTTTTTTGGCTACATGTGACTGAATTAAAAAAGACAAACCCTCTAATTCAATATGCAGTCCAAGCTACTTAAAACCAATCACTCAGCTTGAGCACCAGGTAAACATTTCTCGTTTTCCCTCCAAGTCCTCTGTGTTGGCTGACTTCCAGTTCTAAATGTCTCCTGTGTTTATGACTGGAGCAGCTCTAGGTTCCCTCATAGGCTGCTGCAACAAAGAAGTACACAATTTGAGTCAAGATGGACTAGGGAGAAAATGTTCTGCCAGGCTTTTCTTAGGAACAAAAAGCAAAAATTCATCGGATTCTTCCTACTCAACACTCACTCTCATTCTGTGTGCTGACTTTAGCCACCCTGGCCTCAACCCTGGGTTAAACACTTTATGGAAGAAGTGTTTGTCCACTCCCTGTATGGCATTGTAGTTAGAGCACTGGACTGCATACATGGCTGCTCCGGCTTCTTCCTCAAACTCCTGCTCAGACATGGGCAGGTCAGTTTGCTTGTTGGAGCTATAATTTCTTTTATTCAATAGGCTTAGAAATGTCTTTCTTACTAAGAAAACTTGTGTAAAGGTGTATACTCAGTACTTAATAAGTGGACATTTATTCATTTATCCATCATGCATTTATTTGAGTACTGCTTTCTTCTAGATCCTGTTATAGCCTAAGGTCTTATTGGGGATATTTTTGTGATACATTATCCAGTGGTAATGAAGATATCATTGTCAACTTTCTATAATAGTTACTATCTGCTAGGCTCTTTTCTAAACATGTGTTAATATATTACCTCACAACAATCCTATATGATCCTTACTATTATTCTCTCCACTATACAGATGAAGGAACTTAAGTTTACATAATTATATGACTTGCTTTAAGATGGTACAACTAGAAAGTGACAGAACCTGGGTTAGAACAAAGGTGATTTGACTGTAAAATTCAAACTCTTAACTGTTATGCTATTCTGTGTCTCAGAATACACAGAATTATATGAGTGGATAGAAGAAAGACCTAAACTTCTATCTGTGCTTAGTAATAGAAGGATTCAAAACGAAGGTGACATTTGAATTGGGTCTTAAAGGGCAAGTAGGAGTTTGTTATTGAAGAGTGGTGTTTCAACAGTAGGAAAGACTAGGTGAAGGATAAAGAGGAATGTTGAGGAACCTAGAGGCTTTGTGGCTTGAGAGGAGGGGAAATGGGCAAAAGGAAGGCTATAGTGAGCCATAGTGCTGGTAGGCAAGCAACCAAGCTGTCCTAAGATGATGAGAGAAAGACCTGAAGTATGGGGGTGGAGGGGAGGAAATTTGGTTTTCTCTCTAGAGAGTTCTAGGAATCCCCATGAAGTTTAAATAAGTTCTCAGTCCTAAAAAAGGAACAGAGAGTATCCTGAGCACTCAGTCTAACATATATCAATACCTTATCAAAGATATCAGAGGAAGAGATCGAAAGGATTATGTCTGGGCAAGAATTTGAGGAAGAGGCCAATCATTGGAGCAACCATGGTGACAGCGACCACAGTTCCCCTGGGAACAGGGCTTCAGAGAGCAACCAGCCCTCACCCGGCTCTACACTCTCCTCCAGGTGAGCTTCAAGGCAAACCCAGCATCATCTGGGGATCACACAAAGAGTGGACTCATAAGCAAGCAGCCTCTGGGCTGGGCTGGTATTCCTGCCCATCTGTCTCAGCCACTGTACTCTTGCTTCCTCAGTCTTTGTGGGTAGGAGTCAGAATAATGCAAAGCAGCATTTGCAGCCATACTTTAGCTAAAGACCTGAAAATGTTGGCATTCTCTTGCAGGCTGCTAAAGTGCTGTAGCCACTATTTGTGTCCATACTTTCTTCACCTAACAGAATGACATTTTAATTGTAGCTCTTTTCTCTTGGTTATTTTTTCACTGGGGAAAAAAAAATTGACAATGTTGGACTAAGCTGTCATTTCTCTGCCTCATCAAGAGTGAAGATTTTCACATTATAAATTTTAAACAGTGAAAACTTTTCAAGTTAGTCAGATTTGCTGGTATCATGAAATAACAGTTTTTGAAGACTCTTGGTTGTAGAATGGTATCTTGAGTTAGTTATTAGGTGTGAAATATAACCATCACCAAGGAAGATTCTTTTCTCCAGAAATCTCTGCAATAGGACATTTTTTATAAAGGCCAAATAGTAAATATTTTAGGCTTTGCTGGCCAGTCTAGGTCTGAGCAACTCAGTTCTGCCATTGTAGTGCAAAAGCAGCCAGAGACAATAGGTAAATGAATGAGCATGGCTGTGTTCTAATAAAGGTTTATTTACCAAAACAGGCCATGGGCCATAGTTTGCCAGCCCTGTTATAGGAGATTCATTTAGGTAATATTAGTTGACTGAATGGTTAGATTTCTCCAAAAAGGGGGAAGATAAGAATGTGCCTTTCTCTTGATATTTCATTATAGTTTTTATTCATTCATTTGTTCCCTAGTTTGTTCCTTCCTTTGAATGTCCAGGGAGTTGTTGCCACATGCCAGGTTCTTTGCTTGTTGCTGATTTGTTTTGTGGTCTGGCGAGACACTTAGCCTGTCTCTGACTTAGTTGTCCTAGCAGTATAAAATATAAACACTCACCTTTGTCATCACAGTCTATGAATATTCTGTGAAACTCCCCCAATGTGGCAAAGAGATCATGTAGTCAATATTTATTCAGTACAACTCTGCCAGGTCCTGAGTGTCCAAAGGTGAGCCACGCCTGTACACACTTGCACAGAGTCCCCATCGAGTAGGGGAGATGCATGTTACCATTGACTATGGTCCTGGCTTACTGAAGACAGAGAGTGTAACCAAAGAACACCTGAGCCACCTCCTGGCTCACTTCCTCTGAAGAGGCAGTGGGCCTGTGATGGTTCTGCTTAACATGAGACTTTTCTCTCCAGCAGGTCTGTGGAACTAAATGGATTCGTGGCATTCAGGGATCAGTACATGGGGATGTCTGTGCCTCCACACTATCAATATATACCGCACCTTTTTAGCTATTCTGCCCACTCTCCACTTCTGCCCCCACAAGCTCGAAGCCTGGATCCCCAGTCATACAGTCTGATTCATCAGCTGGTGTCAGCCGAGGACCTGGAGCCATTGGGCACACCCATGTTGATTGAAGATGGGTGAGTGAGCCTTGCTGTATTTAGCGCTGCAGCTTCAATGTGGTCCCTTCCCCATCCCCACCTTCTTCCCAGGCTTCTCTACCCCAGGCTTTGAAGTGAGTCAGGGTATAATAAGTGATGACTCAGGCATCAGAGGACAAATCTGTGCGTATCATTGAAGTCAGCGGTCCTCATTTTTCTCTTGAACATCTTTTCTCATAGAACTGGGGCTATTTATCTGTTCCTATGGAACTGGGATTAAAGGGCTTTTGTTTCTGGTTGGACTTAGATAAGCCAGACCTTGGAATGGGTTTGAGCACTTCTGTGCCAGAGATGAGCTGTAATTCTGGATATAATCATACATTAGGTTTAGGCTTCTTAACATAGTACTGGTTGTGGCCTGTCTGTATCCCTAGTCACCATACTCAGGGGTAGCCTAGTGCCATGTGCTCTGTGTGTAGGCCTGAGTGAATGGAAGAAATACTCTCAATCCTGTCAGCTCTGCCTGAGTAGATAATAGTTCGGCCATTTAGGCCTACCTATTGCTGTACTCAGTAGTCATTAGTATTCTTGCCTAGAGAGTCCCTTGAACAGAGGAACCTGGTGGAGTCGCACAGAGTCGGACACAACTGAAGCGACTCAGCATGCTGGCATGCGTTGGAGAGGGAAATGGCAACCCAGTCCAGTATTCTTGCCTAGAGAATCCCAGGGACAGAGGAGTCTGGTGGGCTGCCATCTATGGGGTCACACAGAGTCCGACACAACAGAAGATTTAGCCCCAGCAGCACGGGCTGTTTCAGTGTTATTAAGCTTAGATCTCCTCCTTCGCCCCGCCCACCCAAGATACCCAGAGATTTCTTAAGCTAGTTTCAGAAGAGGAAATTCAGTTATCTTCCTACAGGGAAGACATCATCAGTTCAATTCAGTAACTCAGTTGTGTCTGACTCTTTGCGACCCCATGAAGCCATCATCAAATCTTTACATATCGGGTGTGGGGGTGTGGAGAAGAGTCACACCACAGGGCTTTGAGAAAAAGAAAACTGGGACCCTATTTGCTCCAGCTGAGAGATGAGGAAGGCCCTACTCCTTCCATTGCACAGTAGTTGAGAAGGCCCGAGCAACTCTAATTTCCTGAACTCTCACCACCAGGGGGTGCAGTGAGAGCAAGAAAAGCTTCTGAATGTATTGTATTCTCTTTCAGCTATCTCACCCTGAGGCTCAGTTTTACGTCAACCTGTGTATTGAGTGGGCACCAGATGTACCCTAATGGAGTTTTCATTGCCAAAACTGGTGCACGAATGACTTGGAATGTTTTGTAACACATGAAGCATTCATTAGTGGACACCGACATTAAAAGTCATACTCCTGACAACTGCCCAAATGTCTAAGCCTCCTTTCCCCTTTGTAACCTTTTCTTACCAAACCTGCCCCTCCAGCCCTGAGCTTACTGTGGGCCCCAGTCCTATCCTTTTATCATTAGACCGAATGGAATGGAGCTGGAGATCCATGGTCAAGGGCAAGGAGCCCACTGCCAGAGACCCTTTGTGCCCTTAGGAGTATCCTCCTCCTTGGCCCCCAGCCTCACTGCCTTGGCCACTAGAAGTAACTTTCCCCTCTCCATACCCTCTCCAGATATGCTGTGACTCAAGCAGAGCTATTTGCCCTGCTTTGCCGCCTGGCTGATGAGCTGCTTTTTAGGCAGATTGCCTGGATCAAGAAACTGCCTTTCTTCTGCGAGCTCTCAATCAAGGATTACACGTGCCTCCTGAGCTCTACATGGCAGGAATTAATCCTGCTTTCCTCCCTCACTGTTTACAGCAAGCAGATCTTCGGGGAGCTGGCTGATGTCACTGCCAAGTACTCACCCTCAGATGAAGAACTACACAGGTGAGAGCTCCTTGCTGGGGAGGGAGTCTCAGGCAACCAGACCATTGTCATCCTGCAAGGCAGGGTGCCTGGCACTCCACAGGTGGGCATTAAAGCCACCCAGGAGTGAACATGAATCTTCACTTGGCCGCTTGTAACTTTGGTCAAATCTCTCACCCTCAGGTTCTGAATTTATAAAGTAGGGTAGTGACAATAACTGCCCCAACAGGGTAGTTGCAAGGAAAAAATGATAATGTGCAGCAAAACTTAGCAAGTGCTAAGCTGTTACTTTGATCATATCTGGATTACTGAGTTAATGTATCTGGAAAAAACAGCAATCTGAGATTTTCCTGTAAGGTGAGGGGTTGTGAGCTATCATTTACAATCCAAGAACAGGGCCCCGGAGTAATTGTAGTACCTGCTGTGTGCCAAGCACTGGGCTTGGTATTTTACATTATTGTCTTTCCTTCTCACAGCCTCTAGCATTATAGGTGTTGTTATGCCCATTTTATAGATGAGAAAACTGAAGTTCAGAGGGACTTGCCCTTGAGGGTTTTAGATTTGAACCCAGTGTCTATATTTGAATCTGTGCCTGCCCAACTGAAATCTTAGGCTCTTTCACTGTATCTCAGATGCAGTAAGATAAGGTCATGGGACTGAAATACTGAACTCTCCTTTCTTGATGTTTTCCACTGTCTAGGATCCTTCTAACCTCCTTGCCTAGAGCAGGTGACACCCCAAAATCAGGGAAAAAAAAGATCCATTGATACATTTCTGACTTATTTATGTGAAAAGCAAAGTTTAAATCCTATTTTAATATTTCACCTTTACTAGACAGTTTAAAATAATGGAAGTCATGACATTCTAGAATACCAAGAAAGAGAAGAAAAGGTGGCTCTGTGGAAGGAAGCTGGAGAAGGTGGAATACCAGCCCCCAGACTTCTCTGCACATCTCCCTCTGCTACTTAATTATCACAGTAAGCTGAGACCTAGGCTCGGAACAAAGCTCCAACACCTTCAAGGGCCCTTTGCATAGCTTAGGGAGGGAAGAGTCTGGGTACTTTCTCCACCAGTTTTCTAATATTTCCTTATTAATGATGCTTACTGGCTTAATGGTAATCTGTAAATGACAAGAGTTTTAACCCAGCTGACATTTTGTCCTCAAACAGGGCTATCTGATTTTGCAGATAACCTAACCCCTTGTCTTGAGCCTCTAATTCACTTGTTTCCATCAATCTCCTGTCTCCTGCTCTGTAACTCTGGGCCAGCTGAGTGTTTGGATAGCCTAAGCCGGCTCTAATATTATCAGAGTTTACAGAGTTGGCCCAGTGAGCTTGGCCTCCCTGTTTGCCTGGAATCCACCAGAGCAGCTTGAGGCTGTCTAAAAAGTGTGTTCTGCCCTCTGTGGGATGATGAGTTTTCTCAAACCCTCTGCAAGTAGGCAGGGATCACTGACTGTGTGGGATTCCCTGGCTTTATGCTTCATAAAAAACACCCTGTCCCACTCTTTCCAATCCCTTGAGCTGAAAGAACAAGGTAGGGACCAGTAACAGCTGAACTAGTGAGGGAAGTTTTGCTTTCTACAAAGGGCCCTTATCAGAGAGAATCTAGAGCTCCACTATCCAGCATAATAACCGCTAGCCTCAAGTGGCTATTTACATTACTTAAAGTTAAAATTTTAGTTCCTCATTTACACTAGCCACATTTCAAGAGCTCTGGAGCCACATGTGGCTAGTGGCTGCTGTATCAGACAGTTGCAGATATACAATAGAACATTTCCATCATCATAGAAAGTTCTGTTGAACAGTGCTAACTCTGAAACACGAGATGCAGCTGAGCTCTCAAGTGAGTTCTAAGGATAAGAAATAGATTCGTTGTTAGCACTCCCACTCCACTATGGAATCCTTCAGTGGAAAAATACAAGTTAAACTTGAGCATGTCATTTCTGATGCAATGCTGATTTATTGAGCACCTATTGTGTATGCTGGGAGGAGAGGTATTGAAATAACAGCTGGTGCAGACATGGTTTCTGACTCTGAGATGAAAGCTCATATTCTTGATTTAGTGGGTTGTGGGACAAATAGAAGCAGATAGAATCTACAGTTCAGGGTGATACTAGTGGAGGTTGAGGAGGGCGTACGAGGGACTGTGAAAGCATAGACTAGGGAACGAGTACCTCTACTTGCATGATCAGGGAATGCTTGCCAAAGAGAAGAAGACATCTTATAGGGGATTTTTTGTAAGCAGATTATAGAGAATAGGAGGCAGGCAGGAGAATAACACAGAGTCCTAAAAATTGTAGAGATTCTGAGTGAATGGTTTGAACATGTAACCAAAATGCAATCCTGTGGATTAGAGTATAGAGAGAATACATCTGAGAGAGAGAGAAATGAGGGGAGGAGTGACAGGAGAGAAAGATACAGGAAAGACAAGTCATCAGGGTACTCATGCTAATCTAAAAAAATAGGATTTTATTGTGTCCTATAATACCACACACACACAAAAATAGGATTTTATTGTGGTATTAAGTTGTAGGGCATTTTAAAGTGAAGCAGTTGCGTGTCAGGTTGTATTTTAGAAAGATTCCTGTGGCTATAGAGTTCAGGAAGGGTTGCATGGACAAGGCTAGAATACAGTGTAAGAAGCTGGTCCCTCCCTAGCCCAGGAAAAGTCAGCAAGTCCTGGACAAGGCAGCAGTGACAATGGGATTAAAGAGGGCAGCACAGAGTTAAGAGATGCCAGGGAGGTGAAGTCAGTGGGACCTCAGAGAGTGAAGAAGTTGGGATACTGCCAGGCAAGTGGGCACCAATTCTCTTAACCAAGATAATGGAGCCTGGGAAGAGAGATGCGCCTATCTGAGATTGACTCAGAGTCTGAGATGCGTGTGGAACTGCCCAGGAGGCCAGAGGAAATAGAATTACAAGAACCTTTGGAATCAGGCTCATCACTGTAAGGCAGTCAGTCCCCACTCTGCTGGAAACCCAGACTGTGGAGTCTGTAATTGGCCATAGCTCTTTCCTACCTTGCCTGCTCCAGTGTTACTCCCACTCCCCCAAAATGCCTTTAGTTTTTCACAACTGTTGAATGCAAGTGAGTTCCTGCTGTCACGAAAAGCCTTTTCTCAGATGATACATGACCACCTCCTTTTCTCTTCTCAAATATTGAATCAAATTTATGGTGCCCATTTTCCTTAATCAGGCTGTTATCAGACAGTGAGCTGGGTGAATTTGATTTAAAGCAGATTGCAGCACCAGCCAGTGACTGCTCCTGGCCCTAATCAAGACTCCTTCACTCTTAGGAGAAGATGCCTTGCACTAGATGGGCTTTAATGGGCATGTCTATCTTGTGAGCACTAGCTCCATTTCTGCCAGATCTCTGGAAAGTTGCCTCCTAGCTTCCTTGCTAAGGTCCTAGCTGTAGGTTCAGGGAAACTCAGTCTTTTCTGGTTGTGATAACAGGTGTGATGCTATTGCTGCTGCTGTTAATGATGATAATAGCTGACAATTACAGACTGTTTACTGTGCCAGAATCCATCTTAAGTGCTCTACAAACATTTGTTCAGTCCTCACCACCTCCCTAAGGGACTATACTGATATTATCCCTGTTCCACACATGAGGAGCAGAAGGTTCAGAGAGTGAAAACTCCAGGCTACAAAGCTAAAAGAGATGGCATTGAGATTATCACTTTGATCTGTTGTGCTCCAAAGCCCAGACTCTACCGTTACTAAACTTTTTAGCCTTCTCAAAAATTTGACTTTCTGTCCTGCAGCCACAGTCTGTCTTCTCATCTTGGAGTCTGTGAGTGCTGAGATGGCGGTCCCTCTAAGGCTGTGGCTGACGACTGCCTCTGGGAGTAGGTGCATTTAGATGAATGAAAAAGAGACAACTGGGCCTTTCAGCTCCCTTAATGGGACATAACTTACACAGTGTCAGTTTCAATTGCTGACTGAATGGTCCAGTGGTTTGGGGGATCCTTGCAGGCATGTTTTCCTTGTCCCAGCGTGCTTGTGTAATGGTAACCTAGAAGAAGAATGGGTGTGTTTGTCCAACTTTCTGCCTTTGAGTGCTGATAATTTGTAGACAGGGAATACAGGGGCGTTAGAACCGTGGAGTGGGCAGATGTGGAGGAGGCACGGCTGCAGGAGAAAGCAGGCCCATGGAACAGAGAACAATTTGTTTATCAGGGGGTGGGATGTGGGGTGTGGAGGAAAGCTTTGCAGTCAGGCTGTGGAGACTGAGTGGGGGCTGCTGGGCTGGCTGCCAGCCCCCCACCATGACTGCCAGGGGTCCATGATGGTTGCCTGTCCTAGAAAACTTGGGAAAACGGGTATGTGCTCTCCCCAACCTAGAGGGTGGATCTGGGTCATATATCCAAGCCAGGCATGTGGGAGTTCCTTTGTGTCCCTCAGGTCAAGACTCAACTAGGAATAGGTTTGGCATTGCTGTCTGGGGGTCTGGCTGCTAGCCACACACCTGCAGGGTCTGCAGAGCCAGAGTGAGCACTTGGGGCAAGAGGTTACTGATGAGGGGAGAGCGCGTTATCTTTGCTCGCTACACTGCTTGGCCACCAGACAGATGCTGACACTGCTGCTCTACTTGCATCCTCCTCTTTCATGCCCTACCCCATCCCATCTCCTCCCTACCCCTCCACACAGATACTAGTGGGCATTTTCAGTAAAGACCTTTTATGTCTCGAGAACAGAAGTAGCTGGCAAAGTACTGTGATGAGGAGTGATCTTTACCCCCAGGCACACTGCCTGCTGCAGGTCTCAGCATCGTGGAGGCAGCGGAGGGGCTGTTCTGTGCACTGCAGCAAGTCCAGCACCCACTCTGGGTTGGGCGCTGAACTGAGTTGCTCTGGGAACACAGACCTCCTGCAGTGGCCCCTGTGGTAGCCTTTCCCAGTTGCCAGTTAAGAATAAGACAGTCAGGGGATGGACCATGTAATGCTGAGAAAGCAACAGGCTTGGGACGAGAAAACTGAGAAAACGTTCAGCCTTGGCCCCACCACCGCTTACTTGTTATTCACTTGCAACTTTGGGGAAGACAGCTCTTCTGCATCCTCATCCCTAACATGAAGGTGGTATTACTTATCTCACAGATTATCAGGTTATCAAGAGGGTAAAATATAAGACCACAATAAAGGTAGGGTAAATAATCTCTCTGTGTGAACAAAGAGGATTATGATGGCCATTTTGTGAATTTATTGGGAGTATCCAGTGAAATAATGTATATAAAATATTTAATAAAGTGTCTGGCAAGTAGCACTCAACAAATGGTAGAAGAGTAGTATGGTTATTATAGTGGTTATTAAGTATAAATCTATCAACCAATCTGGGAAAGTATTAGTAAAGTTGTAAAAGCCATTGGGCCAAGAGCCAGAGAGAAACAGAGTCAGCCATGCTGGTCCAAATCAGTGGACTGACTGGGAGCCAAGTCTTGAGGCAGAGGGGCAGGGCTCTGGATTCCGTGTATTAGCTGCTGCAGCTCCCCCTGCTGCTTGAGAAGTGTAGGTGCCTCTGGCCCCAACAAGAGCCAGCTTTCCTCAGGGAAGAGAAAATGTCCTGCTTGCCCAGGAAGCCAAGTCCTTGCAAAGCCTTAAGAGGCAGCACAGAAAGCAATAGGACCCAGACAGCAGTAGAATATCCCCAGGAGTTCTGGACCCTACCCAGACAGGGCCTTCTTGCCTGGCAGGGGGCTACAGTACCCAGATCTGAACATGTCACCAGGAAGCAGCTCTGAGGCTAAGCACCTTCTCTGTGACTCAGCTGTCTGGAACAAGAAGACTCGACACTGGGCCTGACCCCAGCTTTTATAAACTCCTATTTCCCCACTAAGGCTTTGCTTCTTGGTTTGGGAGTATCTCCCAGAAATTCCCCACTGTGACCTGGAATATTAGTCCCCCAGCCTAGGGCTCCTTTGCCTAAAACTTGGTCTTCGCCTCAAGGAATTAACTTCCATCCAAAGAAAGCAGCATGGTCAGCATTGAGTCTTCTCTGCTCATGGAGGCCACTTCGGATTTTGAGAAAACCAAAATCTTAGGGAGTTGACCCAGATTCAGTGTTCTCAGTCTGTTCCAAGCTCAGTTCAGTTCAGTAGCTCAGTCGTGTCCGACTCTCCGCGACCCCATGAATTACAGCACTCCAGGCCTGCCTGTCCATCACCAACTCCCGGAGTACACTCAAACTCATGTCCACAGAGTCGGTGATGCCATCCAGCCATCTCATTCTCCGTCGTCCCCTTCTCCTCCCGCTAGCCATAGGCTTATGGACCAGTCACCTCTGTTCCTTGAAACTTTCATCTGTACAGTGGTAATTGTAATCTCACTTAGCCCATAGGGCTGAGAACATTAAATGAGATAATACATATAAAGTACCCAGCACAGAGACGGGCATGACATGGAGGCTCAATTTATGTTTCCCTCCCTCCCTAGCTGAAGTCAGGTCTGCCAGTAGCCCTGCTGGAAACAGTGAACTTAAATAGAGTCAGCAGCTTTTTCCTTCATTGTGGCAGTTGCACACAGTCGCAGCTCATGGTAGCTGCCATTGTTACTGAAGGCTGCATCACAGCAACCACAGTACCTTAATGATGTATTTCTCTACATTTACATCCCAAGCACCCTTTGAGCCTTTCACCCCAAGCAGGCAAGCGTTATTTACAGAAGAGATCCTCAAAACTTAGAGGGGTCAAAGGATTTTCCCAAAGTCTTATAGCTTGTATGTGATAGAGCAGGATTTGAACTTGAATTTGACTGACCCTAATTGACCTTAAGAACCACAGCTTGTATGAGCTGCCTTGGCCTCTAGACAAACGATGAATTCACCTGTCCTTCACAAGTGCTTCTGGATTCCATTTCCCCGAAGCTCAACCTCTTTCCTGTCTTAGCTGCCTTAAGGAGCTGTAGGAGACTTCTGTCTCCCTTCCATTACCTCCACTGGTAGTCAGAGCCCACTATTAACACCTGTGTCTGTTTTCCAGATTTAGTGATGAAGGGATGGAGGTGATTGAGCGGCTCATCTACCTGTATCACAAGTTCCATCAGCTAAAAGTGAGCAATGAGGAGTATGCTTGCATGAAAGCGATTAACTTCCTCAATCAAGGTGAGTAACTGAGGGTAGGAAGAAAGGACTTAGTTCTCCTTGGCCAGTAAATATTGGCCCTCATGTCTCCCCCCACCCCCTTTGCCCTCAGGCCTGTCGCGTCACATGGGTACTGATCTTAGAAGACCTGTGCTGCCCTCCTCATCACCCCGCCCCACGGTAGTACAGGGCATGGTTTGGATTTTTTTCTTCAAACCTAAATGCCACAGCCTCTATAACTCATAGAGGAAGGAAGAGGATTTGCTTTGTTTAGTCAGTTTTAGTGCATTTAAACACAGACACCAAGGACAGTACATGCGTCATTTAAAATATGCACAAGTTTACCAGTGACTGAAGAAGAGCAGAGTGACTGATGAAACTGTTGGAGATAAGGAATCTGTGACAAGCTGGCAGTGGTTCTGGCGGGCCCCTTCAGGGCAGAGTGGAGGTGCACAAAAACTCACACCCATATCAAGCATGGCTTTAGTTAAAAGAGTGGTGATTGTGATTTACATGGAGTATTACCTGCGAAGTGGCATTGTGTAGCTGCTGGTAACCAGAGTATGCCAGAGAATTTGCGTTCCCTTTTTTCCAGAATAGCATGTGAGTGAGCTGCTCTCAGAGTGGAACTGGGCTGTTTTGCTGCCAGTGACATTGAAAGTGGTCTGTTCCTGTGTTCAGTTTCCTAGTCCGGAGACTCTTGGTTCGCTCCTCTTTGCCAGCTCCTCTCTTGGTACTAACGAAGCCTCCTCCTCTTGCTTCCACACCTTTTATGCATTTGTCTGGTGTTCTGTGTGCCTCCCTTAGGCCAGGCCCAGTGTCAAGCATTAAAGACATTGCAGTAAATTAGATCCCAGGCTCCTGGCCTCAAGAAGTACACATTCTGATGGCACTTGATACAATGCTTGAGCCTCACATGAGGGGAGAGGGACTTCCCTGGTGGTCTAGTGGTTAAGACTTCCTTCGCCTTCCAATGCAGGGGGTGCAGGTTCGATCCCTGGTAAGGGAACTAAGATCCCGCGTGCTTTCTGGCCAAAAAATCAAAACGTGAACCAGAAGCAATATTGTAACAAATTCAATAAAGACTTTAAAGACGGTCCACATTTAAAAAAATAAATCTTACCAAAAAACACCCTCTACCACTCAAATGGGAAGAGATCAGTAACAACTACTTGGAGAAAGAGAAATCTGAAAGTGGGGCCTCAAAGGCAGGGTAAGATTTATATAGAGAATATTTATTAATATATTCTATATATGAAAAGGGATTGTGTGTGTTTATATGTATATGAACACACTGTATAATATATACACATATATGATAAAGATATCTACAGGCATACCTTGGAGATATTGCATGTTTGGTTCCAGACCACCACAGTGAAGTGAGTGTTACAATAGAGTGAGTCACATGAATTTCTTAACTTCCAGTGCCTGTAAAATTTATATTTATACTATGCTGTGGTCTGTTAAGTGTGCAGTAGCATTTTGTCTTAAAAAGCAGAGTATATACCTCAAAAAAAAAATGCTTTATTGCTGAAAAACTCCAGCCATCTTCTGAGCCTTCAGTGAGTCATAATCTTTTTGCTGGTGGACGGTCTTGCCTCAGTGTTGATGGCTTCTGATTGATCAGGGTGGTGGTTGCTGAAGATTGGGGTAGCCGTGGTGATTTCTTAAGATAGCAGTGAAGTTTTCCACATGAATTGACTTTTTCTTTCATCAGTGTATTCTGTGTAGCATACAATGCTGTTTGAACATTTTACTCCCAGTAGAACTTCTTCCAAAATTGGAGTCAGTACTCTCAAACCCTGCCGCTGCTTTATCAACTAAGTATGTAATATTCTAAATCCTTTGTTACTGTTTCAACAGTCTTTACAGCTTCTTCACCAGGAGTAGATTCCATCTCAGGGAACCAGTTTCTTCATTCATCCATAAGAAATAACTCATCTGTTAAAAATTTTTTCGTGAGATTGCATCAATTCAGTCACATTTTCAGGCTTCACTTCTCATTCTAGTTCTCTTGCTATGTCTACCACATCTGCAGTTACTTTCTCCACTGAAATCTTGAGCTCCTCAAAGTCATCCATGCAGGTTGGAATCAACTTGCTTCAAAATCCTGTTAATGTTGACATGTTGACCTCTTTCAGTGACTCAGGAATGGCCTCTGAAATGGTGAACCCCTCCAGAAGGTTTTCGATTTATTTTGTCCAGATCCATCAGAGGAATCACTGTCTGTGGGCAGCTATAGCCTTAGGAAATGTATTTCTTAAATAGTAAGACATGAATGTTGAAAAGACTCCTTGATCCATGGGCTGAAGAATAGGTGTGTTACAGGCATGAAAACAACATTGATCTCATTGTACATCTCCATCAGAGCTCTTGGGTGACCAGGTGCTGTGTCAGTGAGCAGTAATATTTTGAAAAGAATCTTTTTTTCTGAGGAGTAGTTCTCCACAGTGGACTTGAAATATTTAGTAAGCCACGTTGTGAACAAATATGCTGTCATCCAGGCTTTGATGTTCATTTATGGAACACAAGCAGAGTAGATTTAGTATAATTCTTAAGGGCATTAGAATTTTTGGAATGGTAAATGAGCATTGTCCTCAACTTAAAGTCATCAGCTGCATTAGCCCCTAACAAGAGAGTAAGCTTGTCCTTTGAAGCCAGACATTGACTTCTCTCTAGCTATGAAAAGTCCTAGACAGCATCTTCTTCCAACATAAGGCTATTTTGTCTATATTGAAAATCTTTGTTTAGTGCAGCGATCTTCTTTAATTATCTTATTAACTAGATCATCTGAGTAACATGCTGTAGCTTCTATGTCAGCACTTGCTTCTTCACCTCACCCTTTTATGAAGACAGCATCTTTCCTTAAACCTCATGAACCAACCTCTGCTAGGTTCAAACTTTTCTTCTGCAGCTTCCTCACTTCTCTCAGCCTTTATAGGATTGAAAGGAATTATCCTTTCTCTGGATGAGGCTTAGGTCTAAGTGAATATTGTGGATGGTTTGATCTTCTATCCAGAGCACTCAAACTTTCTCCTTATCAGCAATAAGGCTGTCTTACTTTCTTATTATTTTTGCGTTCACTGGAGTGCTTTTTAATTTCCTTCAAGAAATTTTCCTTTGCATTTACAACTTTGCTAACTCACAAGAGGCCTAGCTTTCAGCCTGTCTTGACTGTTGACATGCCTTCTTCAACTGAGCTTAATCATTTCTAGCTTATGATTTAAAGTGAGAGATGTGTGAGTACAATGATACAGTTATTAATTGGCCTAATTTCACTATTGTTGTTTCTCAGGGAATTGGGAGGACCAAGGAGAGGGAGAGACAGAGGGGAACAGCCAAAGGAACAGTCAGAACACACAACATTTACTGATTAAGTTCACCATCTTGTATGAGCACAGTTTGTGGCACCCCAAAACAATTACAGTGGTAACATCAAAAATCACTGATCATAGATTCACATAACAAATCTTATAATAATGAAAATGTTTGAAATATTGCGAGAGTTACCTAATGTGACAGAGAGACATGAAATGAGCAAATGCTGTTGGGAAAAATGGCACCAATAGACTTGCTTGGTACAGAGTTGCCACAAACCTTCGATTTGTCAAAAATGCAGTATCTGTGAAGTGCAGTAAAGCAAAGCACAATAAAACAAGATACGCTTATATGAAGAAAAAAAACAAAAACTGGAGGGACCCAGTAGAAGACCAGTGGCCCAGGTAGAATAGTCCGCGTAGAAGCACACAGGAGACCATGTGTGAGTGTACGTACAAGCATAAGGGTATAGGTGTCAGCATGATTTCTGAATGAGTTCAGCAAAGAGCAAATTTAAAGCTGTTGTGAAGGATAAATTGGGAAATTACTCAATCTCTTGTTCAGCATCCACTGGTACCTGTTTTGTGCCAAACCCTGTGCTGGGAGCTGAGTATGAAGTTGAGGAAGATGACAGCCTAGCCCTCAAGCGGCTCAGTCTAGCGATTGTCCTTGATAATTTTTTCATTTATCTAATTTCTCTTCTCTTACCCAGAGCTTTTATTCCTCCATGTCAGGGGGAAAAAAATATCCCCTGTTGAGACAATGTTTAATAACTTTTCAATGAAAGATACACATATTCAAGGAGCTGACGGAAGTCCCTCCCATTTCCTGTGATCTTTTTTCACAGATATCAGGGGTCTGACCAGTGCCTCGCAACTGGAACAGTTGAACAAACGATATTGGTACATTTGCCAGGATTTCACTGAGTATAAATATACACATCAGCCGAACCGTTTTCCTGACCTCATGATGTGCTTACCTGAGATTCGCTATATTGCAGGTAATGGGTCCTGGGCTTCCAATCCTTTCTTGCTTTTCTTAACTTGTGAAGGGAATGAGGAAAGCAGTGTTTTCAGGATGCTTATGCCAGGCCCATCACCAGCTGAATAAAAGAAGTACTAGCCCTGCCCTCATAAAAATTTACGTTATAATGAGAAGTTTGTTTTTTCTTTGTAGGGAAGAGAATCTGACATTTCCTAGGCTCCTGTAAAGTGCAGGGTACTTGGTGGCCTGTTATTCAATCTCAGAACAATTTCTGCAAGACTTGTGGTTGACCACTCTATGGATGAGGAAACAGGCTCAAAGATTTTTAGATTAACTTCATTTCCTGAATTATATACATTAAAAGGGTGGGTTTTACAGCCTGTGAACTAACTATATCTCAATTTTTAAAATGAATTTTATTGAGTAGAATTGCATGTAGATTTTTGAGAATGTTTCACTTAAAGTGGTATCTTTAAAATAATTGTCAAAGATCCTGTGTTCACAAAGCAACTTTTGTTATAGTTGTTCTGTGATCTTGACCCCCTTGTGAGCTTCTTGACATTTAAATAGGTCTATTTCAATATAAAATCCTGGCTTTTACTGTTGTTGTTTTACTTCATTTGGTAAAGAATCTTGTTTACAGTTATCTAGCATATACTGAGGGGCAACTCAGAACTGTGACATCTGGGCTAAGATTGTTTCTGTAAAATTAAGGAATACAGTTTTGAAGGGAAAAAATGTTCAATCTAATCAATTTTTAGCTTTTGGGCCACAGAATTAATCTGGGAGATATGACCTGGACCTAAATAAACTGGTAGAATTTTAGGAGTGTTTTGATAGTTTATGTCTCAGCATTTTCAAAACTATGTTCTTCCAAACGAGATATGAATCAGTTGCTTTATGAAATAGGTTAGAAATTATATCCCACTCTCCCCCACAGAACTGGCAGAGTTGTCAACCCTGTCAGCCCTTTGAATTACATGGGAAGGTTTTAATAAATACCCATGCTTGGGTTGTACCTCTAGAGATTCTGACTTAATTGATAACAGAGTGGAGCCTGGTCATCAGTATTTAAAAAAAAAAAAAAACTGCCCGGTAACTCTAGGGTTCTGTCAGGGAGAACTGTAGCCTCATGTATTTGCAAAGTATATTAGCACACTGCATGCTCTTAGAAGTCCTCCAACTTAAAACAAGCAAACCTATTTTAACCCTGAATTTCTCAATTTATCTTCCCCTATAAACTCTACCTCACTCCTCAGTACATTTTATTCCCATTATACCATTCTGAAGAGCAATGTTTTATAGAATGCTAGTTAAAGATTCTGCTAGGAAATGAAACAGGATATAAGTTTCTCTAAGAGGACATCTAAGAATACTTCTCAGTTTCAGAGTCCTCATTTGTAAAATGGGTATAAAAAGTAATATCTATCATACAGAAATATTGTGAGAATTAAATGAGATAATGTATTTAAACACCTACCACAGAGTTCAGTATTCTTTGGATAATAGCCACATTTATAGCTTGCACCATTACTGGACTCCCTAGGACACCGATATGGGGCTAAGTATTAGAATGTTAGCCCTGTCTGTTTTACCTTTGTAATAGTCTTGGCACTTTCCTCGCCCCGGTCACTCAAAAAGGCAGTATTCTCCTTTTACCAGCCCAAGAGGAAGCAAACACACCATTTCACTGCTGCCAAAGCTGACTTTTTTTTTTCCACCTTTTCCCAGGAAAGATGGTGAATGTTCCCCTGGAGCAGCTGCCCCTCCTCTTTAAGGTGGTGCTGCATTCCTGCAAGACAAGTGTGGGCAAGGAGTGACCTGTCCCCAGCACCCCTTCTCAGGCCAACCCTAACGCCTGGGGTGGGCAGGGCAGGCTCCGGAAGAAAGAGCCAGAGAGACCAAGATGGAGGCTGTGGTGCACACGCGTTGCCAGTTGCCTCCACAGCAAGAAGAGTTTTTGTTTGTTTGTCTCGTTTTTAACCTCATTTTTCTATATATTTATTTCACGACAGAGTTGAATGTATGGCCTTCAACATGATGCACATGCTTTTGTGTGAATGCAGCCAGTGCATTTCCTTGCAGTTTACAGAATGTGAAGATGTGTAATGTTACAGTGTTGTCGTTGTTTAGAGATAGTTCTTTTGTATTTTGAGGGAGAGGGTGGGATGGGGCTGAGATGACTATTTCCATAATGTTGACAAAGATGACTACCTCAGTGGAAAGGGAAGGGTGTGAACAACCCTACTTTTTCCACACGTTCTCAGCAGACTCATATGTTTGTCTGTCAGAGAGCAAATTGCCTTTTTCTAGCTACAGAATTACCAGTTAAAAGAGCACACCATAAAAAGGGAAGTGGTGTTAGGAGGTTTACTAAGCAGAGTGGGTGAGACATTGGGAACAGATCAAGAGATGAGGATTTAACCATCTCTTTTCTTTGGAAAGCGTGAAAGTTGAGAGTTGGGCACAGTGACCAAAATCTAAGTTAGGTGTCCACCCTCCAAGCGAGTCCTCAGGGAGAAGGGTTTCTATTCTCACACCACATTCTGGGGCCTCCCCTCCCCGCCATGCATATCACCAGTACTAATTTCTGCCACTGTCACCTTTTCACCTAAGCAAAGCCCTGGTGATAAGCTGATCCTTGGGACTAGCCTACAAGCTATCTTGGGACTCACAGTGACCTAGTTTCCTTACTCTCCTCACACTCATTACCTCTCCCTTATAAACGTGACTTCCTGTTGACCCTTTGAAAAAACAGCTGAACAAAATGTCATGTTCTAAATCCTGATGCCCACTACTGATTTATTCTCTTTTCACCTTGAGAGGTTAGTGGGACAGAAGCCAGACTGCTCATAGAATGAACACTCCTCCTTTGGAGGTCCCGTTTCTGTCCCCACCCCATCCCATCCCACCTCCAGATCTGAATCAGAAACTGCACTCTTTCTCAAACAGCTGGAAGGACCGTTCGCCCATCTGCTGACCAGAATTTTTGCCCCTACATTCTACTCCAGGCTCTCCTAATCTCTCCCAAAATAAGATCAGGTTTCTTCAGAATAATAAGCCCAAGACCCAGAGTGGTGCAGCTGCCCCTTAGAGTATCAGTGGCCTGGCTGACCAAGGTCTGGAGGGCTAGAGTCCAAAGCTCCTGGAAGGGAAGGGAGGGGCTTCAAACTACCTCATGATCCTGAAGGCCTGGCTGCCCCTTCTGCAGGTATGGCCTTGACGCCTTATTCTTTCACTACCTAGTCCCAGGAAACGTTCCTTACCCTCTTGGCTTTGGCCAGTAGCCACACCAGGTCTGTCGTGGAATTCTTTCAGGTGCTTTTTCCTTCTCCGCCTTACTGCAGCAGTTGTCCCTGCCTAAACCCAGGTCCCTCCCACAGCCAGTGCAGCAGACAGGCCATTTAGCTGGGTACGTCCCTGGGTAGGCTTGAGGGGCCTACAGGACCTCTTTTTTTGCCTGTTTAGTCAAAGGCTGTTTGCTCTCTTCCCAGCTCAGCCTAGCACACTTACTCAGAGGGCCACCACATTGTGTGCGTATCAGGTAGTCTGTGTCAGATTGTAATTTTTTCTTTCCGGTGAATTGTTACGGGTACAGAGAGTGAAGACTTTGTCCTTTGATGGATCTAAAACTCAGAGCATTACTTCTGAATGTTGTTTCTCCAGTTGCTCTGAGAAAGGGGGAAAAAAAAAGGAAAGGAGAGACACGTTCCTCAGGAACAGCTCCAACCAGAGTGTTTTTCACATGTCAATGGAAAGATTTGTGTGTATCTGTTTATTTCACAGTATTTTTGTTTTTCTGATCTTTTATTTAACCAAACTAGATCACAGTCTTCGGCTACAGGTCAGACTCCGAGCCACTTTCCTCAAAGTAGGGGAGGATGCACATGTCAGAGACCCCTTCTCCAAGTCAGCTCCTGTGTGCTTATCTTTCTTTGCTAGACCTCCATCGGTCAAATTATGATTATTTTTTTGAAATTGTTTTTCTCTTAAGTGTTTTACTGGTTGGGTCGGGTACTGAAAGGAATTGCTCTCTGATGAGGCAGGAACATATCTCTTTAATACTGCAGCATTAAACAGAACAAGTTGTTAATTTGTGGAGTGGGGAAAGGTTCTGCAAGTTGCCATTGTACAAATCCATTTTTACAAATGTTTGCAGCAGATTCCACAGAACAAAGAGCCCATTCATTGCCAAGAGCCCTGCAAAATCTCTGAGCCAAGTGGCCGTGTGTTCCGAGCCGGAGCCTGACCTGTGGACCGCCTTTAATGTCTTCTGCACCCAGTCCTTTTATGACGTGGGCTTTTTTTAAACAGGGTAAAGTGACTGTGTTGTGTCGCAAACTCAGGTATTATGAGAGGAAGGTAGGAGTGTAGCTAGCTGTGTGGAGACATTAGGTCAGCCACTAGATGTATTTGTGAATTCAGTTTGAAGGACACAGAGAAAGGTTGGAGGGGGAGGTTTGATGTGTTGTTTTTTCCCTTTCTTCCCATGATGTTTGGTTAACAGGTAGCCTTTTTGCTAGTGGAAAAGAAAAAAGTTGTGCATCTTGTCTGTAATTCCCCTCTCTTCTGTCCTCTCTCTGAGCCCCTGCCACCAATAGCACTCACTTTGAGTGAGAACCTTTCCACCATAAAAATATGACCCTGAAAGCTGTGTGTTAAAGGAGAATCCCAATCATTGCACTGCATTGAAACATACAAGCTTTTCTCTTCCTTTCCCTTTGCATGTTTTCTTGACCCAAGACAAAACTTTGGAATCTTGGAACTTTACCCACAACTCACGCTCTCTGGCTCCTATGTCAGCTTTTGGAGTCTTTCACAGGCTTGGTGGTTTTACCAAGTCTGGAGAGACTCCCCAGAACCTGTCTCAAAGCACTCCACCTGTCTCAGAGGATAATCCCCCAGGCCCATTGCATAGTGAGGTGGGCAAACTTCCAGGGATGGAAAGCAGATCCAGAGGAGGAGGGGTAGAGGCAACTGAGGGGTCTCCATGGCATCATTGACAGTCACCCACTCCACAGCACCTTGCCTCACACCTGCCACCCGTTGTCAGAGAAGGGAGTCCTGCCATGGCCAGTATATCACCAGGTCCTTAAAGCCCTGGGCTTTCTGAGCTAGCTTCCTTGCTCTGCTGCCCATTTCTTACCTTAGTTTGTTTGTTCTCAGTTTACTGGGGAATGGGACAGATGGAGACAGACCAACCCAGTATTGGCAACATCTAGGCCATGTCCAAGTTTGGCCAAAGTGAAAAGACTGGCCTCCCAGCAGGGCAGGAAGTTGAGCAGTGGTTCCCAGTCTTTAGCTCTGGGCCCCTGGTCTGTGTCTTCTTTTCTTGTTGCTTTTTAAAATTCTGCAGTTGTTTTGAGAAATCCAATTTTTTAGACCAATCCTTTTATTAAACTTTAAATTTTTCTTTATTGATTTTTTAAAGTTAAAAAAATTTAAAAAAAGGAAAAAAAATACTAAACAAAAACCCACCACTCTTACTTTCCCAACTTGATCCATGAGAGTCCCCCTGCACTCCCCTCTGCTTTTGCGTCTGATCATTCCTCCCCTTTCTCTCAGCTTGATGCATCTATGTCCAGTGTCTGTGAAATGATGTTTATCTGTGTCTCAGGATAAGAAACGGCAATCATTCCACCAGGTGCTGGAAACTGGTTAGCCTTGAGGCAAGGGTTTCTAGGGCCACAGCTCAGGGATGTGTATTTAATTACAGGGTCCCCAGAAACCCATCTCCTGGCTACCACAAGCAACAGCTTCTTTTCTGGGCTTAAGAGCCAGACCTGGACTGTTTCCTCAGAGGCAGGGGCCCCACAGACCATGCTGGGGCTTTCTCTTTGACCAGAGCTGGGCTCCCTTGAGACTTGGGAAGACTTCAGTCTGTCCTGTAAGATGAACCACAGTGACCCTGCCTCTACCGGCTCACATGATGCCCGGTCCCTCTGCCTAATCCAGAACCCATCTGGCCTCCCTTCTCAGCCTGCAGCCCTCAATGGGCTACAGCCTGCTCAGGAATCAGTTGCAGGCTCAAAGGGAAGCCATGAATCGGGCCAGAGTTTGCTTCAAGCCCAAGAAAAAATTTGTCTTACTGGTGGAGGCTAGTCTTCCAAACCCTGCCAGCCAAAGGATCATTTTTGCCCTTTGGTGACCATTGTTTTCTTGCTCTGAAATGTCTTAGATGATAATGTTGTTGACTCAAATTTCCATGAAAAAGAAAAAAAAAAAAAAAACTACCTCTTGAGTGACATCCTGGTCTATTCCTCTCTGAGGAATCTTGTGGGAAAAGAATACTGTAGCTCCTGCTCTGTTTACATGTTTCTGTGGAGAAAGAAACCCTGCCTGCCCTGGGGTGTTGGGTGTTTTTGTCTGTGTTGCCATCCCAGGCCTGCGATAGGGGCTTGTGGCTACATTGTAATGTCTGGGCCATGTCTGGGGAGTCCTTCCCACCTGCCCAGCCAGGGACTAGCCACCCCCTTGAAGAGGCCTCCCCTTTTCCTTCCTATGATGCAAGGCACAGGGAGTACCACCTCCCATGACGCCACCTTCTGGAGCTCCGATGGCACGTGCATCCATGAGCCTTCCCCTGGGCTACCTACCCAAGGCCCGCCTCTACCCACAGTCCTGTACAGGAGTCGAGTAAACAGGATGTCTCTGAGCCCTTGTCCCCAAAGGGCCGGCCAAGGGCTGCCCGCCAACCTGACTCCCATCAGTCCTGCATGACCAAGTGATAGTTGGCGGGCTCTGCTACCCAGGCCCTCTGCTACCTCCCACCCTGCCATCTGGCAAGGAATGGGCCCTTTTCTGTGAATTGACTACCTGTGGAAATGTGACCAATTAGTGTGAAATGCATGTTTAGCGAATGTTAGGTACTGTATTTGAACCAATAAATGTGAATCCTTCTGCACACGGCATCTTGTCTGTGAAGCATGTCTGGGGTTCTGAGGCGGGATGATGGCTTGTTCTAAGGAGTGGGCTCTGCGTTCAGACCTGTGCTCGGCACTGTGTTGGAACTCTTCACAGACCTGAACCTCCTTGAACTTCAAGAATTACTACCTTTACTGTGTAAATGAAGAAACGAAAGTTAAATACTGGTGAAGGGACACTAACCTGCCAGAAAGTGGCACAACCAGAGGAACTGAGTCTGGCGGGAGGGGCAGACACAAGCACATGGGATCACGATTGTAACTAAGGAGGCATTGATGCATGCCAGTGTGTACGGGCCTGTGTGTCACTGCGCTCCAGCCAGCCAATCCGTGTCTTTCCAGAAGATAGAGGAGGTTTTCTAGAGTTGAGAAAATGGAGCCCTGAGAAGTCCCTGGACTCAAGATGAGCTTCACAGATGAGTATTAGAGAAAGGTAGGCCTTGAAGAAAGTCCCCAGACAGGAAGAGGACAGAGCAGGTAAAGTAGTCAACAACATGTTTGAAGGTCCAGCTGTGAGTGAGAAACATGAAATACCCAGACATAACAAGGGACTGCCATGGCAGGAATGGGGGCAGGTGGGAGTTTTAGTGAGAGCTGAGGCTGGAGAAGCCCTTGGGAACCTTGAATGCCACATTGAAGAGTTAGAGGAAGGAAAGCCATCTGCTACATCTCAGGAAAGAGTTAAACCTCAATGACCACAGTGTGCTGTTGAGTGGCCTGCCTGCCTGTCACTCTAGTCCAACCAGTTAATACTTGTTTTTCCAGAAAATAAATTTCCTAGAGCTGAGAAAACAGAAGCTCTGAGAGGTCAAGGTATGTGCCCAAGTCACACAAGAAGTGTCAGGGTCCTGACTTGAACCTAAGATCTGCCCAACCATCCTGTATAATCCTGTAGTCCATACAGTCAGAGAAGTGGCAGTGTTTGGTTTGAGGGTTTTATGAAGATGAAGACAGACGGGAGAGATGAAAGGTCCTCAGTTTGGAAGGATGACAGCTGAGGAGTCTGGGCTTGGCCTGGTGGCTCAGTTGATAAAATCTGCCTGCCAACACAAGAGACACAAATTCGACCCTGAATCTGAGAAGATCCCGCATGCCGCGGAGCGACTAAGCCTGTGCTCCATGACTACTGCAACCCTAGCACCCTAGAGCCCGTGCTCCGCAACCAGAGAGACCCCGCGCCACAGCTAGAGAGCAGCCCCTACTTGCCACAGCTAGAGAAAGGCCGCACAGCAACAAAGATCCAGCACAGCCAAAAATACATACAACTTTTCCTAAAAGGCTGAGGAGTCTGGTCAGAGTCTGTTAAATCCCATGTGTGAAATGAGGGGAAGTCCAGCTGCCTTCCCATACCCAAGCCTGCTCTAGCACAAGCAACCAGAGAGCCGTTGAGGTTTGAAAGAGATGGTTTAGAATAAAGGAAACGCCGCAGAACTAATTATTAGATTCTTCCTTGCCCCATTAGAGGAACAGATAAGACACAGAGGTGCAAGAAAGAGAATGTATTTGCTGAAAGCCTAGTGAGTGCCAGGCACTAGGATTGGTGTTTTACATACACTGTCTCCTGTAATCTTCAAGAATTTTGCAAGGTTTAGATCTCAACACCATTTTACTCGTAAGCAAATTGAGGCTTGAGGAAGTTCAGCCATTTGCACCAAATGACACATGAGTAAGTGACAAAATTGGCTTTTGATTCCAGGTCTATCTGATACCAAAGTTACAACAAGCTTCCTCCCTGCTTGGCCTTAGCAGCTCAAACACTGCTGAATGTGAATGTCTGGAGTTTGTAACAAAGCTCAAGAATGGCCTTTGGTTGAACTTTTTGCTCTTAACAAAACTATTAAATTAATAAAGGATTAATTTCTATAAGAGATGAATGAACAGACCCAAATTGATCTGAAAAGCATTGCTGTCCCAAATATATGTCGTGGTTTCTCAGAACATAGATAACCCATATGTGGCTCCATGAAGGGGCAGAAAAAAAATAAGTAGGAGTTCTGCCAAAAATCCGGGAAATACTGCACTTATTCTACCTTCCTCTTATTGGTTGCCAACTTTTGATGACATATTAAAGGCTCTGAGAAGTCCTACCTGAAGAAAACTTCTTATTTCCCAGGGTCTACCAAAAGTATTTGACCATGGATCATTCTTTCCTCCTGGTAAAATTCTTCTGGGACAGTGTTCCGTGGAATAAATTTAGGACACTGCTCTAAATTTATAAATTGCTGCTTAACTAATGCTGAACTTTTTTTTTTTTGAATGCCAGGCAATAACCTGGAAGTAAAGAATAATAAAGTAATTGACACATATAGAGCAAAGCTAAGTGCTGTACAGAAAAGTATTTTATGTGCATTTGATTACTGATTCCTCAGGGCCATCCTATGAAGTTGATGCTATAATGATCCCATTTTTACAGATAAGAAAACCAAGACTCAGAAGGGTAAGTAATTTGCTTAAGGTTATACAACTTGCAGGTAACCTCAGGAATGAATAAAAACCAGCACTGATTGGGTGCCCACTATCAGCATCTGCAGAAACCCTTTCCTTATTCATTTTTATGCAAATCCTCTGAGGTAACATCATCTCTATAACTGAGGAGGGAACGGGTATGCTGGCAGCTCTGGGTGTCAGAGTCTGGAGCCAGAAACCCCCAGAATGGTGAGCAGGGGAGGGTGTTAGGATGAGGTCGGAAGTGACTCCATGGAGCCCTCCCTCGGGTCACTTTCGTCAGGCAGTTTGTGTGACAGCATGCACATCAACCAGGGGCCTCACCACCTGAGTTCTAATTCCACTCCCGTTACCTTGGGTGGCCTTGGCCCAGATAGATACCTCTCTGATCCTCACTGCCCCTGTCAGATAAATGGAGATGACAGTGTCTGTGTCTTGGGGGTTTAAGGAGGATTCACTGTAGCTTGTTCAAAGGAGAGGCTCTGTGATGTCAATCCCTAAAAAGAAGGGGAGGGAGCTGCAGCCCCTCATCCTCCCAATAGCAGAAACCCAGGAAATCTAGAAGCCGCCTCCTCGCACTTGGCCTGGCTGCCCACCAGGTTTTTAGGCCCATAGGGGTAATCAGCTTCTCTGAGATCCTGTGGCAAAAGTGCCCAACTGTCAGACCCAGGGCTCTTGGAGTCTTGTTCCCTTGGCAACAAGTCTCACCATGGAGACCACAGCCCCATCCTTGCCCTCCCTGCAAACTCCCTCTCCACAGACCTTCCCTGTTCAACACCTAGTCCTGGGAGCAGTGTAGGAACCAAGGAAAGCTTCAAGGAGGCCCTTCGTCAGGCTGAGTTTGCGGCACGGCCCACGAGAGAGGCAAAAGGAACTCCCGTTTTTTGTGTCTACTGTATGACTGGCAAAGTTCTGAGGGGTCTACCTATGGCTCCATTAGGTTAAAAGCCAGGCACTCACCCTGTTTTACATAAGTGGAACCTGAGTCTCAAAGAGACAAGACAGACCAAAGTCCCACAGCTGATGGTCAGTCTTGGAGCAGGACTTGAAAACAGGGTTTCTGACCCAGGAACGCCTGCTTTTTCTGAATACCCCCCCAAACACGCACACATTGTCAAGACAGCCTCCAGCCTCAGTCTGAGGAGGGTTAGAAAGTTGGTTGAATCCCTTCAGCTCTAGGCCTCTGCTGGTAGCATGAGCAGCAGCTAGCAGCGCTTTTCGAGTTCTGGGCTGGGCTTCAGTGGCAGCAGCAGTGGAGGAACTGCACTATTTTAAGCCAGGGCCAGTAGGCCCCATGTGGGCACAGGGAGGGTGGCCTCAGGCCCTTGGCCAGCTTCCCGGAAGTCGCCATGGCCTCCCTCCTCTCCCCTGAGCAGCTTTTTGAGGCAGTCACTTCCCTACAAACAGGAAGGAGGCTCTCAGGCTGAGAGACCTCCAGCTCCAGCTTCCTCCTGCCCCGCACCCCCGAGTCTTCACTAATACATGGGAGCCCACCAGTTCCAGGCCCTGACCAGTGTCCACTTTCTGGGCTGTCTCCTGGCAGGTGGGTGGGAGGGGGTCTGGATTTCTGCTGCTCAGGCCGCCCCAGTTCACCCATTGCAAGTCTAGGCCTCCACTTGCTCAAGATCTTTGTCCCCTCGCCCGCAGCCTGATTTCTCCTACACGTTCCCATAGAGGCTGGCCACCGTGAGCCAGAAGAGCAGAGTATCCCCAGATTTGGTCCCACTCAAGGATCTTAGAAGCTGGGATATTCCCAGAGAAAGATGGAGGCAGAAACAGATAGACTGACTGTGACAGAGACAAAGGCAGAGAGACATTCAGAGGCAAAAGCAGAAATAAAGACACAGCTGCACAGGGCTGGGGCCAAGAGGGCAGTGGAGTGTGCCTGAGTGGTTGCTGCTGACCACCCCCAAGTACAGGCCCTGTTTCAGGGCTGTGTGGGGCCCACCGGCTGCACGGCTAAAGAGGAATGTGGGGAGCAAGGCTGGGTCACCCCTTGAGGGCCAAGCGTGTGCAGTATGAGATAAACTACCCCAGGAAGGGATCCCCAGCTGTGGCTGCACGCTCCAGGAGCATGGCGGAGAGGCCCGGGCCCAAGGTTGGAGCCCCAGTGCTGCCAGACGCCCAGTTCCTGTGTCTCCTGGGAGTTTCCTCCAGGCCTCACAGTCTAGAAGGTCTCAGGACCCACAGCCCAGTCCTGAGGGCATGCGGATTCCCATTCATAGAGCAAGGTGGGCCCTGGCAACCCTGCCAGCCACAGAGTCACTTCTCCAGCTCTGGCTGCAGTCCTGGCTCAGGTGAAGGGGTTCGGGGGGGTGGGGGTGGGCAGACTCTAAGCTCTCCATGCAGAGCGGGGCTCCAGCAGAGGTGCTGTGGTGCAGCAGCGATGAGCAGGGCTGTGACTGGTCCCCCGTGTGGCTTTGCACACTCACATGCACGTGCATGAGTCTGTGTCCATGTGCTTCTTTGCTTACGGTGGTGCGCAAGGATGTACATTTCCACGTGTTGCCAGGAGCCCCACTCTGCCTCCACAAGTCCTTGCTCTCAGACTAGAGAAGTAGTCCCCAGAGGCACCTGGTCTCTCCCACCCTGACCAGGTGGTCAAGCCCGAAGAGCCACGAGGGAGAGGGGGAAGAGCAAGCAGGTCTACTGCCGTCCCGCCGGTCCTCCTCCCCACACTGCAGCTGAGGCTCCTGCTGGCCACGGCCTTGACCCGGCACTATGGACTTCTCTGACATTGGCATCGGATCTGAACATCTGGCAGCAGGCTGATAAGGGGTGCAGCGGAAACAGCCTCTGCTGCTGCCAGCAGCCCTGCCCCCTCCACTGCCCTGCAAGGGGTCTTCACATCCACTCTTTCTCCTTCCCCACTCGGGGCCCTGCTCCTCTCTTTTCTCACTCTCTGCTTCGGCCAATCTCCCGCTCCCCTCCCTTTCTCTTTCCCTCTCCCTCTCCCATTTCTGCTCTCGTTCCTCTCAACAGCCCCCACCCCGCACTCCCCTCTTCTCTCTGTGGTTTCTTTCTGTCTTTCTACACTGTAGCCCAAACCCAGCCTGATGATTCTTTCTCTTCTCCATTTCAGTTTCTGGGTCTCTCGTTTGTTTGTTCCTTGTCCCACCTCCAGGAAATAGGCCTGGCACTTTGGGAAAGTCCCCACTTAGAAGGGAGAACCTGGGCTTTGTTTACTTGGGGATGGAGGGAGGGAGCCTGGTTCAGGACTACACTCCTTCTCCTTCCCCTCTGGGTGGGTCTCATGCCCTGAGACCACTGGGCAGGAACCGGAAGGAAAGGACAAATAGGCCACCCAGGGGCTCCCACGGAGTGAAGAGGACTCTCCCTGCAAGCCCAGGTTCCCAGCTCCTCCTGCCTAGGTTTGAATCCTAATTCCATCACATCCTGTTCTGTGACTTTGGGAAGACACCTCATCCCTCCGAGCCTGAGTTTCCTTATCTCTCAAGTATTATTCATGGGAGGTGAGGGGAAAAATATAACACTAATTACCTCCAGGATGGTAGAGAGGGTGTGAAACTGACCACAGGTGTGGAATGGTTAGTAGGGAACCAAGGAGGCCCTTTTGTGTTAGGGCCTTGCCACTGCCAGCAAGCCCTCATCTAGTAAGGCTGAGGGCAGAGGGGGTGGCATAGAGGAAGAGGATGGCAGTAAACATCCAGCATGACTGGGTGAGGAACACCCAACCCCGAGTGGTGGAAAGTGACAGCTGACTGCATGTAGAAAAGGAGGGCAGGTAGGGAAACAGGCAGCAGGACCGCCCGCCCGAGTGGTGGAAAGTGACAGCTGACTGCATGTAGAAAAGGAGGGCAGGTAGGGAAACGGGCAGCAGGACTCTATACTCACAGACAGCCTGCGAGTACATCGGCAAGCAGTCATTCAACAAACACTCGCTGAGGCTGGCTCTGTGCTGGCTGCTGTGGACTCAGAAATAAATCAGCCCTGAGCCTTTCCTTGAGGGTTCCCCAAGCTGGGGTGAGTCATTCTATCACAGAAGGGCAAACAGTGTTCAAGATGATGTTGCAATCTCAGACTCAACGCAGAAAGGGCCCCTGAGGACAGACCTGCCAGTCCTTCAGTTGGTTTGGTTGTGTTTTGCTAATATTTACTGAGCATATATGACATGTCAGGCAGCCACTATGTTATGTGTGTTGTCTCGTGTAGTCCTCATTGTATGGGAGAGGATATGAGACCCAGAGAGAGGTCCCCGCGGTGAGAGGTCCCAGGTCACTCAGCTAGAACACAGAAGAGTTGGGATTTAATAGAGTCTCTGCCACTAGTGCCTTGGCAATTCTTCTCTAGACTCAAGGCCTTGTGAGGAGACTGGCAAAGCCAGGCTGGTCCTTTCCACGGTGCTACGATGTTGAAAGACCCTGTTTGTCCTTCTTAAGAAGGTGGAAAAAGCACATTTGCCCCTCTTTTCATGGGATACTTTGTCAAGTAGTTTTAGAATGACTCCATGATTTGTAAAAACTAAAAAATATTTTCACTTCATCCCCAAATCTTCACAAAGTATCCCATCAAAAGAAGTGCAAAAGACTTTGCACTTGTTTTTTCATTGCTGTCACATGTAAGTGATACATTGGTGATAATAGGATATTTGCTGGAATATTTATTTTTTAAATTCAGAGGATAAGTGGTGTCAATCTAGAAACAAAATCATATTAAAATGGAGATACTAGTTGGATTCAGTCATATACAAGAGAATTGTATCCTGTAAGAACTTCTGTGGGTAAAAAAGACATAATTCTGAGGTCATGCACATTGGGGAATAAGTTGCAAATTATATCACAGTACAATTAGAATATATTGGATCAACAGAATCAATTAGCTATGATTGTCAGTAAACGTTTTGTCCTGTGTATATTTTCACAATAAAAATGTCTTATTGCATTAATCATTTCATAATATGATTAATACAATATGTAAGTCAGATCATCGTGCTGTACACCTTAAACTTATACAGTGGTGTGTGTTAATTATTTCTCAGTAAAACTGGGGACAATGTTTTAAGTGGCATATTGAGGAAGACACATTAGGTTTTAAATATAGTTGACTTTAAGGACTTCCCTCGTAGCTCAGTTGGTAAAGAATCTGCCTGCAGTGCAGGAGTCCTGGGTTCGATTCCTGGGTCGTGAAGATCCCCTGGAGAAGGAAATGGCAACCCACTCCAGTATTCTTGCCTGGAGAATCCCATGGACAGAGGAGCCTGGCAGAGTACTGTCCATGGGGTCGCAAGAGTTGGACACAACTTAGTGACTAAACCATCACTGGTGGTCCAGTAGTTAAGACATGGTGCTTCCCCTGCAGATGGAAGTTGTACGATCCCTGATCAGTGAACTAAGATACCACGTGACATGGGGTGTGTCAAAAAAAATAGAAAAATATTGCTTAAAAAAAAAAATATATATATATATAGTTGGCTTTAGTCATACAGGAAAAACCCTTCTCATTTCAAGCCAGATGAGCGAAGTGTTCTATGTGATTTGTCTGTTTCCTCAAATGAAAAGGGTTGTGTGTGGATTCCTCAGTGATTGCTCCATGGTCCCCTGGGCCCCCTCCCCACCTCCTAAGACAAAAAGCTGGGAGGTAAACTCTCTGAGGGCAGAGACTTCTTTCTTTCCCTTTCCTCCAGTGCCTAGACCAGAGCTTGGCACCTAGTGTGCCCTCAGTGAATGCGAGGCGAATGAAGGAATACACAAAAGACTGAGGCGCGCATGGTAGGGGCACAGAGCAGACCGATTGGGACCTCTGGGACTAGGACCTGTCTGGGTCTGGAGATTGGACAGGGACACCCTCAGCTGCATGGGGAGGCTTGACCTTCTTAAAAAAAAATCCCTTCCCTCTGCTCTGCCCTATTTATCCTGGTCTAGTTACACGCTTGTCCTACCCTGGAGCCACTGTAACCAACCACCTGGCCCTGCAGACAGTCTCAGCCCAACCTCAACTTCCCCAGCTGTTGACCGGGAGCATCAGCAGCCCTCTGTGGATGGTGACATCCAGAGAAGCCAACGTGGAGTAACTTGCGCACACGAGAGGTGTTCAGTCAGCTCACCTGCTTGCCTTTCATCCCCCTCTTCCTTTCTTCATCTTCTGAAAGAGTAAAAAGACCAGGCCAAAGCAGCAGGGCCACCTGGTCAAGTCATCCGTGACCCTGCCTCCACGCCAGCCCACCCTGACTCCCCTCACATGTCTGGGCCAGGCCGGACCCCGCTGGGCCCGGCCCCCGGGAGGTAGCCATTCAAGGGGAGAGAGGCCGGGCTGCAGGCCGGGTGGGGGAGCTGCCCATAAATCAGGCCCCACTCCCACCCGGTCGCTAACAAGCGGGGCTGCCTACCCGCCTACATGGGGTCCCTGCCTCTGCGCTGCCACAGCGGCCTGGAACAGCCAGCTGGCCAAGGCCTCCAGAGTGCCTTGGCCTCCGCCCCCATGCGCGGCCCCGAGATAGATAGGAGTTTTTTTTTTTTTCTTTTAGGAGAAGAAAAAAAAAATAGACCTAAATGAAGAGAAACACCAACAAAGAAGGAGAGAGGCCTGCAGAGTCACGTGGGGGCAGAGACCAATTGGGCCTCCGGTGGCCCCCCCACCCGGGCGGGGAGGAGGAGGAGGAGGACGGACGGACAGGGCCAGCCTACTGTCCGCCCGCCGCCCGCCGTGGCGTAAAGGAGTTCCCGTGTGCCCACGGTCACCACCACCCCACCTGGGCCACTGGAGCTTCCCCTCGGACCCCCGGTGCCCACTGGCCACCCTCATCCAGCGTGCGAGCTCGCCTTCCGCTCCGTAAGTGAGGGCCTGGGCCCAGGCCTCTAATGGCCAGCCTCCCTCCTCAGTGCCTCCCCGCGGCCTGGGCCGGCCACCGCCTGCTCTGCTGAGTGACTGGTGCCCACTGCTCTGGGCAGGAAAGGGGCCGGGGATCTCCCCAGACCTGCCCTCCTACCATGCTACCCCTTCTTTTCCCTGGCTGGCTGTTGGGAGGAGCTAGGCCTATGGGGACAGGCCCTACGGGGGTTGGTGGGTGTCCTGCTGTCTCCGGGTGGCCGGGTGTTCCCAGGACTGTGTTGGCCGAAGCCTCGTGGCCTGGATGTACGTCCGTGGTCCCCGGGTCTGTCTTCGGGTCTCTGTGTCTCCCTGCCTGCGACTCTGTGCTGTCTCTGCGGAAGCCTCTGAGTCTCCGTGTGGACTCCGTCGTCTGCCTCTAGTATCCCTCTGTCAGTCCCGGTTCTGTGGCTGGGCCAGGTCTGAGTTTGCGTCCCTGGGTAGGTGGGTGAGGGGCTGTGACTCCCCATATGTTGAGCTAGAACCTGGGGCTGTGAGGAGTGGGTGCACTGAAACCTGGAGGGGCAACCCAAGGGCTCCCAGCCAGTGACCGTGGACCCTCTGGGAGAGGGGATCTAAGTGGAAGGGGAAGGCGAGAACTGGCTCAGAGCCCAGGCCCCACCCCACCTGGGTCCCCAGCCCAGACTTGTGCTTACACGGCCTGAGTCTTCCTCAGCAAAGTCTAGGAGACCCCCGTGGGCCTCATCCCAGAGGAGCTGACTGGGGATTCCCCAGCCCAGCCCTCCCCCTCAATCCCCTTCTCTCTCTGCTGCTCCTGGTTGCCACTTTCTGAGGGCCCCTCCCTGACCGTTGAGTAACAGTGGCCCCCACACCCCAGCTCCTGCAGACACTCTGGTTTCTCAGGGGTTTGGGGTAGCGGGTGGAGGGGTCTGCACTAACGCTCTTTCCTCCCTCCTCACCAAGACTGGTCCATGGACTCCCACGGAAACCACAGACTCTCTTCTGTAGGGCCGACCTTTTCTATTTTATATACGGAGAAATTGAGGCTCAGAGAAGCAAAGTGACCTGTCTGAGCTTGCCTCGCATGTTGGCTGCAGCGTGTGTCCTTCATCAGCCGGTGAGCAAGACGGGAGGTGGTCTGCGTGGGGTCTTGAGGCCTCGGCTCCCAGGACCAAGGTGCCAGCTCCAGCTAAAGCCAGAGGCCTCGGGGCACAGGCTGAGTCCAGATGAAGTTGACCACAGCCGAGGGTCCGAGTCTTCAGATTTGAGCCTTTGGGGTGTCTGAGAAGCTGTGAATGCCTAATTGTGGTATTTGCCCGCTTGAAGATCGTGCCTTTTTGGCTACGGTGTTCACAACACTCTGTTGGACCCTAGGTGCCCCAAGGGGGCAGGGGCAGGATGCAAGCGGATGCCTTCCTCTCTCGGATCTCAATTTTTTACATTTGAAAAATGAGAGTGACTGAATAGATGCCCCCCAGCCCAGAGCAATGGCTCAGCCCTTCGACTCCATGGCCCCAGAGACATTTTTGTCTCTAGGGCTGCCGGGTGCTCTCTTGCCCTGCCCCCAGCCCAAGTAAGAGAGCAGAACTGGACTGGAGAGGGATTTCTCCTGCCCCTGGGTTCTATTCTCCCAGCTCCCACGCCCTCGGTGGTTTTGAGTCCTCACCAGACCTCGGAAAACTCTCAGGGTGGGATTACTAGGACTCCCATTTCCAGTAAAGCAAACCGAAGCTCAAGGAGAAGAGTTTGCCCCAGATCTCGCAAATGGATGCTTTCAGCGATTCCTCAGTGCCAGGCATGTTTTGCCAAGACTACTTCCGTTCATCGGCACGGCCACTCCCTCTTTACAGATGAGGAAACTGAGGGCTGCAGAGGGGAGATAGGCTTAAATCTTCATTGAGGAAATGTGCCGGGGTGGGGGTGGGGACTCAGTTTCTAGCCTTGAACCGGTATCTTGGCCACGGCACCCCTACGTTTGCCCTACCTGTTTCCATGCTGCAAAACGGCCAGCGCCCCCAGCGTGGCCCTCACCAGGACTAAGCAGGATTTGCAAATAGGGACTCGCCTCCTTTCACCGCAGGAGGGGGGCCCAAGGCTCCCAGGCGCCCAGCACCTGCTCAGATTCACGGGCGCCCGGGCTCCGGGGGCCGGGATGGGGATGGGGGTCCGAGAGGGTGAGAGGAAAGACACGAACCCGTCTCGGTGGCGTTGGAAGGCGCGGGCCGGGCCTCCTCCGCCGAATACCGCAGGAGCCCATATGGAGGGGCCGGCCCCTGGTCCCGGCGCGGCGGGTTCGCGCAGCGCGCACTGGCAGTGGAGGGGCCCGGGTCCCAGGTGCGCCTCGGAGCGGCCCTGGAGGCGGCGGGGGCGGGGAGGCGGGGTGGGGAAGCGCCGAGGCCCCGCGCCGCCAGCCCCGAGCCCCCGCCTCCCCGCCCCCGGCCCGAGCGGCCGTCATCGCGGGCGGGCGGCGCTGCGCCCGGGTGCGGCTCATCGCCGGCGGCGGCGGCGCGGCCAGGAGGTGCGGGGCTCGCGGTGGCCGGACGCGGGGCGCTGCTGCTCGCAGGAGCCGCCAGGTGGGCGCCGGGCGGGCCGCGGCCGCCGTCGCGCCCCTTTGCGCTGCCCGGGTCCATCCAGGCTCTGCGCGCTTCCCTCCTGGGGACTTCGACTCTCCGCCCGAGGTCGCTCCCCCGCCTCGGGCTCGGCCTCCCTCTCGGGGCCCGCGGGGCCTCCGTCCGAGGTGTCTGCGCCTCGCGCCCGGCTTGCAGCTCCACGCCCGGCGCCCGCTGTCCCCGCTGCGCCCTCCTCGCCGGTCTCCGCCCGACGTCCCCGTCTCGGTGGCACGGCCTCGGTCTCGGTGTCGGTGGCTGCCGCCCACGGGCTTTGTCTCTCCTGGCCTGGGGGCCCGGCGGCTCCGCGATTTCGGGCTCTCTGCCCGGGTGCCGTCGTTGTCCGCCTCTCTCAGCTCGAGCGCCTGTCCGGGTCCGACGCTGCCGGGCCGCGCCTCTGAGCTCGGGGCCGGGGCCCGACCGCTTTCCGCGCGTCTCCCATCCCCGAAGCCCTGGCCGGGCTCCTCCGTCTCCGCAGGTTCTCGGTGTCTCTGTCTCTCTGCCTGGGTCTCCCCCAGCTTCCTCTTGTCTCTGCGGTGTCTTGGTCTGTCTCTCGTGTGCCACCGTGTCTCTGACTTCGCAGCTGTCTCTCGGGGTTTTCTCTTGGGCCGCTGTCTCCCGTGTCTCTGATCCCTCTTTTCCTGCCCTCTGTGCGTCTCTCTTTCCTTCTCTCATCGTCTCACTGCTCTGTCTGTCTCTCCCTCTGCCTCGCTGTGTCCTCACCTCTCTCGTCTCCCTCGGGTTTTCTGACTCTGCACCAATGCCTCTCTGTCACGCTCGGGTTTCCGTTGTCTCCGTCGCCCCCCGGGGCACTCTCTCAGTTAAGCGGCCCCGGTCGGTGTCTCTCGCTCTCTTTTCTGCCCATCTCTGGGTCTCCCAGGCTCTGCCTCTGTCTCCCTCGTCCCCATCCGATCCCTACAACGCTTGGGTCCCATTCCACCCGGGGTTCATTGGCATCTCTTTGGCGGGCGAGCTCATCTCGTTTTCTCAGAATCGGGGTTTTGTTCTTAAATGAACGAATCCGGATCAAAGCGCATTTAATCTGAGAGTCCCAGATCGGCCGCGGTGGGGGGCCGCTCAGGAGGAGCCCCTGGGAGGGTGGGGAGCGGACGCGGCGGGACTGCGGGGACAGAGCCAGCAAGGGCCCCGCACGCACGGGAGCTGCTCCGGACACATGTGCTGCTGTCGGCTGCTCAGGGCGCTCTCACGGGGGGCCTGCAACAGGCGTCCTGGACCACCGGCGCTGCAGTGGGGCCCAGGGGCCGGGCCGTAAGTAGGGCGCCGAGGGGCGCGCGACCGCGGGGGCGCAGGACCCACCGCGCCCAGGTCCCCCCGCACTACCAGCGGCTGTCCCGCCCTGCCATGAACCTCTCATCCCTCCACAGGCGGACGTCGTGGGCATGGACTATTCGTACGACGAGGACCTGGACGAGCTGTGCCCCGTGTGTGGGGACAAGGTGTCTGGCTACCACTACGGGCTGCTCACATGCGAGAGCTGCAAGGTGAGCGGGCAGCTGGTCGGCAGGGGACAGGCGCGAACGGCGGCGGCGGCGAGCCACGAGCGGGGGCGCGGCGGAAAGCCCGGCTGGGAGGCGCAGGGAAGGGGAGACAGGGCCTGTCCCCGTCCTGCGCTGACTGCCCTCTCCCCAGGGCTTCTTCAAGCGCACGGTGCAGAACAGCAAGCACTACACGTGCACGGAGAGCCAGAGCTGCAAGATCGACAAGACGCAGCGCAAGCGCTGTCCCTTCTGCCGCTTCCAGAAGTGCCTGGCGGTGGGGATGCGCCTGGAAGGTGCGCGCGGTGCCTCCTGCCGCCGACCTCGGACGGCGAGGGGCAGGGCGTGGAGATGGGCGGAGGGGCGAGGGCAGGGTGCCGTAGGTCTTCTGGAAGTTTCTGAGGCCATGAGGTTAGTCCCGCACGTGAAATTTAGGCCGATCCCTATGGGGGAGGGGTGAGAACCGATGCCGGTTTGGCTGAAGGGATGCGCTTATGACCAGCCTGGGTTGGGGTTGGGAAGTATCCAAAAGTGAACCCCAGAGAGAGGACCCTCTCCCCAGCCCTTGGGGCAGAGCCCCACCGAGCTCCTCCCTCTGTGAGTTCTGTAACACCCCCACTGACATCTAACACCAAGTCAGAGCCAAGGTTTTCAGTACCTTTACTGGAGTTCAAGTCCTAGCGCCATCACTTACAGGCTGGGTGACATTGGGCAAGTCCCTTAATCTCTCTGAGCTGCAGACTCCCCATCTGAAGTGAAAGTGAAGGTTGCTCAGTCCTGTCCGACTCTTTGTGACCCCATGGACTCTACAGTTCATGGAATTCTCCAGGCCAGTATAAAGTGGGTAGCCTTTCCCTTCCCCAAGGGATCTTCCTAACCCAGGGATCAAACCCTGGTCTCCCGCTTTGCAGGCGGATTCTTTACCAGTTGAGCCACAAGGGAAAGGGCTTTTTAGTAGTACCTTCCCCCTTGAGTTAGTGAGAGAATTGTATGAAAAGCTCCTAGCATGGTGCCTGAAATGTAGAAAGTGCTCAACACGTTAGCTGTTATTGTTATCCTTACTGACGTTATTATCCATCCAGCATCACTGTGCAGCTCTCACTCACCCAGACCACTCATCTCTCCGTCCGTCCATCCAGCCAGAAGGTTCACTCAGTTCATTCACTCAGCAGGTCCCTAGCCAAGCCCTAGAGTGCTAGGGAGGGGGGACCAAGTGCCCCCAGAGGACCCAGGCCCATCCTTGTCTCCCCACCCCCACCCCAACTCTCTGTCCAGAGGGGAGGAAAAACGCTTCAGCAGGAAAGACTAATGCTCTTTGAGGGCGGACAGTCATAGGCTTCCACCCCGCTGGCCCCAGCCGGGCTGTGCGCCGAACAGGCAGCTGTTGGTTAGTTTTTAAACAATGTAGAAGGCCCCTGGTGGCTCTGAAAACTGCTGGGGCCATAGGTCCTGCCACCTAGAGGAAGGGCTCCCGATGGAAGGGGCATATCCTGTCCTGCCCCCAGGGCCCAGGTCCCCAGATCCCGGGCCAGAGGGAGAGGAGCAGGGCTGCCCACTCTCATGGCAGGAAGACTGACCGGGTGGACCCGGGACACCCTCCTTGCTGAGCACCGGCCTCTCTCTCCTCTCCTCTCCCTTCTCCTGGAGCTCAGGGTGGGGTCCTGTCTGAGCAGGGGCAGGGGCCACACTTCGGCTGCAGAGATACACCTGTTGGGTCCAGCTGGTGACACATTCTTGGCCAGGCGGAGGGACATCTGGTTAGCAAGGGAGGTCCCTTCCCCCAGCCCAGAGCCCCAGCCAGCCCTAAACTCAGCTTCAAATGTGAAGGCATCAGGGGAAGCCTGAGTCATTTTGCAACAGGGGTTCAACAGAGTTAGGCAGACAGTCAAGAAGCAGCTGGACCCTGGGAACCCACCCACTTCCTCCCTGCCAGGCCCTGTGCTGGGCACTTGAGCCATTGCTGGGCTCCCGGAAGTTCTCACCCTGGGTATGATAACACTCAGTGGGATGAGAGGCCAGACATCTGGGTAAGGAGAGAGGATGCTGCCCGTGAACCCAGAACACTTTGGGTGTTTAGTAGAGCACGAGAGATGGAAAGGGTTTGAGACAGAAGGAATATCACAGGCAGGGTGGGAGATATGCCAAGCAGAGATGCAGAGAGATAGTAAGGTGGAGAGGAAAGAAGACAGGGGCTTGTGAGGGGCAGACAACCTGGAAAGGTGACCAGGGCCTTGAACTCCAGGTTAGGGGATTGACTCTTATGAATGCCAGGTAAAGGACACCGGAGGAGCCCTGAGAGGTGCGGAGCTGCGGAGAGGCCCAATCAGATCTGTCTGGGAAAGAGTTGTGAGCAGAGTGGTAGGGCGGGTGGCCTGGAAGGGATGAGCCTGCCCACCTTTGCCTCTGCCCACAGCCGTGCGTGCTGACCGCATGCGAGGTGGCCGGAACAAGTTTGGGCCCATGTACAAGCGGGACCGGGCCCTGAAGCAGCAGAAGAAGGCACAGATTCGAGCCAATGGCTTCAAGCTGGAGACAGGCCCCCCAGTGGGGGTGCCCCCGCCGCCCCCTCCCCCACCGGACTACATGTTGCCCCATGGCCTGCATGCATCTGAGCCCAAGGGCCTGGCCTCCGGTCCACCGGCTGGGCCGCTAGGCGACTTTGGGGCCCCAGCGTTGCCTATGGCTGTGCCCAGCGCCCACGGGCCACTGGCTGGCTACCTCTACCCTGCCTTCCCTGGCCGCGCCATCAAGTCTGAGTACCCAGAGCCCTATGCCAGCCCTCCACAGCCCGGGCCGCCCTACGGCTACCCAGAGCCCTTTTCAGGGGGGCCTGGCATGCCCGAGCTTATTCTACAGCTGCTGCAGCTGGAGCCGGATGAAGACCAGGTTCGGGCGCGCATCGTGGGCTGCCTGCAGGAACCGGCCAAAGGCCGCCCCGACCAGCCTGCGCCCTTCAGCCTGCTGTGCAGAATGGCTGACCAGACCTTCATCTCCATCGTGGACTGGGCACGCAGGTGCATGGTCTTCAAGGAGCTGGAGGTGAGTCTCTCCTCCCACCTGGCTGACCGCTGGATCTGGGGTGTCCTCTCAGCTGCCTAAGTCTCAGTCTTGGCCACCCCTTGGGTGGGACTAGCCTACCCACTGGCTTCAGGCTTTGTCAGGGGACAGGGAGGCCACCCTGGGGAAGCGAGGAGTGTTTCCGGTCCATCTCAGCCTGGCCTGCCCCTCTCCCACCTCCCCACTCGCCCCTCCCTCTTTCTCTGCTCTGTTTGCTGAGCGTCTATCTCGCCCGGCCTCTGCTTCTTTTCTCTCTGCCTCTGCCTCTTTCTGCTGCCTCTCTTCCTGGCGTGCTGTCTGTTCCCCTGTCTCTCTCTAGTCCTGTCAACCTCTGTCTCTTCCTCTCCCAGTCTGGGTCTCTCTAGACACTTCTCTTTCTCTAGATTCTCCCAAAGGACTAGCTGAGTCCTTGGGAGGCTGTCTCTGGCTGCCCCAGCCCAGCATCAGGAAAAGGGTTCAGGCCCTCCTGTCCTCTCATTTGGAGAGGGCACCACTCCCCACCGGAGAAGGCAATGGCACCCCCCTCCAGTGCTCTGGCCTGGAAAGTCCCATGGACGGAGAAGCCTGGTGGGCTGCAGTCCATGGGGTCGCAAAGAGTCGGACACGACTGAGCGACTTCACTTTCACTTTTCACCTTTGTGCATTGGAGAAGGAGATGGCAACCCACCCCAGTGTTCTTGCTTAGAGAATTCCAGGGACGGTGGAGCCTGGTGGGCTGCTATCTATGGGGTTGCAGAGTCGGACACGACTAAAGCGACCAGCAGCAACGGCAGCAGCCGCTCCCCCCTGGCCTCAGATGTCATGGGGGGTGTCAGTCTCTCCCGGTCTGGGCCCCCCCCCAGGTCGAACGTCTCCCTCCCTGCGTCTCTGGCGCATGGTAGTGGGCGTGCTTGTGTCTCAGTTGCTCAGTCGTGTCCAACTCTGTGACCCGCAGACTGCAGCCCGCCAGGCGCCTCCGTCCATGGGATTCTCCAGGCAAGAACACTGGAGTGGGTTGCCATGTCCTCCTCCAGGGGATCTTCCCAACCCAGGGGCTGAACGCAGGTCTCCTGCCTTGCAGGCAGACTCTTTACTGCCTGAGCTACGAGGGAAGCCCTATGGCGGTTGGTCCTAGGTGTAAACGTGTGTGTGTCTGCATGTACAGGGAGAGCTAGGTGCCAGGATAAGCAGGGGATGGCAGGGCCCACCGCTCATCTTCCAGATACTTTGGCTGCAAGGTCTTCCATTCCCCTGGATTGAGATACCTCTGGCTAAAATAAGCAGGAAAACAGCAGGAGAAACTAAGGCCAGACACAGAAGAACATCCCACTCATCCCGCCCAGTGGTTTGAAGCGCTCAAAGGCTGAGCGCTGCCCCTCTAGAGCCCTGGCTCCCTCTGACCGGGGTGTCCTGCCAACCTCAGAGACCCCCAAGCCTGGCCAAAGCCCATCCTCCCTGGCTTAGACCAAGACACAACAGGCCTTTAGTCCAGGCCTGATGATATTTGCCTCTCTCAGGTCTGCCCCCCTGGCTGTTCTGGCACTGGCTCTAAACAACAGGGCCTGTTGCCCTCCCTGCTGGAGCCGCTGCAGCCTTGAGCAGCATTGTCAGTGCTGACACCACACAGGCCTGGGCTTCCTCCAGGGGCATGTGGCCGGATGGGCCGGGGGCACTGCCTGCCGGGTCTGAGCTGGACGTGGGGTGGGGGAGGGTGAGATGGAGGCTGGGCACTGTGAACCCACAAGGCACTGTGCGGTCGGGGGCCTGGGTGGCTCTGGGAGTCAAGAGTTGGCAGTGATGGCCTCTGCTTCTACTGTGGAGGGCCTCTGTCGTGGCTGAGATCTGGGGATGTGCCTCGTGTCTGTTGTGGGGTGGGACTTCTTACCCATGCCCCCTCTCTAGGCTGACCTCATGGACAGAACAAGAGGCAGGGCCTCAAACAGTCCCATCTGCCTTCTACTCATGCCTGGAGGCCCTGAGTGGGGAATGAGGGTCCCGAGACCCTTGGATTGGTTGCCAGCTTTCCCTCCAAGCCTCCCATGAGCCCCCAGTGCAGAGGGGAGGAGGAACAGAGCCTTCCTGGCCTTCCAGAACCCTGGATCCAGGGGCAGGGCACTTCCTCTGGCCGCCTTCCTGGTCTCTCGGGGGTTTTTCACGCAGGATGGGAAGGGCTTTTGTCCCAGCTTTGCTGAGTGTTTTTTCCTGCTTCTGGCTTCTCTGTGGTCCAAACCTTCCTGCTTCCCCTTCCCAGAGTCTCTGAATCAAGCCCAGGTTACCAACCTCTGTAAAGGAGACTTGCAGATAAGTACTAGCCCAGCCCTTAGAGGGCCTCTCATCAGCCATATGGAACTTCTTTCCCACTGGTCCAATAAGTCCTGGGCTGATGTGTTTGCAGAGCCAGAGCTACGGAAGCTGAAAAGTGGGAGGGGAGCCAAGTGACTCTGTTCTCCCCTTTGACCCTTCATTTCTCACCTCTGGGCAGGACACATCTTAGCAGCCAGCAGAGAGGGTGCTCTGAGAGTGGGGCCGCCTGTGGCCTGTGCATGGGGACCGTGAAATGGATGGGACCCGGGGGGCTACAGGCCAGAGGAGGAGACAGACATGCACATAGATAATGCCAACGCAGGGCACCGGGTGCCCAGGCTTCTGAGAGCAGAAGAAAGGGGCCCAGGGAGCTCAGCAGGAGAGCAAATGGTTCTTAGAAAGTTAGGAGAGGTTTCTTTGATCTGCCCTTCTCTAGAAAGCCGTCTGTAAAGGTTAAGTGTGTTCCAGGAAATGGGAACAGCATCAGGTCCAGAAATGCAAAAAGGCATCACGGGTCAGGGAACCCCAGGCAGTACTATGAGGCAGGGCTGGAGAGGTAGGGAGGGCAGGAAGCAGAGCTTGGACCAGGAGTAGGTCCTTCGGTGGTGGGTGGTGGACAGCCAGCCAGGGAAGGCTGGCTCCCAGCACAGAGCTGGGGCTGTCCCTAGAGAGACCCGCTCAGTTCCCTGTGATGCTGATGAGGTCATCGCTGAGCTGATACTGGGGGCTTCCAATGCCCTTTGGGGGTTCCCCTCCATTCTCTTTCCGAGCCTCAATGTCCCTCTGTCTCTGCATGATGTTCCACCTCATGAAGTCACGGTGTGCTAAACAAGATGTGGCACAGAGATTAGAAACGCAGATTGGAAGTGAGGAGGCCTGCGTGCAGCTTCCAGGTTGCCACTCATCTGCTGTGTGCCTTCGGTGACTTTGCTCCTCTGGGCCTCAGTTTTCCGTATCTGTAAAATGGGGGCAGTGGAAATCGCCACCTCACAAGGTTGTTGGAAGGGCTTAGTGAGCGGAGGCAGGTTAAAGAATTTAGCACAGGGCGCAGTGCACAGGAAGTGTTCAGTGAGGTGGGGCTCAGCTCCCTCCCTCACCCTCTGCTGCTGTCTCACTGACTCTAACCTTGCAGGTGGCAGACAGGCCGGGCCAGGAAGAAGGAGAAAAGATATATTGTGTCTGTGCTCCTCTGAGCATGCTAGGGCTCTGAGAGAAGACAGGGCGCACCTTGCCCTGTGCTTCCAAAGCAGCTTTGTACCTACAAGGTAGCAGAAACTCACCTGTACGTACTGCTCAGTGGGGGCAGGGTGTAGGCCCAGGCAGGCAGCCTCTCTGGACAGTCCCCCTGAAGGACAGCTGGGAGGATGCAAGATAGCAATCAGGGAGGTGGAGGCGAGGGCCAAGAACGCCTAATGACCCATCTTGACATCAGTTCACCCTTGACGCCCAGCTTCGAGGCCCTCAATCGGCAACAGATTTAACTGCTTAGATATATGGTTTCATTTAAGTGACAGTAACTCTGTCAGTCCCGGGCTGACAAATGACAGCCCGCCAACCACTCGGCCGGGAGAGCGCCACGGCCAGCCCATGGCTTGTCAGCCACTGGAGAATTACAGAGCCCGCTGGCCTTCGACCGCCAGACCGATCAGACCCCAGGGGACTCCAGAGGGGGGCCTGCAGGGAGGGAGGTCATCTCAGCACCCATAAATACCCAGTCTCCGAGGCAGGCTGCAAAGTGTCAAGGCTCCAGGAAGATTTGTGGCAGACCGGCAGGAGGGGTGGGCGGCTGGTGGGCCCAGCAGACAGGCCCGGCTGATGAGGGACCCCAGGGCTGAGACTGCAAATGTCCCGATTGCCTGGGCGAAGGTAGAGGAAGAACCTTTTGCTTAGGGAGAAGCCCAAGGAAGGTGAAGACCAGCCCTCTTTGGTTAAGTGAGCCTCTTCACCACCTGCTTTCCTATGGAGAGGAACTGGCCCTGTGGTTTTCCTTTTAATGAAAAGGGGAGTGTGTGTGTGTGTGTGTGTGTGTGTGTGTGTGTGTGTGGTTTCCTCTGTGTGGGGAATGTTTGGAGTTTGGTATCTTTGTGTGTCCATCTAGGCAAAATGAGAGTGAAGCGTCTGGAAGGCACAACTGCTTAGCTGATGGGTAGGGGAACCCAGGCAAGGGGGCATGTCTCTGGAATAACTCACCTGGGAACCCTTCACACTGACATCGCTGGGCTCATGTGTTTTCTGTAAATGAAAGAGAGAGGATTTATTTTTCCCATCTCTCAGAACAGGAAATCAGGGCCGGGCGTGTGGCTAAGTGGGAACCAGAAGCACAGGGCGCCAGAGCCCAGACTCCATAGTGCATCTCTCTGCCCGCGCCCCTTCCACCCCCGTGGCGGGCTGCCCCCACTCCCGGGGTCGGAGGTCTGGGTACAGAGTCTGCTCCCGGGACTCGGCCAGCTGGGTCACTGTGACCCCTTCTGTTTTTTGCCCAAAGCTCAGCCAGCTTATCTCCTAATTCTCCCCCTTATCTCATGCGCTTCCATCTCCCCACCCCCATTCCCCTAATTCAGGCACAAGGGTGTCTGCTCCCGAGGGCCCCAGTGGGTGGGGATGGGGGAGCGGGCAGAGCCCATCCCTGCACACCCTCGGTCTCCATCTGGGTTGGCCAAAACAGGCCAGTGTGACTCCCTAAGCAGGAGCTGACGGGGAACGGGGCCTGGTCGAGGTGCTTACTGAGCTTTGCCTCCCTCCTTGGAAGTGATGGGTAGGCTCTCGGGGGGCTGGCCACTTTCTGAGGTGAGATGAGGCGAGGTGCCCCCCGCCTGCTCAGTCTCTCCTGGCCTATCCCATTCAGAGCTACTTCGGCCTGAGCCTGGGGTTCCCCCGGCCCGGGTTTTTTTTTTTTTGTTCAGTTATGAGGCTCTAGGACGAACTTTCTTCCGGGAGAGGATGGGGAGTGGTGGGTTCTTGACATGGAGGTGAGGGGAGGCAGGAGGGTGGGCTCACAGAGCAGGGCAGAGGCAGACCCTTCCTCTGTTCTCAGGACAGAGGAAGGGCTGGGCAGGTGAGTCCTGGGGGAGCCTGTCTGTGCATCCGGCAGCTTGCTTTGCTCTTGGTCCACTTTTCTCTCCTCCTGTCTGTCTGAGGACTGGCCCAGGGCCACCCCCAGGAGAAAGAGCAGAACAGAAGGGAAGAGGGGCTTCTACCCACCCCCGCCAAGAAGAGAGCTGTTGGTCAGGTCTGGGCCAGTTCCCCACAGGCCAGGGGCTGCCTGGACTCCTCTGGCCTCCAGACAGAGGGTGGTTCCTCTGTGCTGTCTGTGTATGTCTTGAGGAACACATATTTGTTCATCAAGCAAAACTGATCCCCCTCTTCTGGGGGCTGAGAGATGAGCTGGATACCAATCCTTCCCTCGCAGACCCCATAGGTTATCAGGGAAGAAGAGACATGAATAGTGCCATCAGATGTTGTAGTTGCCAAGTCCGGAGGAGTGGGAGGCTTTCTGGGGGCGGCAGTGAACATGCCCTGAACTCTGGGGTGGCAAGGGTGGGGCTTCCTCCATACCTAGTGGCTAAAAGCACAAATGAACCAGAATGAGCTGTGTGACCCCGGGTAAGTTAGTTGATCTCTCTGAGCTCAGTGTCCTTTCTCCTTGGTGCCCGATTCTTTGTGACCCCGTGGACTGTAGCCCTCCAGGCTTCTCTATACATGAAATTCTCCAGGTAAGAATACTGGAGTAGGTAGCCATTACCTTCCCCCAGGGGATCTTCCCGACCCAGGGATTAAAACCGGTTCTCCTGTATTACAGGCAGATTCTTTACCATCTAAGCCGCCAGCGAATCCCCTTTTTTTCCCGTAGACTGGGGATAACAGCAGTGCTTAGCACAAACACTTGTGGAGCTGTAACAACATGACTAGATGTTGTAGTTTGCATTCACTGCAGGGCATGGCCCAGGAAGGTGCCCGGGGAGTGCCCATTGGGTAGACGGTGGCTGGTCCATGAGCCACAGAGGCTGAGAAGGACTGGATTCTGCATTGTGTCCTCCCAGGATGACACTCTGCATCTAGCACTGTTCTGAACACCCAGAAGGGTTCAATTTTTGTCACTGCTGTGAGCTGTGGGCCGAGAATGCCGGCCGTGGCCCTGGCCTGGCTCTGTTTCTCTCTGATTCCTGGAGAGTCCCTTGCCCTCTCTGAGTGGCAGATGTTTCATCTGGAAATAATTTAGGCCGGGGGTTCCCTAAGGGCCCTTCTGGCTCTGGCATCCCACGGTCCTGAGTCCCACTTGTCACTGTCACGAGGGTCCAGTCCTCCCAGGCTAGAGTGTGGCAATCGCCATGCTGGAAGACTGTCCCTGCCCTCACACTGGGTGCCCCTGAGTACAGCCGAGGGATTCAGAATCAGCCCTCTGTACCCTTCTGTTCCTCCTTCCGATGTAGACCATTGCCAGCCACCTGCTCATTCCCTGGGCTGGGCTGCAGGCCAAGTGGGCCCTGCTTGAGCTTGAAGGTTCTGCTCAAGACCCAGGGGAAGCCCTCTGTTTTCTCTACATGGCTCCTTTTGGAGTGGTTGAGGCTGCTAGAGATGTGACCACAGGCCAAATGGGCACAAGGAAAAACTCACACTAATTTTCGCTTGCATTTGAAGGAATCCTTCACAAAGCATTTCAGTGGACATTATTTGCTAACATTTACTGAGGGCTTAATATGTGCCAGACCACCTTCTAATACTTTGCCCACTTTCCAGATGAGAAAACTGAGGCCCACAAAGGTGACAGAATTTGCTTAAGGTCATACAGCTGGTAAGAGGCAGAGCCATGGCCTGCAGCCAGGCCCAACCATCCAGCGTGCCTCCACTGGACCCTCATTATTTTGCCAGATCTGTACCTTACTTTGATGAGGAAGACAGATGGGCAGACTGTACACAGAGGCTGGGCAACTTGCCCGGGTCACATATGCCACTGAGCATGTGAACTCAGAGCTGGCGGGGGAGGGGCGAGGCGAAGGTCCGCAGCAGGACCGACCCTGGACTCCGGTGTGCCTCTTCCTTGCAGGTGGCCGACCAGATGACACTGCTGCAGAACTGCTGGAGTGAGCTGCTGGTTTTTGACCACATCTACCGTCAGATTCAGCATGGCAAGGAGGGCAGCATCCTGCTGGTCACAGGGCAGGAGGTGACCAGACCCTACTGTGCCCCCCCAACCACCCCCCACCAAACGTGCCCTTCCAGAATTCTGGGCCCAGAAGAGATCCCAGGCCTCTCCAGGGCTGGTCCTAGACACTGCTGAATATCAGCCCTTTTCCCAGCTTCACAGGATGCCCACCAGCCCGACCTCCCTTTGACTAGCCCTAGCTTTGACCTGGAGAGGAGCCAGCCCCTGGAAGCCCTGCTCTGGGGGGAAGCAGCTCAGAGCTGTGGGGAGGGTCTGGAAGGCTCTGGGAGGAGATGACAGAGTAGTGACAGAGTAAATAAGGGTTGGTCGGGGAATGATGGGGGTGAAGGGACAGTCCCCACCTCCACACGTGCAGAGGAGATGGTGTGAGCCAAGCTCAGAGAGGCAGGTTAGGACTGCAGAGCTGCCGGGGCCGCTGGGAGGTGGGTCTAGAGGGGAGGTGTCCTGTGGGGCTGAGATGAGGTGAGAGAGAAAGCTGGAGGGCTGGCTAGGGGCTTGCAGGTTCTAAATCCTGAAGGGATGGGTGGATGGATGGCTGGGCGAAGGCGTCTGGGCCCCAAAGAGCTCAGAGTCAGAATTTGGGCACTCTTAGAGTGCGAACAATAGGGACCTCGGTGGGAGGCATGGTGGAGTTGGGTTGGCTCCTGAAATCAAACAGGGGGCATCAGAAGAGCTTTAAGTGGGGAAGTTCACAGCCAGGTTGTATTTGAGGAAAGGGCAGGATGGGTGGTGAAGAGGATATGAAGGTAGCCACCCACTGCTCAGAACACTTGGGACCTGGGAGGGCACGATTCAAAGAGGGGCTGAGATAGGGTGGAGGGAAAATGGAGGAAGGAGAAGGAAGGAAAGGGAGGCTGATGCCCAGGGTCTAACCTATGGAGGGAGCAGCACTCCTGGTGTGTGTGTGGGGGGCGTGGATACAAGAGGAGGAGTGGGTTTCACAGGTGCTTGGAGTGGGGGTGGGGTGGAGATCGGGGACTACGGCCCTGCTCCCCACCCACTACCTCCAACCCAAGCCCTTTGTCTTCATCCTGAGTGTCTCAGGCCATCCATGGCCAGCAGACAGCTGGTCCTAAGGGGGTAAACTTGAGGCCGCCTGTGAGTGCACGTGCAGGGAGTGTGAGGCGTGAGTGTCGGTCCCTGCCAACAGGCGGGTGGACGTCCCTGAGGCCGTGGGACTGTGTGTGCACCCTGCACCTGTATTTTATTGCGCAGATATCTCCACACACCTAAGTGGGTGGATGTTGCGATCTTCCCGTCACCATGTCAGTGGGAGCATATACATGGACATGTGGACATATGTGTGTTACCCTGTGTGTGTGTGTTCACACCCTGTGAGTGTGTCCCTGCATGTGTGTGAGCGCGAGCTGAGGTGTGGCCACATCCCCCATCCAGGTGTCCGCGTGCGGGCCCTGGGGCAGTCATGGGGCTGCATCCACATGTTTCCAGGCAGAGCCGCCCTGCCCCCGCCCCCACACCCAGCACAAGGTGGCACTCACTGCAGTTGCCACACACAACACACAAGCTGCCTGTACC